>NW_028318339.1:3199250-3515000 GCF_062004578.1 Staurois parvus | reverse complement strand
TTTATCACATTATACCATGATGTTTCTCAGGATCTGCAAAATAATTTATCAGACTAGCATAAATAATTGCAGAGGGAAACATCACATCTGGTTTAGGAACACTTTCTGTCTGAAACATTGCTCATCAGAGCTTGTCTGTTCACCTTAACATCCCTCTTTGCTGCTTCTTATAAAACTGGCATTGTTTCAAAACAAAATGGAAAATAACTTGCTACATGTATTACAAGGATATTATCAAACTTTGTCTAAGATTTCTATGCCTGTAAGCAGCAATGGAAATATTGTAGCAAGCACCATTTCTTAAGGTTTCCTTACTTTTCTCAGGATGGGGATGGCATCAGTATAAAGCCCCTCGCTATATCATCATGAACATTTATCGGGTTTATTGACTGATGCCTATTGGCCAAGTACAGAGAGGGAGAGAAGACATCTCTAACAAACATTTTAGCTGCATATTCCAATGCAATGACTAGTACTTGTACTCGTTTTCAATCTGCTATTCAGCTGAAAGGAAACGTGAGTTAGAAAAGCACCAAAACAGAAGAGTTATAGGAGAAATAAGACCAAAGTCCATTGACTCTGCCCCATTTGTAATAATTTATATATGTTTTCATTATGTATTCATTTCTTTTATTTTGTCTGATTATAGAGCTATGTGCATCCCAAGTACGTGTGAATCCACTCACTGTTGACCGACTCACTACGTCTGCCACATTTCTATTCCAAGTATCAAATAATTTTCTGTCTCTTTGTATAACTGCAGAAGAGCTAAGACTCCTCTAAGCTTCACATAAGACACACTTGGGTGAAGGGAGGGCAATAAGGCTGACCACAGATTTTTTTTGTTTTTTGTTTTGAAAAGTGAACAGATTCCTCCATCCACACAAGTGAGGCGGATGGAGGAATCCCCCCATCCCACCCTGACATTGTATTCTGCAGCTTTTGATTGAGAAAAGTTTTCCAACATTCCCATTCAACAGTTGATCTAACAATCATCTTCTGTCAAGCAAGGAAGGGTATGCATGCATCCACATTGTCACTGGCAGTTGCTGGTGAGCTGTAGATTAATAGTTGTCACCGTCAGTTGCTGGTGAGCTGTAGATAATAGGTTGTCACTGTCAGTTGCTGGTGAGCTGTAGATTAATGGTTGTCACTGTCAGTTGCTGGGGAGCTGTAGATTAAGGGTTGTCACTGTCAGTTGCTGGGGAGCTGTAGATTAAGGGTTGTCACCATCAGTTGCTGGTGAGCTGTAGATTAATGGTTATCGCTGTCAGTTGCTGGTGAGCTGTTGATTAAGGGTTGCCACCATCAGTTGCTGGTGAACTGTAGATTAAGGGTTGTCACCATCAGTTGCTGGTGAGCTGTAGATTAATGGTTATCGCTGTCAGTTGCTGGTGAGCTGTTGATTAAGGGTTGCCACCATCGGTTGCTTGTGAGCTGTAGATTAATGGTTATCACTGTCAGTTGCTGATGAGCTGTTGATTAAGGGTTGCCACCATCAGTTGCTGGTGAACTGTAGATTAAGGGTTGTCACCATCAGTTGCTGGTGAGCTGTAGATTAATGGTTATCACTGTCAGTTGCTGGTGAGCTGTTGATTAAGGGTTGCCACCATCAGTTGCTGATGATCAGTGCAGCCCAAGCAGTGCCCCTCAGTGCAGAATATCAGTGCAGCCCAATCAGTGGCAAAAATGTCCATCAGTGCAGCATATCACTGTTTATCAGTGCAGCATATCAGTGCCACCTATCAATGCCCATCTGTGCCACTTTATCTATGTAACCTCATCAGTGGTCATCAGTGCAGCTTATCAGTGGCCTTCCGTGCAGCCTCATCAATGCCAATCAATGAAGCCTCATCAGTGCCCATCAGTGTAGCCTATCAGTGCCCATTAGTGCAGCCTCATCAGCACACATCAGTGAAGAAGAAAATGTACTCATTTCCATATTTTTATACAGAAAGGATTTTCTTGTCTGTTTAGCAAAAAAAAAAAAACAGTGGTGATTAAATATCATTAAAATAAATCTCTATCTGTCTCAAAATAATTATCAAAATTTTATTTTGGTACAGCGTTGCATGACCACGCAATTGTCATTTAAAGTGCAACAGCAGTGAAAGCTGAAAATTGGTCAAGCTGTTGATTAATGGTTGTCACGTCAGTTGCTGGTGAGCTGTAGATTAATAGTTGCCACCATCAGCTTTAGTCTGACCAGTGGACTTCTTGAGTGACATTGGAAGCCAGGATGAGATTTCATTACAGGTTTTCAAAATATGATGTAGTTTTACCGTTTACAGGAAACCTGTCCTTTGGGACAAGTTGTCCTTTAATGAATGCAGCCACCAAATCTGATATTTACCATTGTGTTTGGTCCAGTGATTTTCACTGTTCAGCCCCACTGGCTCTTGCTTCTGAAAATGGTTTAGAGGAGTCATCTTCAGCCAGTGCATGCACACCGCAATCCCATTCATTCCTATTGGCAGAGCCATATTCTGTAGGTCCTGTGGACCCAGCTAAGCCATTTTCAGAATGGCTACGAGGCACCTGGTTTCTGTGCTTTGGGTAAAAAATATGCAGACTTATGGACTTCTGACTTTTATTTGACTTACCTGATATGAAAATTTGTTCCAAATCGGTGACTATAAAATTAGTGAAGGTAGTGGGGCCCCACCTTGGCCTGACAACTAGTATTTTCAAAATAGATCAGCAATGACAGCTCTTGTTTTGTATTATTGCATACAAGGTTTACTTTAATATAAATCATTATATATGAGTCAAGACATTTTTTCATTTGTTTTCTATTTTGTTAAACTATGCTGCTTTACATTAACCACTTGAGCTCCAGAAAGTTTTTTTCCCCCTTCATGACCAGGCCATGGTCATGCTATTTGGCACTGTGCTACTTTAACGGGTAATTGTGCGGTCATGCAACGCTGTTCCCAAATTAATTTTTTTTTCACAAAAATAGAGCTTTCTTTTGGTGGTATTTGATAACCATTGGGTTTTTTATTTTTTAGTATATAAACTAAAAAAATACCAAACATTTTGAAATAACTACAATACTTTACTTTCTGCTTTAAAACATGTCCAATAAAAAATAAAAAATCAAATTTCTTCATAAATTTCGGCCAAAATGTATTCTGCTACATGTCTTTGGTGAAAAAAAAAATCCCAATAAGTGTTTATTGATTGGTTTCCATGAAAGTTATAGCATCTACAAGCAATGGTATATATACTGGATTTTTATTTTTTTTGTATTAGTAATGGTGGTGATCAGTGACTTATAGTGAGACTATTATAGTGCAGTGGGCAATCTGACACTAACTGACAGTGGGTGGGAACTGAATAAATGACACTGACCTCTCTGGTGACACTAATGCAGTGATTAGCGCTAATAATAAACACTGTCACTGTACTAATTACACTGGCTGGGAAGGGGTTAACATTTATGGGCAATCGAAGGGTTAACTGTATGCCTAACGATGTGTGATGTATGTAATATATGCTTTTTTACTAAGCAATATGCAGGTTTTTACTCCCTGCTTTGCAGTGAGATGAAAAAAAACTGCACACCTCTGCTGTCTTAAGAGAGCCCTTCCCCGAGTTTCAGTCAAAAGTCATTGGCATGATTAGCATGTGCTGTAGTAAATGACAGCACTGCCAGGGCAGCACGCATGTGTCCCCTACCCGGAAGAGCCGTGATCCGGCACAGGGGGGGGGGGGGTGGGGGGCACTCTGCCACAGTATGTTTGTGGTAGGAGGCCAAAAAATGGTTACGTACAATTTTTAAGTATCGATTTTTGGCACATAGGTTTATAAACACTGAAGATTTTCTTAGATTTAATGCATTTTCGGTAAGCAGTTACCATGTGCGATTAAAGTGCACCTAAAGGAAAAAGTTTTCTTTTTAGTTTTGGATAGAGTAGAGAGGGATTAGAACACCTGTCTGTTTTTTTATTGCTGTCTGTGCCCCTGTTAGGGAGACTCACCCTTTCTATTTGTCCTGTTTACTGTTTTCAGAAGTGAAAGTAAAAGAACATCCAAGTTTTGGGTTGTCATCAGAACACTAATAGAGGGGAAATCTTCCAGTAGGGAAAGTAGTTCTGGTGCCAACCTGAGATTCCCTCGCTGTGGAGGGACTCCCTCTCTCTCTTCCTGTTCTGGCTATGGGACATAAGATAAGGAAAATCACCCCTATAAGACACAGATGACAAAATAAAAAAAAAATAAATGATGGGGTTGTAACTCTTCCTTACGCTATCCAAAAAAAAAGAAAAAATGCCTTTAGTTGCACTTTAATATCAGACTTATGTGAACCCAGATGCATTTTTTTTTTGTATTTTTCTACATTTCATATACAAACTTTCACCAACTAGAGGGCGCTCCTATCAATATCAAAGCCAATGTATACCTAGGGCAGTCATGTTAGCTGATCATGTACTGTATATGCATTTTATAGACACACATAGAATACAGCACATTAGTCCTTCTATCTTGTTGATCTTCAGGTTCACTCAAACTGAGCAAAACTATGTAGCTGTATACGTTGGCTATTATAGTGATAGCAGCACATTCTATTGGTTGCATGTTTATATATGAAATATACAGCATTCTCGGAAAATATGCCAACAACAAAAAATACATCTGTGTTCACATAAGCTTGACATGGTAGAGGCGTTAAATCTAACTTAAATCTACCTTAAACTAAAGCTGCAAATAAAGTGTTTGTACAAGCCTCGTGTTTGAAACATAAGTGGCAAAAATAGATACTTAAAAAAAAGCATGGCTGTTGGCTAATTAACGAGAAAACAGGGTTGGCATTATGCCGTCAGGAAAAAAAAAAGAACGGAGGAAAAAATTTATGGAGCCAAGTTCCCAGAGTCACCAGCTGAGTATACAATTTCAAATGCAGTAATTACTCCACAGCACCAGACAAAGAAGGTTTCTGAAAAGCGGATTTTATAGAAGGGCATGAAGGCTAGGAGGAAATGTAAAAGGAATCTCAGTGTCTTCCATACACTCCGTTTAGTTATTATCAGCAGGGTTCCTCCAACTAGATAAAGTGCTTTTCCTGGTTATTTTTGGACTGTCATTTTAGCCTTTTGATCTTGAAGCAGTATGAAGAAACACAGAAAAGGATCCACTTCACCTGGTCTTCTGCAACAAATAATACCTGAATTGGTAAAATGCAGAAAATAACAGAAAATGATCATTTTTTCATTTATAAGGGCAAATGCAATTCCAGCTACTAGTTTTTACATAAATGTATAGAATAGATTATCTGTGCTTTGCTGCACATAAAAAGAACTCATCACTTGAAACACAGAATCCATCATAAAAGCTGAATGAATAGCTATTTTCCTTTGTCTCTGGTTCTCTGTATAAAGTATATGTAAGCCCAAGCACTATACAATCATGCAAACTTTTGAAATATTAATGCAATATCAAAAATAATTTTCAATGTTTTTAAATCTGCATATTAAAAATATATCTGGTGATCCTGTCATAAAATATCTTGTTGAGATGCTCCATGTTGCTGACAATCCTCTTTTCCATTTTGTCTCCTGAGTTGTCAGATGTTCTCCCAATGGTGAGCTAAGTAGGGATGAGAGAATCTGCCTGGGTTTGGTTCATGACCCGTTTTTACAACCCATTGTAAACTCTGGAAATTGCAAACTTTAATCAGAACCCCAGAAGCATATGAGGGCAAAATGGGAAAGCAGATTTAGAAAATCTGCTCTGTTGCTTTGCAAGGCTGTCAGGCAAGGGGTAGTCAAACAAATGCAGCAATGCAAAAAAACAAACAAACCATACAGCAGGAAGAAAGTCCACCTTTAAATGTGATTTTGAGGGTAACATGGGAAAAACACCAGTGCTTTAGAATACTTGGGAGATGCCTTTATGCTGTATGCTCTGCTGCAAATCAGTAAGATTCTCACCAAGAATCTCACCATCAGCAATATCATATATTTTACATATGCATTTGACATGTTTTTTTGTTGTATGTTTAACTTGGATTAAATACAGCAGCAACTCCCCAATTTGATTCATTATAACTTTCAAAAAAGGCTTTTTTATTTCGTTTTTGTTGTGATACCTGGTTATTTATTCAGACCTGAACTGAATGGTGGAAGTAAGAGCCACAACACATCTAAAAGCTATTGGAAAAGTCCTCAATTTTGTACAAGTTGCCCAGTGGCAAAGCAGCCTAATATTTGTAGGCTTCTTTTTTTGCAGTACCACACACTTTGCCTTATACAGTTGTGACCAAAATTATTCAACCCCCAATGCTGTAAAGGGGTTTAGGGACTATAGTGTACATTTGGAATTGTATTCAGAATCAAATCCTACAAGGACGTTGTAACTACCCAAATGCAACTAAAATGACATCAATTGTTTATGTAATACAGTAGTAAATGGTTCTTATGTGGTTTCTTCATTGCCACAATTATTCAACCCCTTAAAGACTACCACTCTGAAGAACAGAGGTTCATACAGGTGCTTTCCATCAGGTATTGAAAACACCTGTGGATGTCACCGAGCAGCAATCAAGCATAATAAGCACCAATTAGGCAGCTTTAAAATGACTGTGATACTCAGCTCCTTCTAGACATTTACTGGTGTGGTTACAAACATGGTGAAGGCAAGAGAATGGTCCAGGAAGACAAGAGAAGAGGTGATTTCTCTTCACAGGAAGGGCAATGGCTATAAGAAGATTGCAAAGATGTTAAACATACCAAGAGACACCTTAGGAAGCATCATTCGCAAATTCAAGGCAAAGGGCACTGTTGAAACGCTACCTGGTCGTGGCAGAAAGAAGATGCTGACTTCGACTGCTGTGCGCTACCTGAAGCGTAGAGTGGAGAGAAGTCCCCGTGTGACTGCTGAGGAACTGAGAAAAGATTTGTCAGATGTGGGTACAGAAGTTTCAGCCCAGACAATAAGACGCACACTGCGTAATGAAGTCCTCCGTGCCAGAACTCCCAGGCGTACCCCCTTGCTGTCTCCAAAGAATAAGAAGAGTCGACTGCAGTATGCCAAAAGCCATGTGGACAAACCACAAAAGTTGTGGGATAGTGTTCTGTGGACTGATGAAACAAAATTAGAACTGTTTGGGCCCATGGATCAACGCTATGTTTGGAGGAGGAAGAACAAGGCCTATGATGAAAAGAACACCTTGCCTACTGTGAAGCATGGTGGAGGGTCAATCATGCTTTGGGGCTGTTTTGCTTCTGCAGGTACAGGGAAGCTTCAGCGTGTGCAAGGTACCATGAATTCTCTTCAGTACCAGGAGATATTGGATGGAAACGTGATGCAGTCCGTCACACACCTGAGGCTTGGGAGACGTTGGACCTTTCAACAGGACAATGATCCCAAGCATACCTCCAAGTCCACTAGAGCATGGTTGCAGAGGAAAGGCTGGAACATTTTGGAGTGGCCATCGCAGTCACCAGACTTAAATCCGATTGAGAACCTCTGGTGGGACTTAAAGAAAGCAGTTGCAGTGCGCAAGCCTAAGAATGTGACTGAACTGGAGGCCTTTGCCCATGAAGAATGGGCGAAGATACCCGTAGATCGCTGCAAGACACTTGTGTCAAGCTATGCTTCACGTTTAAAAGCTGTTATAACTGTAAAAGGATGCTGTACTAAGTACTAAGATTGAATGTCACTTGGGGGTTGAATAAAACTGATAATGCTGTGAGCACAGAAAAGACATTTGTGGTTATTTCATTATAACTGTTATGTTATATTTGTCTGACCTACAAGTGCCTCTTTAATGTAAATGTAAGCAAGATGACTGAATGATCAAAAGCAATGTCAAACTGGCCAAAACACTCAATTTCAGTGGGGGTTGAATAATTTTGGTCACAACTGTAAGTGTAATAAACTTTCAAAAAATAAATACTTCAAAACCACAACCCCACTTTCCCTGAAAACCCCTCACATCCCTGTAGCCCCAGTTTTTCCCAAAAGATTCCAAATTCCAAAGCGCTATACACTATCTTGTTCCTGTGCAAAAATGAAAAAATCTGCTCATCCTTCCACAACACAGGGGCAAAGGCAGGCACCAGCAAAATTAGGTGTACAATCCTATGGGATTCTTTCTTCTCTAGTTGCAAATATATCAAAGAAACAGTATGGATAGGCTCTGGGGAGCTGTTTTTTTTTCTCCCTTCCAGTTGTTAATATCAAAGTAGTAGTAGTAATAGTGAAGTGGCCGGCAAACTTTTTCTCCTTTAAACCTTCCAGGCCCAGTGCCTGCAAGTGCTAATGCTTCCTTTCCCTCCTCATCCTTGCCCCAGGCACACATATAAGCAATTTCTTTGGACTCCTAAATTGGCCATTTCCTCCTCCTCCTCCAAGACGCATAGTAGCCATGTGTTTAAGCCTGCTAATGCTGCTAATGCACCCTTTTTTTCCACCTTCCCAACACATATGCATATCAGTCATTTTATATGAACTCCTAATGGGAGGTGTTCCTTCTCCTCAAGGATGCATAGCATCAGCTCTTTCTTAGACTGCTAATGTGCCTTTTTTGTGACCTGTACTACACCACAGTGGCAGGCACCTAGCCCTCATAATATGAAGAAGAAAATCTTGAACCAGCAACATTTCTTGCACAGGAGCCCATCCCTGCCCTTAACCTGCATGTGGTATGCCATGAGACAGTAAGAGGCATGAGCGTAATACGACTAGATGGAGTGTCATGGTTTTGGCAATGAAGAAGAGGAATAATTTTCTGGGGAATCTTCAAGGGGGACATCTCTCCCCTCTCATGGAGAAAATTTTGGTTCCCCTGCCCTGTATGCTTTTAATAGACTATTAAAAAAGAGAGAAAGTGAGAGACAGAGGTTGTGCTGCTGAGGTATTTAGAGATTATTATTTTTTCATTGAAAGGTCATGCCTGTTGAAGCAAACACGGGCAAGGACTGCAGTAAACAGCAGCAGTAAACTTGGAAAACCGTAGGCCCAAGTACTTAAAAAAAAAGTCTTAGGTCTAAGCAGTAAAGCTGAGCTACAGGTTTAGTCATTGATAAGTTTGACCTGAACTCTAACTGGTTGAGGTTCACCAAACAAGGGAACTAAATTACTAAATTTGGCCTGTTCACCCAGCCATGCATAATATAAATCTGTAAAAAAAAAAAAAAAAGATCAACAATAGTCACATATAATATAAAAAATCCAATTCACAGATGTAAACCAAAATCATTTAGACTGAACCTTCTTAAGATCATGTATCCATTTTATCTCCCAACATTTAAGTAGTAACTCCTGACATCCCCTCTTTTAGTGACCTTTATAAAGGCAATTACCATATATGTCAACTGAAGATAAGTACTTAAGAAACCATAGAGAACATGTAAACTAAAGAAGCTAAAGCTTTGCAGCTGTCAGCTTGTAGTTCTCAATGAACTACCACGGCTCTGTGAAGCGCTTTGGTAGTTAATTGAATCTTGCAGTCAGACTGTGTCTTCTTGCCCATACGGGATGTGTGGGAACACAGATACACTGACAGGTTTGCAGGAGTCCTGCATGGCACCAGCGATCTGCTGATCCCTGGTGCAAGGCTTTCCAGACTCCAAAAAACATAGTAAATGTAAATTTTTTACCTGCCTTCTTTTTTAAAAGTGAACTTATCCTTTAAAGAAAGCTTTAGCAGTAGGAGACATTAGTACGTTTACCACCACTTACTGGCCAAGTTTGAGTCTGCTCACCTGATTCAACCCCAAGGGTATAAGGGATCTAAATGAGCCTTTTTACTATTTTCAGTCATTATCCACTCTTCCTCTTCACCATAAACAGGGAATCAGTAAGGACTCCAGCTCTCCTTTTCACCTTCTCAAAGAACTTATAACTTCTCATGTGCAGCAGCTCTCAAATAAAAATGCATCATACATCTTACTTCTTGTTAAAATCTACCAACATAAAAATCCACATATCGCAAACTATGTGTTATATATTAGAAATAAGATAAAAAGTGAGCGCTTTTCAAATAAGCAGCTGTACACTCAAGGCAGCCAACGTGAATCCTTAATCAAAGTATTGATAAGCGCTGCACTTTTTATCGATACTATGTGTTATATATGCCAGGAGAGGCAGTTCATGACATCTTGATGTGCCCAGATATTCCTCAGTTTATGTGATTGCATTGGAAAAAGATTTTAACATTTAAACTTATAATAAACTGTGTTACACTAGGATGGTTGGCACTCTCTCTTTGTTGTTTTTTGCTAGATTGATCCTGCCACCCGGTGGATGCAATGAGAACAGCAGCGACCCGTGTATCATTGCTAAAGCTTTAGGAAAACTCAACACACTAGCCAGTATTGGGCTATGAAGACCAGCGCACTTACTAGTACACTGGTTTTGTGTGAAGGTTTTCATCAGACCCATCAAACCCCACAAAATTGCATGCCACAAGTATGCAATTAGAGATTGTCATGTGGAATTACTCTTGGTGGGGCAATTTATTGATCAGCAGCATATCATATCTGAAATGTATGGTAATTTACTTGTTACCAATCCCTAGAAGCAAGGGACATCAGGTGTTACTACTTAAACATTGTGAGGTAAAATGGACACATGATTTAAACTTGATTCTGTCTTGAGGTCTAAATGTGGATTTTTCATTTCTTTATGTGAATTGAAATCTATTATATTATATGTGTCTTTTCCCTGTGATGTGTTTCTTTTACAGATTTATTAAAGTCACTTTTTGTGTATTTAATACTTCGTATGTAATTCTTGTTTATGTAATGCTTGATTGCGAAATCAGACTATTGATGGAATACTCATATTTTTTAAACAGTGTGATTGTATATGTATAGAGAAGATGAAGACTTAAACATAAATCCTGTGTATTTTTTTTCTGAGGTTTAATATATTTAAATTATGTGGCCTAAAGAAGGGTGGATTGGCTGTTGGTATTTGTTATTATACAGTACATTGATACAATAAAACAATAAAAGAAGAAAACTGAATCTAAAGAACATAAGAAGAAACAAAGGCTGCAGTCTTATATATATATATATATATATATATATATATAAATATATATATAATATATATTATAACAAACAGTCAAATTATGTATCATAGCTGACGATTCCTTACATAACCTAAGGCTTTCATTCTATACACACAATGCTCCCTCAGTAAGGGTAAGAACCATTTACTGATATTGCTTTTCAAAGCATGGCAACTTTGAATCTGTAAAGGGCATTCTGGGACTTTGTGGATACAAACGACCTTATGAATGTTTCTTATGTAGCCTAGAAGACTTGAAAGAGAGAATCTAAGGTACCCTTAGACATGAATTCATTACTATGTGTATTGACAGCATTAGAAACTCCTGGATGGTTCTTCTTGATGTTAAAGAAGATCAGCAACGTTGGTGATAAGGTTGTCTAAACAAAAAACATTGAGATAAGGTGGCTCTTTTGCTGTGTTCCTCTGAATAAATTAAAGTAAAAATCTTTTTAAAGAATTGATCACTTAATCTATCTTAGCTAATATTTATAGCTAACTGCATAATAAATTAACATCTTTAATGTGAATCTACGCAGCACTGTGGATCAGCTTTTACTGCTGTAATCCATATATGAATTAAATATTTTTTAAAACATGAGATTTATCTGCATCATAATCTCTCTTGCCAAATCATTTGATTTTAGTACTGTTCTTGCTCTGAAAGACTGACCCAAATGTTCTTTCTCTAAAGGGGAAGTCTTGCAGTCCTTTTATAAAATAAATTTATAAGCAGTGCATTGATTGCTGAATTGTACTACTACCCTTTTCCTTCATATGCAGTTTGTTTGTTTTAAGTTTCTGAACTTTTTCAATCAGATGTTTACTGTAGTAAGATCAGTAAAATATAATTTTCCATTGGTTACCATTACACATTGCCAAACACTACAAAATACACATTATTTCATTGCACAATGTAATAAAACATGGATTTGAAATATGGGGTGCAAAGGGGATACATTAGATAAGAAAAACTTGAGTGCCAATTCTTTTTTTATTATTCAGGAAAGAAAAAAATCTAATCTTGACATGAGGCCATGTATTGTGGAAAGCATTAAAGAGACTGCTTAATTTGCACTGAATTACAGAAGGGCCCCAACAATAGCCAGCTAATATTGACAATTAGGCACCAGTTACTCCACCCCACCCACATTTGGGGTTGTATGTGTTGTGTGCACACAAGGACCTTTATTCTTGAGTTAGTTATTGCACCAGTTGAAATTTGGTTTAGCATCACTATAATTTGATTAATTTTATGGGTCAGTGTTTATATGATATAGTACAGCATCTTTAAAAGTGCTCATTTGCCTTTTTACTGTTTCATGCATTGTTTAACTGCCTTTCCATAATACATCCATTTAATCTACCATCCATTTGCTTGTGGCCTATTTTCTGTCACTATTATAGAGTGATAGTTTACTAACGCTTAAGTTACACAGGTGTGAGCTGCCTTCAATCTATACCAGCTTTGTCAGTGGGGAATGAGCAGCTTAAGGAGTTGTGACAAAACAGAGGACCCATCACACCAAGTGGCTCCTCTGGTTTACATAGATCTTTTCTGGCCCCCACTTCCTCCCCAGCAAGAAAAAAATCCTAGGTATGTCTCTTTGTTTATAAGAAGGTTGGGCAGCTATGTCTGCCATAATTAAGCCTGTCTGTACTGGCATATCATCACTATCAATTTTACCTAGATTTGAATACTGTCTGTCTTTACAAAGAGTAAAAGGTGTAGAGACTGGGTTACTTGCACTGTATGTTAATGAAGACACATACAAAATAGTGGGGTTTTCTCAAATGTGATTGCAAAAGTGGAAATACACTTTAAAGCGACACTAAACCTAATATTAAAAAAATACCATAATTATAAGACATCTGCGTTCCTTCAAATCGCATGAGACCATGTGCATAAAATCACATTTATAAAGTTGTCAGCATCTACTTGCTTGTTAAGTGTGACTATATTTGCTCTCCATGATCCCATGATATATGTGGTAATAAAGCCACCATTGTTTGCTCACTCCCAACATTGACTACTGTAGAAAAACACCCATTGCTGGTCCTCAATGATGCGGGAGGTTCTAGTTTGAATATATACTGATGGATGCACAGTAGGATAGCCTGTGGCTTAGGCCATTTATTTTTGAATAGATTATTTTGTGTCAATTTAGGTCTATTTATAAAGCATTTTTTGGATGACACATTTAACACACATTTATGTAGGCTGCACAAATTTTCTCCATATATTCTGTAATAGATTATTTCCTATGACAACCAACTCCATCTAGTAGCCAAAATATAACTTTTTCTGAACTACCTGAATGAGAAAATATACTGCATTTTGGCCACTAGATAGAGCTGCTGATCATAGGAATTCATCTATTACAGAAAATATGGGGAAAATGTGTCCATCCTGCACAAATGTGTGCAACCTTCATCCAACTAATGTTTCATAAATAGACCCCTAAGCCTATACATAGCCATAGTTTTCATTTGAGCTTTTGCATAGGTTATACAAAAAGTTTGGATTATAAATGGACTCACTTTGTATATTTCACATAGCATGGTAGTTTTTTTTCTTTTTGTTCTTTCATTGCTTTTTAATTATTTTTCAAACATTTCTTCTAAAAATAGGAAAAAGTTTACCAATACAAGCGGGAGAATAGTGCGACAGCTGAAATTTGGATTTCCATGGCTACAAGAACCACAATGTTGAAAGAATATTTTTAGACTTGAGACTGAATCTTTTTCTTGTTCCTTTGTAATTAGATGTGAATATTAAAACTCTAGTTCATTTCATGTCAGGAAGACCGAACTGAGTCTTGTTTAGCAACAGCACCTTGACACAAAAATATCAACATAAACAAAATCACAGCGCTCAAGCATTTGTATCATTTACGTTGCTGCGCTATATTATTGTTTGTTTCCTGTTTAATTGTATTCACACAAATATTACAGCGAGCAAGGCATGACAAAAAAAATCACAAAATATATTACAAAGCTGCTAAATATATAAACAGCTAAATACCTAGGTGAGATATGTGAGTCGTCTTACCTAGAACAGATTTGTAATTCTGCACAGGCAACTAGACACCCCTTCTAAGCAGTATAGCCAGGTCAAGGACCTCACTTTTCTACTCTGTAGTTAAAGTGACATTAAACAATATCCTTATTCTCCAAAAATAATCCATACACATCCACTACTTAATGGCTCTGTATTCTATTTATCATTAAATTGTTTCTTACTGTGTTTTTTTGCCTCTTTATAATGTCTTCTGTGAACTCCAGAACCTCTCCTTTACCCCCTTGCTTCTGGTTATTTGGAACAAGTAGTGCACATTAGTTGTGGTCATGTGAACTGCTCTATGCACAGTACAAAGCCCATTATCCATAGTTCATAGTCCCTAATTCTTCTCAGGAGAGAGCAAGAGAGGTTACTACATTTCTACATACATTGGGACCATGGAGAACAACCGTAGCCACCCTCTAACAGGAAGTCAGATCACAACAGCAAAAAAAGGGATTTGGAGGAGGCTGAGAGTAATAGAATGGACTTTCTGAGTTAAGAATTCTTAAATAGAATTTTTCTTAAACCAGAGTTTAATGTCACTTTAAGCAATACAACTTGGTCCCTGCCCCATACCACCCCCAACGTACTGACTGCACAATTAAGAGACATCACTGCAATGAAGAAGTCACTACAGTGCTCTATCGTCTTGTCAATGTAATCCCAGTGTTAGATTGCACTGTTCAATTCAGTAGAGCCTAATAGGTTTACAGTGCTGTTTTTGCAAATCCTGCTTGTTACCAGTATGGATGAGCTCAGCATTCAGACTGAACTTTGCTTGTTCGGACATTTGCCTGAGTGTCTGGACTTTTACCCGTTCAGTTGGAGCCAAACATCCTCTACAGTAGTGCTGTACTGCTGAATATATATGACAGCTTTATTACTGTAAATGGTTGTTAAGGAAGTGGCGGGTGTCTGCACCAGATCCTTAGCAACCAGTGGTGCCACCTGGCCCATTTATTTACTAGCCAGGAATCCTCAGCTATGTAACCAATGGGCAGGAGTGGTAGCTGACCAAATATAGCTATAGACATGAACCAAATAAGATCATCAGTGATGTCAGCCACCATCCCAAACTCTTTGTTTATATTCAACATGATAGGTCTTGAAGTTATCTTTAGCAGTTATAAATGTAATCAGTTGGTGGTTTTTTTTTTCCCTTTTGCCAATCTGCAGGCATTGTTCATCATGATTAACAAGGATTTACAATGCTGGATATTTTTTGGTAATTTTTTTTTCTAAATAATGAGCTGTCAAATACTGTATTTACTATTGACATTTTTTTCTTTGTACCGTGTGTCCATTATGCATTCAGGTAGTGATATATTTGGCCCCTCTTATCTTAAAAGAGGCTTCAAGATTCTCATTATTCCCCCCTACATCCCTACAACTACCAGGCCAGGGTTGTGGAGCAAAGGCCCTTGTCTTTATCAATATGTTGAAGGCATGTGTCTTGGAATGGTTCAGGAGGGATAGGGATGCTTCCCCCTTTGGTCCTAGCCTGCCAGATTGCATACTTGAATTAGGGTCTGGTATGAATTTTGAGGGGGACTCCATGACATTTTCTTTGTTTTGCTTTTTGCACATGTTCCTCCTTGAAATCTGTACCAAATCCAAAGGGTCTGTTTTGATTTTAGGAGTTCAAAAGCCAATTTTTATGTGAGGCATTCCCTTAAAATCCATACAGTTAAAGTGTTACTAAACCCACAACAGTAAAATCAGTCTGTATATGCAGTAAAGCATGCTTGTTATACCCACTGTGGAACCTAAGGGGTTTATACTCTGCATTGTGTAAAAAGGCTGTTTGATCCTGTTTCCTCTGCCCCACCTCTTGTTCAAATGTCCAGGTCCTATCCCCTGATAAGATAGACTGGCCCCATGGCCATTCTGCACATGCTCAATTTAGTGTGCATTGCTAGGGAGGTTTTTTTTTCCACTTGGGAGAGTGCATGTGATCAGCACAGGGCCAATCAGCACTGTCCAGACAGAGATCAGGGGTTCTGCATCCTCCTAGAGCAGAAAGAAAATTCCTCCTACAAGCTGTAACCAATGGTCTGCTGAACACTGATATAAGTCACAAGACTGCTCTAACTGCTGATGAGAAAATGTATTAAGCAGTTTAAATTTACTAAAATAATTGCACTTCCATGTTGTGTGTACTGTGGGAGACCGGATATAGTGAATGCAGGGTCCTGGGTTTAGTAACACTTTAAATTACGAGTTGATCGTTTACTTTTCCCAGTTGGCTTCTTTTTTTTCTAAAAATAAAAAAAAGGATCAGAGCACCAAAAAAAAAAAAGGAATTTGGTGATTTGGAGGGTGCTAAGAATAGTGGATGGTACTTTTTTAAGTTAAGAGTACATACTTGAATAGAATTTTTTTTGTTAAGCCAGAGTGTAAGGGACCACCTGATGGCACCTCTAGAAATCCACTGGTCAGGTTTCCCCAGAGCGCGGAGTCTAAGTCCCGGGTCACTTGTTCACCAGGGCCCCTGATGGTGGGGATGGACGTGGAGTGTCCCGAGACCAGGTCGTGGCTACTGGGTACACCCACCAGTGGTAGAGGAGCCCGCCAGAGGTTCCTGCAGGGTGAGAGCCTGACGTGAGGAGGCCAGGAGATCCCGGCGTGATGGATGGATGAGCAAGTGCAAAGTCAGACAAGCCGAGTCGGTAGCCATGGAGTCGGTGCGGTACAAAGCAGTGGGCAGAGAATGGTCGGGTCACACGCCAGGTCAGTAACAAGAGGTCAGATCTAAAAGGGGGCATCCAGGAGCGAGGTCAGGCAAGCCAGGGGTCAGGACAGTAGAAATCAGGCAATTCGGGTCAGCAATACTCACAACCACACAGGTGTTCAGGAACAGGGATATCAGAAAGACCATACGGCAACCAGTGACAGCACAGGGATATGTGGGTGTTGCTCTAACTGTATGTCACCTGGCCCTTTTATTTTCTGGCCAGGAATCTCTATCCATGTAACCAAAGGGTGGGAGCAGTGGATGACATCAATGACCACATATGGCCATAGCCATGAACCAAATATGTGATCAGTGATGTCAGCCACCATCCCAGTCCCTTTGTTTCCATTTCACATAATAGCTCATGAAGCTATCTTTAGCAGGCAGGAATGAGACAGGTTTTCAGGGTCTTTTTTCGGCAGTTGGACAGCAGAGGATTTACAATGCTTTAGAGAGAACCATTGCATTTTATGGTTGGGTTGCAATGCGAGATTTCAGCAACAGATGATGGGAATGAAATTATGCATGACTCCCCGAAAAAACAGAATTTGTGGAGGTTTAAAACTTTCTGTATTACTATACCCCAGGAATTTGAATAAAAAAGGAATTTCCTGGAAACCACTTTGTGGCTGGGTTCACACCTATCTTATTAGAATATGCTTACTATCCCAAATAAATGGATCCCTTATGATTAAGTCCAATGACGAAACGCATCAAGGGAAGTGACGTCAGATGCACAGCGGAACCGGAAGTGACCGAGCGGCCATTTTGGATCCTGGAAATCTCTATCTAGGACACAGGAGAAGATCTGCTGAGGATCTCCAGAGGTCTGGCTGCGAATGTTCCTTTTTGGTGGCAGTTCTAAAGATGGAAATATATGTAAGCACATAAATAAAGTATTATCTGTTAACTGTATACAGATTTAGACTATTGTTTATCTATATATATGGTGGGCATCGTTTGGAGACTGGTGTGGAGAAAGGAGTATATCTCTGTGGCTGTGAAGATCCCCCTGGTGGAGCTTAATATATGTCAGTACACTGCCTGGAGGATTACAAGCCTGTGTTTATATTTTTTTGGTAAAGGTATTTAATCTGCACACTTTAGAAATGGACACAGTTGTTCACAATACTGTTTTTGCATTTAATTTGTCACAAGATTGTTTCACGGGCACGTTTTACACAGTTATTCACTTAATTTAACAGTGATCACGAGTGTTTTGTGTGTGAATCACATGCGTTATGGAGTGAATATATTTAAGTTGATATGGGTAATACACTATGCGAGTTTTCTTTCTTTTTGAGGTTTTTGGTCTCAGAAGTCACTTTGGAAGCTGTTTTCTACTTGGAGGTTGTTCTTTTGAACTTTATGAATGACTTTATATTTTTGAAGGACTATTTTTTCTAATTTTCCTATTTTTATATATTGGGACTTGGATTTTTGATTGCTTAGAGCACTGTTTATTTATTTATTTGGGATAGTAAGCATATTCTAATAAGATTATTATACTTTTTGGGGTTTAAAATGTTTATATGCGTTTTGGAGATCTAGATTGTAGGCTCGAAAGAGCAGGGCCCTTGAAACCCTCGTGTTTTGTTTTGTTACTGTATTGTCTCATGTTCTGTCCCCCACTATAATGTACAGCGCTGAGCAAACCTTTTAGCGCTATATAAATACTGTATAATAATAATAATAATATTTTAATATATAAGGGAAGGGAACACCGTATATTATTGTAATTGGGTTCACACCTAACCGTAGCAGAAACTTGCATTCCCACTCATGCTTTGAAGCACATCTCACATAGGGCAGCCCATTCACTTGAATGAGCTGCCCTACGCATGACAAATGCCACAAAGAAGCTCCAAAACCTTTTTTGGAGCAGAGCACATTTGCTGTGCAACAAAACATGGCAAATATGTGCCTACTACCTGTGCTTGGAGTGCCATTAACAATGAATGGCATCGCAAGAGCAACATGCATTTGCATCATGTTTTCTGTGCACTTTGTCGTGCATTCTGAAAACACCAAGTGTGAATGGAACCTTAAGCTCTACACCCAATAAGAGCATGTTGACATGTAGCAGTTCACTGATTAGATGTGAGAGGATAAACTTAACTTGAGGATGGGAGAAGGATGACATTAAACTCATTCTATAATGTATTATTACATTCACCCTGGCAATTGTGAAGGAATATTTTCATTAAACTTAGAAAAGGACCAAGAGCTACTGACTCCATCCAGCTTTCTGAAATGATTGGAAGGTTTAAATAGAAAGAGCTAAAATAGTGCAAGCCACTAAGCAATGTCTTCATGTGGCAGCATAAATGTAAAAAGTAAAAGTGATTTATATGTAATTTTATCTGCTGCAATACTGTGACCTAGTTTTTTTGTTCAATAGAATATGAAAGCAAAATTGAATAGGAAATGGAAGACCTTAAACATGAATACTTTATAAAATCTGGAGATGGTCTTTAACAAATGTATAGGATTTTAGAAAAGAAGGCTAACCTACATAAGGCTTTGTTTCATAACCTGTGTTCATTCTTGACATGACCCATCATGTGAACTATCAGTTTGTTTCTTTGTGAACTGGTTTCTTGCTTTGACTTGCTGCTTGATCTTAGTGTAATGCATGAACATTGCTGTTCATTACCACTCTCGGAGTTTACTGCTTGCATATCCAGCAGGCTGAGCAGCCGCTTACAACATAGCGCTCACAGCCTCCTGTACCCTTACAGCCCCAGTCTCAAGATAGCCAACCCTTCAGATGCTCTTCTGGGTCTTAATTTTACTTTTGATTTTCTGGCTATTGGTCTAATCCTTGCAGTAAAGCAAGGAAACCACCTAGTAGTTAATTAATGCACTTTTACTACCAAAAATGCTGTGTATACAAACTATATACAGTTAAAGGAAAAAATACAAGATATACAGAAAATATGCATACATATACACAATATCTATTTTTTCCTAGTAACAACAGGAATAATATGAAAGAAAATGGTTGGATGAATGTAACAAGCATTTGTCCAGCCCTCACAAATTCCGACTGTGTTTTTTTACTACAGTGATTTTCTATGATTGTCAGTTACATCTAATGGCCATAATGTGGTATTTTGTTCTAGAAAGAAAAATACTGCATTAAGGCTATCAATTTTTTTTTATAAATAGAACCCTAAAAGTTACTTAGCTTTAGTTACAGCTGATCCACGGTTTCCCAATGAACAGGATTCAGGGCATTTAAGCAACCACAGGAAAACAGGTTCCTAATATTGGGAGGCTCTCTCTTATTTTGGAGCATCTAGTGTTGTCTCTTGGCAGAGACAGAGACCTCCTATCCACTTGTGGTGAAAGCCTATTATCTAGAAAGATTACAGTAATTCCCTCATGGATGGAGCCCTTTCAACTTCATCAGTTTCTATGAGAGAAGCATTTATGCCTGTAAACTCTAGATGACATCACAATACCATAAATGCCATCAGTCAAGCTATGTCAAAAGGTCAAACTATTGTTTGTCGTGCATTCCCAAAGTGAGCAATCCAAATAGCTTCTGGGGATTTTTGGTAACTAGCTGCAACGATTTCCAGTATTTTATATGAGAAATTCCCAAAACTAAGCATGTCCCAGTTTTGTTATTTAGATTTTATTTGGGGGGCTTACAAAGTTTTTGGTGTACTATGCTTGTGCAATTTAAACAAAAAAATAGGATGGGCCTTCTTTTGACAGTCAGAATTGTAGCCTATGTTGTCTTTTTCCCACCATACTTCCCCCTTTACATTTGGTTCCACCATCTCTGCAGGTGTGTTGGCTGCAGCAAGGTGTGGAGTATGTTGGCTATTCAATGAGAGCCACTGCAGGTACCATTATTCCATCTGTGGTGGGGCTCACTCAGGTACTCATTGTTTTAAGGCAAAGCAATCAGGCAACAAGCCACCAAGTGTCTAAAGAAGCCACCAAGAATCTAAGGAAGCTAGTTATCAGAGCAAGGATCATCACCCCCTAAATAGGCAGTCTAGAAAGGATGAGGCTAGTGTTCACAACCATGCAGTATTTTAACCGAACTCTGCATGTTTGCAATTCAAATTTGGCTTGAGCACCTTTGTGAACCTCTTGCTGCTCCTAAAGGGAGGTTAATAATTAGTGACGGTGTTACTACCACCACTAAATGACATCTTCCTGCTGTGATAACACCCAAGGACCCTGTGCTGGTAGACCATGTATGCGTAATGTTGCATTGTAAAAAGGAACTTCAGTCCTTTACCTATGACTCTGCCCCTCCTCCAGCACTGCCATCCTTGCTACTCTGGCAGCAGCATAGATGAGTCAAAGGGTTTTGTCTAGACCCAAAGGCTGGTCAGAGCCCTTCAGCACATCTGTGCATGCATGATGGGAATTTCTGTGCATATGCAGACATGGAAAGATTTGGTACTTCAAAACTGCTCTGTCTTTGTGCATGTAGGGGAAACCAACACATGCACAGATGTGCTGCAGATTTCTGCAAGGACATGAAGCCCTGTGGCACATCTGCATATGTGCAGAATCTGGAAGGGGGTGGTGAATGTCATTCTTACCTAAGCACAAAAATAATGTAAATGTAAAAAAAGTAAATAATATCCAAAAGGGAGAGAGGGAGGAGGGTGAAGACAAGGGAAAATAATTTATACTATTTATGATGAAGGTTCTTAAGGTTATCTGTAAGAGCTTTTCCCCACTGTACCATTTTTAAAAACGTTTTTTGACAATTTCTTGTCTATTAGCCTTGAAAATGGCTTTGTTTACAAGCAGAAGAAGCAGGCCAGGAAATGTCAAATAGCGACAAATTATATTTTTTTTATATTTCTAAATAACACTTTTGTTTTAGTACATTTTACAGATGTGCCACTTCACAGGCAGGTTTAAGGCATGTTATGTAAGGAAATTGAGTGTTTTTAAAGTTTCACTTTAAGCCTTCTTAAAAGGGCTGCTCCTGCCACACTGGATTTTTTTTTATTGTTTTTTTTTTTCATTGTTACCTATTTGTGGGCCTAGCTTCTTTCTCCACATTTACGGATGGCCTTTTAGGAAGTGTGCCGAGATTTTAATGTTACTTGGACAAATGACAAAACAGAAGATCCTACACAAATCCTATTATTCTTAGGAATCAAAGATCCATACTTCTGAAATTGTCTTCCACCTCCCTCAGGGCAAATTAGATAGTTTGCTGTCTCTATTGCAAAGAGCAAAATGTACCAAAAAAACTTAAATTCACTCAAGTTCAATCATTTTTGGGTCACTTGGTTTTGCCAAGTAATACGGATTGGCAAAAGGTTTTATAATTTTCTAATTTGTCACGACATTGAAATGGTGTTTCTGGTGTAAAAGGATGTGTGTTTCAAAAGTGTTGCAACCAAATAAGCTATTTTTGAAGTGTTGATATAAATCCGGAAATTCTGCACAGTATTCTAAACATTAACTTATTTATGTAGTGGCATTACAGTGTGTTTAAAATGCACAGCATGACTTGACAGCTGCTGCAAAGAAATCTGCAAGTAGTGCAGCGTGGGAGGTTTGGGGTTACTTTCGCTTTTCAAAAAACTAGTTTTCATGGAACAATGTAGTCCCTGTGTATTTATACATTAGGGGATGAATCTGAAAGTTGATTTGATTTTGGTTGTGCATTGTGCCCAGTTGTTGTTGTGGAAATTACCAGTCTACTAAACTTTATAAAAGTGTTACAAGTCAGCTGAAACAATTTTGGGGAGGCTCCTCACAATTCTGAAATACTAATTTAGTAGCATTAATTTGTAGATTATGTTTTGGCGGGAGTGACAGAGCTGCATCTTGGTGGGAGAAGGATTAGGTGGCACCCAGGGTTCCAACTTTGAAATAGTAAAAGAACTCTTTTAAAGTTATTTATACTGAAAATTTTAGATTTTATTAGGATTAATAAATAATAAAGTATAGGTTGTTAAAGATGTTGGTGAATAAAGGGATGTTGTAATGTTTATACCAAACATGTTTTTACTGTTGATGATGCTATGGAAATTAAGTATCATTACATTATATATTTTTACTTGCTTATGTATCTTTAATATATTGCTTTTCTTGGATTTTTACCTGTATATAAGTGGCCCTTGCTAAACCACCTTTGTCTCTATAATTAAGCCCCTAAAAAATGATTTCAGGGACTTAGAAGCTATATTGAAGAGAAGGACCACCTCCAAGGTGGTATTCTTGGAGATACTGCCTGTACCTCAAGCCTCATTAGAGAGGTAGCAGGAGCTAAGAGAACTTAACAAATGGCTGAGGAATTAGTGCAGAAAAGAGTGTTTCCGCTTCCTGGAGATCTGGGCTGACCCTTCAGTTAGTTACTGGCTCCATAGTAGGGACAGACTGCACCTTAATGGGGAGGGTGCAGCTCTGTTAATGGAGAGGATGTCCAAAAAGTTGGAGAAGCTTTTAAACTAGTAGTGGAGGGGAGGGATCAGAGGGAGCAATAGCTAGCAGTAAGCGAAGGTCAGATGGTGCTATAACCATAAAACCTATACCCGGAGTGAATGGGTTGGCAGAACAAAAATTCAGCCACAGAGCAACTAAGGAGGAAATAATATGTGCCCATTTATGCCTAGCTAACAAAATGGAGGAAAATGGAGCTGCTGATACATGAGGAGGACATCAACTTTATGGGAATATCAGAAACTTGGTTTGAAAGCTCACATGACTGGTTCGCAATTATCCAAGGGTATTCCCTGTATTGGAGGGACAGGGAGGGTAGAAGGGGAGGAGGGGTATGCCTGTACATCAAGAGTGATTTGCTAATGAATGAAAGGGACGACATAGCAACTGGGGCAAAAATGGATGTGGAGTACGTATGGGTGGAACTTCAAAGAGAAGTGGGAAATTAATAGTAAGGATTTGCTACAGGCCCTCTAACCTGAAGGATGAGGAAGAGTTGGATCTTGTATCACAGTTAGAAATGGCAGTGAGGCAGTGCAACATCATCATAATTGGGGACTTCAACTACCCAGATATTGACTGGGCAGAAGGAACAGCCCACTCATTTAAGACTCGTCATTTCTTAAATGTCCTACAGGACAACTTCATGTGCCAATTGGTGGGAGCTCTGACTAGAAAGAATGCATTGCTAGATCTGTTAATTACACATAACGCGGATTTGGTCTCAGAAGTGGACACATGGGACAACTTGGGAACCAGTGATCACAGGATAATTATATTCAGCATGAATAATAGGAAAAGGAGACACGGGGTTAGAACAAGAACACTAAATCTCAAAAGAGCCAACTTTCCTAAATTGCACTCAATACTACAAGATATTAAATGGGACCAAATCCTAGAAACATTGAACACTAAGGAAAAATGGTAGTATTTAAGGAACATATTAAATAAAGGTATCACCCAGTGTATTCCATTGGGCAACAAATATAGAAGAACTAAGATTAAACCTGGGTGGCTACACTTTAATGTAAAAAAACATATTAAAGACAACAAAATCACCTTGAAAAAATATATAGTAGAGGGGTCATTGTCAGCATTCTAATACTACAAGGAATGCAATAAAAAGAGTATGAATGCAACTAGGGCAGCTAAGATAGACCACGAGAGATATATGGTGGAGGAGAGAAAAATCCCAGAAAATTATTTAAATATATTAATGGTAAAAAAATCAAGGTCAGAACAGATTGGCCCCATAAAGGACAATGAAGGGACACTGTTTCCAAATGACAAGGAGAAGGCAACTGTACTAAATACATTCTTCTCATCAGTTTTTACTAAGAAAAAAGAGGGGTATAGTAATCAAGACTGTATCATTAGTAACGCATCACAGAATGTAAGCTTTTGGCTAACAGAAGACGGCGTCTGAAATAGTCTTGAAAAGCTTAATGCAAATAAATCACCAGGGGCTGATGGCTCACACCTGAGAGTCCTCAGAGAACTCAGTCAGGTTATAGCCAAACCGCTATTCCTAATTTTATGGACAGCATTCTAAGGAATGGTACCAGCGAATTGGTGAAGGGACACTGTGGTACCAACATTTAAAAAAGGGCAGAGATATATTCCTGGAAAATACAGACCAGTCAATCTAACATCAATAAAATATAAACTATTGGAGGGGACGATAAGAGACTATATCCAAGATTTTGCTGATAAAAATGGTATCGTTATTAGTAATCAGCATGGCTTTATGAAAGGTTGTTCTTGCCAAACCAATCTGTTAACATTCAATAAGGAGGCGAGCTGCCTTCTAGATAAGGGAAGGCTTGTGGATGTGGTGTACCTGGATTTTGCAAAAGCATTTGACACAGTCCCCCATAAACGCTTAATTTACAAACTGAGGTCTGTAGGCATGGACCATAGCGTTTGTACATGGATAGAAAATTGGTTACAGGGGCGCATACAAAGGGTGGTGATAAATAGTGTATACCCTGACTGGTCTGGAGTGGTAAGTGGGGTACCTCAGGGCTCTGTCCTGGAACCAATTCTGTTTCATTTATTCATAAATGACATAGAGGTTGGTATAAATGAAAAATGTAAAGTAATGCACTTTGGGATTAAAAATAAGAATGCAAGATGCTCGCTAGGGGATGAACCTCTGGGGGAATCCAAGATGGAAAAAGATCTGGGAATCCTAGTGGATGACAGATTCAGCAACAGCATGCAATGCCAAGCTGCAACAAGCAAAGCTGGCAGAATATTAGCATGCATAATAAAGGGTATTTACTCAAGAGATAAAACTATAATCCTGCCACTTTACAAAACTCTGGAGAATGCCATCCAGTTCTCATCACGAATCCTGAGAAAGGATGTTCTGGAATTGGAGACAGTCCAAAAGTTAATAAGGGGACTGGAGGATGTCAGTTACCAGGAACGATTACAAACACTAAACTTATTCTCCATGGAGAAGAGATTCTTGAGAGAAGATATAATAGCAATATACAAATACCTTAGTGGTAATTCTAGCATAGGAAAAAACTAATCAACCTCAGGAAGTATAAGAAGACGGATTCACTCAATGAAATTGAAGGAGAAGCGGTTTAGTCTTAAACTGCATAGGGTGTTTTTCACTACCAGGACAATAAGAATGTGGAACTCAATTCCACAATTGGTGGTGTCAGCGGGAAGTATTGATAGTTTCAAAAATCTCTTAGATGGGCATCTTAGTGAACACATTATACAGTGATATGGGATATGACCTTAGACATGAGTATGTGTTGAACTGGATGGATTGGAGGCTTTATTCATCATTACCAACTATCTAACTATGTTAATAAAAATTGGTTGAGAAAGCCTAGAAACAACGATTTTGGTGAGTGGACTACATAGTGGAAGCACTACATTTGAGCTAGTCCCCACAGGAACTAATTTTCTAAATGACAGTAAATATTTGGGCAGCTGGTGGAAAAGTCAGGTGACGCTTGGAAAGATTTTTTTCTGCTCCATGACCTTCTCCTTACTGGATTACCCCCTCATTACCCACATAATGCTCAGAGATCCTGATCCTTTCTCTATGTACATCATGTAAAAACTGAAGCACTGCTATGTTGTCTTGCACCTGATGAGCCCAGGAATAGATTAAAAAAATTATAACTGCTTTTCCTTTCCAAGTTGAGAAGTAAATTACAAATGAAAATAGGGTAATTTAAAAAAAAAAAATTGTGCAAGCTTTCAGTGCCTTTGCTACAAAAAATGAATGAACAAAAAAAGTAAAATGTAAAAATGTTTGCAAGAACAGCAAAAAGTAAACAATAAAAGTTAAAAATAACCAGAAAACTAGCTAAGGGAACAGGGAGGGGAAGCTAAATATGGCTAGCAAGGTAGAACAAGGTACTAATCATGGATTAAAGTATACCTAAAGCCAACACATTTTCTTTCTAGTTTTAATTTGAGTAGGATATGTTTTTGCAATGTTAGAGCTTCCTTCAAAGCTTTCCAAAGTGAGGGGAAGTCTCCTAACAGACAGTTATCACTGTAATATCCCCATTGAAAGATTTCCTCTTACTTCCCATTCTACTGCCAACTGTGTTGTATTTTCCATTACTATGTGTTGCTAAGGCATATTTAGAGAGTGAACCTCTACAGTAGTGACAAAGAGAACATTGCAAACTTAACATATCATTTAAATGGGCTTTAAAGACTGTTACAGATTGTTAAAATTGTTTTTACTTTTTGGTTAGCTTCACTTTCCTCCAGTGATACCAAACTAGATCTTCACCAGACAGCCCCTGAGTCAGCTCTGAGTAGCTTCATCATCCAGGCCCTCAGGTCACCCACCTGAGGCCTCACGGTCAGCAAGCACATGGCAGGATAGCCCAGGGAAAAAATCAGCCCCCCTAGGCTGTGTTACTCGCCGACAGGAAAAGACCCAGAGCTCAGTGTCCTCAGAGAATATATACAGTTACCCAGCATCCTTCAGGGCTCAGCTCCCTGGGATTGGCAAGGGCTATATAAATATTCATTCTGCCATCTGCATAGCCCCACATCTATAATCCAAAAGGTTCTACTGATTTCTGGAAAGCAGAGGGAGTTACCAGACTGACAGCAGATGAGAACACGGAATAGACAAAACTAATCAATTGCAGCCACAACACTGATTACATCAAAGCAAGCTAAATTTGCCTGACAAAAATATACACAGCTCCATTGAACTTAGTGAGCCAGCACTACATCTAACTAATCCTAGCACCTATCTAGGAGGGTGCTACATAAGTAATTCTCAAAAGTATGCACTAAAACTTGTAGCAGCACAGTGGCTAAGTAGATAGCACTTCCACCTCGCAGCACTAGGGTCGTCAGTTCAAATACCAACCACAACACTACCTGCCTGGAGTTTGCATGTTCTCCATGTGCTTGTGTGGGTTTCCTCTGGGTACTTAAGTTTCCTCCCACACTCCAAAGACATGCTGGTAGGTTAATTGGCTCCTGTCTAAATTGGCCCTACTATGTGTGTGCATGAATGTGAGTTAGGGACCTTAGATTGTAAGCTCCTTGAGGGCAGGGACTGATGTGAATGTACAATATGTATATGTAAAGCATTGTGTAAAATGACAGCACTATATAAGAACCTGTAGTGGTGAATGGTGACCAACCTTGCTGCCACTGGCTAGGTCAAATCCCTAACTGCGACAACAAAATATGTTCTTGCTTTGCCTTTCTGGTTTTGAAGACAAAGGTGACTTAAATGAAACACATGCTTTGTCCATTTGCAAAACCCATGTTTGCCTTGATGCACAACTCCAGGAAAAGTAGAAATCCTCCCTTGCAGTGAGGCTGCCCCAGCACTGCAAGCATAACCACTCATTTATGTCTAGGGGGTGGAAAAGCAATCCTTACTTACCCAATCCTGCACTCCCCTAACAAAGGATGGTCCCTTATGCTTCAGCAGTGGACTGTTCCTCAGCTTTCTCACGTGTCCTTCATGTTCTAACATCCAATGCAGGGATATGGAAGTCAGAGGGCATCTGAGTACTGGATCAGAAGGGAGAAGCTGGTACAGGAGCTGGTCTTGCAGTGCAGGAGTGGAGGTTCAGGTAAGCAAAGTTGGTGTTCCCAGCCCACTTGATGAAAATAAGCAGATATATCTTGCAGGGCAGGACAGCCCACTGCAAAGGAGGATTTTTATCTTCCCCGGGGATTCAACTTTAACATTTCTCTCCTAAGCAGAAAATCCCTATCCTGTTAATCCATTTAGGTGTTGACAGAAAGGAAAGGAAGCCCTGTATAAGCCCAAGGCCCTCTAGTTGGAGTCTCTCCCTGACCACATGTGCTGGACCAATCATTATTTATTTTATTATTTCAGGTACTTCTATAGTGCTGTCAATTTTGCACATTGCTTTACATATATATTGTACATTCACATCAGCCCCTAACCCTCAAGGGGTGTACAATCTAAGATCCCTAACTCACGTTCATACATACACATACTAGGGCTAATTTAGACAAGAGCCAATTCACCTAAAAGCATGTCTTTGGCATGTGGGAAGAAACTAGAGTAAATCCACACAGGCACAGAGAGAACATGCAAACTCTAGGCAGGTGGTGCCATGGTTGGCATTTGAACCAATGACCCTAGTACTGCCAGGCGGAAGTGCTAACCATTTAGCCACTGTGCTGCCTGATCATCAAGCATCAGCCTTGTCACATGAGAGGGGAAAGGGAATGGGTTACCTGCTCCTCCATAACCAGATGACAAGTTATTTTCTTGTCAATCCTGGTAGATGAACAGAATGTCTGAATAAAGTGATTCTAGTGGCAACAGTCTAAGGCAAATCATAGATTAATTCCCCCATCAACTCAGTCAGTGTTGATTGGGGAATGCCTCCCACAGCACTATTGTGTTCTGCCGGCGGGCGCGGACAGCCTTCCCAGCTAACAGAACACAATGAGCCACAGGCAGTAATTGTATGCAAAAAATCCCACATCCATCAATTAGCCTGCCCATAAGTGGATTGAATCCATCTTTGGCTAGCTTAAGGAAGTTTTACCCTCACTTTGGAGAGATTTCTTATACTTTCTGCTGTGTCTCTGCACTGGTGTAGGGACATAAATAGCAAAAAAGCCTTGCAAGGATCTTAACTATTCTCTCTTCAGATTTGAGGGTAGCACAGTAGTTAGCACTTCTCACTTGCAACACTGGGGTCCTTGGTTTGAATCCTGGTCAGAACACTATCTGTATGGAGTTTGCATGTTCTCCCTGTGCTTGCATGTGTTTCCTTCCACATTCCAAAAGACATGCTGCTAGGTTAAATGGCTCCTGTCTATATTTGACTGAGTGTCCCCAGGATGGCTGCTTTACCACTGTCCTAACAATAGATAAAGCATTATGTTTATTAATAGAGATACACTTTTAAAAAGGTTGTGTAATTGTAGACCTGGAAAAAATGTGACTTATTTAAATGTGCAGATTTTGTGACAGTCACACAGTGAAATTTTATTTTCAGTTTTATGATCGCATTTACCATATTACTTTATTATCTACCCTACTGGAAGCCTGCTTTGATATAGTGCCATGCTGAGAACAAGTGCTGATTTAGGCACCTACCAGAATCACCCATCACACATGCTCTGCTTTTAGTAAATGACTCTAATTCACTGCTGTGCTACTTCTGGAATCCATAACTAAAAGCAATCCCAGTGCTGCTGGAACAGCAAAAGAGAAAAACATATTTCATGCAAGTACATTTTTAGTGTTGCTGTACAGGGCATAGGGCTATATGGATTAGAGGCATCAAAACGCATGGCTAAAGATTACAACGTGACCTAAAAATTACAGAATCATATACATGTCTATATACATGCATTAAAGTGCATTTTACTCAGGAACATTATGGCCACTAGATAGAGCTGATAATCATAGGAAATAAGTATTTATGTCCGATGATAGCTTCATTTAATGGCCATAAAGCTGTATTTTTCAGAAACATTTTTTTTTTGTGAATGAGTAACATTCCACCTGTAGAGGAAATAGCTGGAGACAATACGACTTTGCCCCTTTTACACTGAACGTTTGTACCAGCAGTTTTCCTGGACAAGCTATTCAATTACTTTTCTAAATATACCCTTTAGTATACTTGTGTGGTGCATTCTTTGTAATGCTTCCAATATTGTGAAGTGTATCTGCAACGCTGCATTGTTGTGCATAGAACACCTTGTGACACTGCATGTTCAAAGGTAATTGAGCACTTTTAAAGCAATGCTATAGGGTAATCTTTTTTCTTCAAAAAACTTACTTACCTGCTTTGTGCAATGATATTGCTCAGTGTGGTCTGTTACCTCCTATATGGCAGGTCACCGCCACCACTGTCTGCTCCTTCTTACTCCGAGCTCCACCACAGCAAGATGAGAGCTAACGGGGTACCCATGCACATCTGCTCCTGAGCTAAGCTGTGTGCATCCATAGACATATATAGTGTCAGTAAGCCACACCACTGATTCCTACTCACAAGAGTTTGACTGGCCTCAGCAGGAGCCTATGGATCCCTCTGCTGCCTGCGTCTTCTGTGAGACAAGGAAGTGATGAAAGCAGTGCTGCAGCTGGGACAGCGCAGGATCGGTGTGACATTAAAGTGTTTAGGTATGGGGAGGGGTGTCAGGAAAGTACTCACCGCTGGTGGTGCTGGGGCTCACCTGCTGTGTGGGTTGCAGTATCAGTTCTCACCAGCAGGTGCTTTTAAGCAGCCAGGATCTCACTCCTGCAGTCAAGCCATCACCTGAGGCTGATTGCAGGAGGTGTATTTAAGTAATACCAGGCCTGCAAGCAGTGCCTTGGTGTTTTCCCATGAGCCCCTGTATCTGCATCCTGTTGTCTACCTGCCTGATCCCCTTGCTTGACTCTGACTCTGATAGAACTCCGCCTGCACGGACCCCGGCTATTCCTGACCATTCTCCTGCCTGCTCCTTTTATACCTTATCCGCCCAATTGATCCTGACCCGGCCTGCCTGACCATTCTACTTTTCCAGCTCTGTCTACGCCTGTGTTCCTGAGCATCTAGTTATTAGTTTAAGGTTTGGTTTTGGTTGCACGGTGCGTTTCTGTATATTGGTGTAAGCTCTTAATAAATTATATTATTACATCATTCCTGCAGTCTGCTATTCCTTGTGTCAGTCCACACGTCTCTGGTTATATCCGGATCCTTGACAAGGGGATAGAAAAAGTAGTATGGAGTTTTTTTACCCTAATGCAGAAAATGCATTATGTAAAAATCATTTAGACTTTATAAACCACTTTAAGAATGGAGGTAGTATATCAGCATAGGGAAAAGAAAAGCAGCGCCTTCTAAGTGCAGCAGTTAAAACTCTTTAATGAGAAGTATAATACAGGCACAAAAAGAACATTGGGGAACTGGAGAAAGTACAGAGAAGGGCAACCAAACTGATAAGAGGCATGGAGGAGATCAGCTATGAGGGAAGATTAGAGGAGCTGACTTTATTCTCTCTTGAGAAGAGGAGATTAAGGGGGGATATGATCAACATGTATAAATACATCTGTGGTTCATATAGTGAACTTGGTGTAGAGCTATTCACCCTGAGCTCATCACAGAGGACAAGGGGGAACTCTTTTTGTCTGGAGGAAAATTAATTTAATCTCCAAACATGGAAAGGTTTCTTTACAGTGAGAGCTGTGAAAATGTGGAATAGACTCCCTCAAGAGTTGGTTCTGGCCAGATCAGTGGATTGCTTTCAAAAAGGCCTGGATTATTTCTTAGATACACAGAACATAACTGGACACTAACATTTATAGGTAAAGTTGATCCAGGGAATATCCGATTGCCTCTCGGGGGATCAGGAAGGAATATTTTTTCCTGCAGGAGCAAATTGGATTATGCTTTGCTGTGTTTTTTTTTGCCTTCCTCTGGATCAACTGTGGGTATAGGATTATAACTTTTTTTTTTTTAAAGGTTGAACTGGATGGACTTTTGTCTTTTTTCAGCCAGACTAACTATGTAACTATGTAACTCACAAAAGACATAGTGGAAGAGCGCTTGTTATGTAATAGGCATCCGCTGTGTGGTGAGATATGGGTCACTGTGCCAGGTTGTGGGTCCGGTGTCAGGCGGCAATGCTGGTGGCTCCCAGCATTTCCTTCAAGTTCCGGGACACTAGGAAGAGGCACTGGAGGAGATGTTGATGTCATATCCGATCACATGGGTAGTGCTTGGAGCATGCCTGCTCCCTCTTCTGGCCATAACAGGGGCCATCTTTGAATAGGTACTTAAAGCAACTAGCGAAGGGGAGGAGTGAGGGAAACACCTCCCATTCTAACTGTTGCCCGGGTAACACTTACTAGTGCCAACAAACAAAGAGGCTCATAAAAATATAATCAATTGCAGAAAAAAACAGTGGTATTATATATCAAAACTAAATTATAATAAAAAATACAAAATAATACAAAAATAAATAAAAAATACTCAACAGTACTAATGACCAAGTAATATAGTCCTGGATGGTCTTAAGAGAAAATGATATTTATAGGACTGGGTCAAAAAATAGGAATGTTATAAGGATAACTAAAGATAATATACTAGAGATATTCTTCTCCATATTAACTCATGTGAAACATACAAGTATGGTTTGTAAGAAGTTATTTAAAAAATAATTAAAGAAAAGTGTGGATACATTATACTGGAACATGGTCATTATCTCTCCTGATGCCTGCAGAGTGTAAGAGATATTATATACCATTTGTATATGGTATATATATGGAGAGCATGTGTATATGCAATACAGTGGGTGTAAATGTTTGGAGACGGAAAGGTAAAGGGGGGCTTGCAAAAATTAGATTGCCAAGAAAAAAATATATATATGGGTAGTCAAATGTTAGTACTGATTTCTAATGCTTCGCTTAGGAGCCCAGGAACCCGTGTTCCTAAGGAATATATCCAGATTTATCATGAGTCTCGAGGAAGTGTCGAAGTACACTATGTTGATCAGAGCCATCCTCTACCATCCTTCTACCGCCTGTGTTCTCCGAATCTTTTGCAGAAAGTGCGAATAGTGTGTCCAACATAGAGTAGGCCGTATGGGCAGGTGAGTCAGTAAACTACGAATTGGGTAGAACAATTGAAGAAATCAGGTATAAGGTATTATTTGTTGGTGAAGTGTTGCTCTACTCAATAAAACATCTCAAATACATGAACTAAATATTCATGAAACAGTCAAAAAATCAAAGTGTCCATTAAATAGTTTATAACAAATAACGTGTAAGTGATCCAAAAAGTTAATTCTGTGCTTCACCCAACAAATATACTCCAGTAAATTCTGTGCTTCGCCTGACAAATATACTTCAGTGATCCGGAATTAATCATGGGATAAACACCACCACCACGTGTAAGGATGTCCACTCACCTGGACACCAGGACCTATATAATTAAATACAGGTCACAAGTGCTTAGTTGTATTTCCATATGTAGACTCTAGATGCCAGCAACAGGTCACACTGTATATCTCCTCCATCAGTAATAGAACCTCCACTCCAAAAATGTCACCTCCACTCCCTCTCTTCCACTCTGGGGCCCCCAGGGAAGGAAAAACAAATGGCCTCCAATAGTATATTACTGTTTATTGAATTAAAAGCCCAATACCAATAAAAGCACTCACATATACACTGGTTGTATAAATGCAATTCATGAGGACCGGACTTCTGGTCCGCGGCTCAGTGCCAGAAATTACGACACTAAGCACCGCCCCACACGATACGCCACCAACCCACATGGCTTTGTCAAGGAAAATGATGTATATGTGGGATGACCATTTTGATTATTTGGGATGGCACCTCTGTATTTGTTCAACAGTGTAACAATAATCACATGGGCCTATCTTTCACATTAGTTTGTGAATCTGATAAATTAGCATTTTTAGATCTAGAACTCTGCCACGATGGTAACACCCTTTTTGCCCCAAATTGCAGCAAAATTGCAGCAAACCCAAAGCAGGCAACTCTTATTTACATTATTAGAGTTGCCACTATTCTCGTTGGGTTATTAAAATTTCAGAAAGCCAATTTTGCCATCTAAACACAACTGCACTAGGGAACAAGATTACATCACAAAGAGCCAACTCTTAAAAGGCAACTTTCTCAATAAGGGTTACCTCAATGCTATAGTTGAGGAAGCCTTCTCTTTCTACTTAACACATGAGCCTAAAAGTGTCCTATAGGCAAGCTAAGAACATTAAAACCAAAATTGCACCCAGCAAAATTAAACCGTTTCCTGTGAAAGCCCATGCCCCACTTACCTTTCTAAGCATTAGGGGCATGTTTCAATGTCTGAAACCAAGGTGTCTAACCTGTAAACATGTCACCCATGGTCAAAAGATTTCAGTACAAAAGGGAAACAATCCCTAATACCTGATTTCTTCAATTGTTCTACCCAATTTGTAGCTTACTTACTCACCTGCCAGTACAGCCTACTCTATGTTGAATGCACTATTTCCACTCTCCACAAAAGATTAGGAGAACAAAGGTGGTTGGTAGAGGATGGCTCTCATCAACATAGTGTACCTCATCACTTCCTCAAGACTCATGATAAATCTTCCCAAGGTTTAAAGGTATGGATTCAGGGGCGGACTGACCATTTGGTAACTCGGGGCCCCATGAGATACCCCTGGTACCTTTTTCATAGGCTTTTTTGAGTACACAAGGGCCCCATGATCCCCTATTGCCCGGGGGCCCCATGAGTTGTCAGTCCGCCCCTGTATGGATTATTGAATCCATATCTTCCAACCTTGCCACTGCTGAACATTTTTGTGACAGAGAGACTTATTGGATATATATTCTTTAGGAACACTGGTTCCTGGGGGCCTAAATGAAGAATTAGAAATCAGTATTATCATATGACTACCCATATATATATATTTTTTTCTCGTTCTTGACTTATTTTATACCCATATATCATTTATTACATATTATACATACAATTCTTTTTCCCCTTTTCCCAACTTGTCTTGGACAAGTTAAAGAAATTCTTGACAATCTAATTTTCATGAGACCCCCCCCCCCTTACCTTTCATCTACAAACATTTACATCCACTTCATTGCATACACATATGCTCTCCATATATATATATATATACCATATACAGATGGTATATAATATCTCTTACACTCTGAAAGCATCAGGAGAGATAATGACCATGTTCCTCTATAATGTAGCCACACTTTTTTCTAATTATTTTTTAAATAACTCCTTATAAACCATACTTGTATGTTTCACACAAGTTAATATGGACAAGAATATCTTTAGTATATTATCTTTAGTTATCCTTATAACATTCCTATTTATTGACCACGTCATATATATATATCTTTTTCTCTCAAGACCATCCAGGTCTATATTACTTGTTCACTAGTATTGTTGAGTATTTTTATTGTAATTTTTTGCTGATTTAGTTTTGATAAACAGTATAATACCAATGTTGTTTTTCTGCGCTTGATTATATTTTTATGAGCCTCTTTGTTTGTCGGCACTCGTTAGTGTTACTCGGGCAACGGTTAGAACGGGACCTTAGGTACATTAACTGCGCCACCAGCATCTTATAGTATATGTAAACCCTCACCTTGTAAAACTACCCATTCCATTTAAAATAGAAATGAAAGGCAAAACATATGTGTACAGATATAAAAAAAAAACATTATCAATAACTGTCTCCCCCTTTTTTTAAGTGATTACAAGTTCTGAGCTTCAAAAGAGCTGGGGGAGGAGAAACAGCAACACACTGAACTTCCCAGTGAACTGCTGTGCGGAGGCGAGGGGTGTCAGGACAAGTCTGATCATTGGATTAACTCCCAGCACAACAAGAAAACTGACCACTCCGTACTCTCATGCCTAGTGTGGTCAGTTTTTAAATAGGCAAGCAGTGTGACTGGCAGGATCACCAGAGATTTCACACAAATGAAGCAATACAGAGAGAACAGGATATTTTTCATACAAATACATGGTACAGCATGCACATATCAGGAATATGAAATGTTGGGTTTCCATATTCTTTAAAGATACCCGTGTTTTGTCCATGTAGGATAAAGTAACAAGTTCACTGCTGTCCTTTACAACTGCTCACACTCCTCTTTCCTTCATTCCTCTGCCACACCACTCAATGCCATAGTCACAGATAAACACCCAGTAATTGGTTATCAGAGCAAGTGACTTATTCCCTTTCCTTCAGTGTGACATTGTTGGCGCTTGTGATTGCCAAGCACTCTGCACTGTCATATTGAGGCAAGGAGAGTCCTCAGCCCTATGAGCTTCCATTCATGACTAGGAGCTTAGACTGGCCACTCCACTCCTGTTGGCTGAATTAACTGATGGGGACATTTTCTTAATAATGTTGTCTCACAATATCTAACAGAGCCTCCAAAGCGTGGTTACCTTAGTTGACTTCATACCAAAGGAATATCTTTACAAACTGACCAAGTCCTTAAAAGGTCATGTTGCTCTCAAGGGAGTCGATCATTTACTTATACAGCTAAAACTTGGAATAGTCTTTTGTCAGTGCTGCTTAAATGCATATGCCTGATTCTGATCATCTTTGCCACGCCGTGAAAGCGGGCAGGACTCCATGAAGAAAATACATCTTTAGCAAAGTATTCATGGCTTATCCCCTAATATTATTACATTTGTTATCTGTATCTGTCATTACTTAATTAAATGTTGTACCTAAAAGTGTTTTTGTGATCTCTCTTTGCACGTCTCGAATAAAACCCCAAAAACGTAAACTATCACGTGACTGTGATAAAACAATTAACTGAAGTTGAAGTGAATGAAAGGTGGATATTTGTACACTGCCTTGAAAAAGTATTCATACCCCTTGAAATTTTCCACATTTTGTCAAGTTACAACCCAAAACGTAAATGTATTTTATTGGGATTTATGTGATAGACCAACACAAAGTGGCACAGAATTGTGAAGTGGAAGGAAAATGATAAATAGTTTGCTAATTTTTTTTAGAAATAAATATCTGAAAAGTGTGGCATGCATTTGTACTCAGCCCCCTTTACCCTGATACCCCTAACTAAAATCTAGTGGAACCAATTGCCTTCAGGTCACTTAATTAGTAAGTATAGAGTCCAAAGGTGTGTAATTTAATCTCAGTATAAATACAGCTGTTCTGTGAAGCCCTCGGGGTTTGTTAGAGAACATTAGTGAGCAAACAGCATCATGAAGGCCAAGGAACACATCAGACAGGTCCGGGATGAAGTTGTGGTGAAGTTTAATTTCAAGGTGTACGAAAAATTTTTCAAGGCACTGTATCTGTGAGAGGAATAGTTAAAGAAGGATTTCCACCTTTTCATGAAAATTACAACAATGGCATCTTTAAAAATGTTTAGGAACGGCAACCTACAAAACACATACATAATTGCAGCCTTTTTTTTCTTTGCATACCTTATTTTTCTTTTTCCTTCCCATTATTCTTATTGTGGTCATTTTTATAGAATCCATTTACTTCCTGAAATTCAGCCTAGAACTCTGGGTCTTCCTCCTGGAACATGTGGCAGGAACTCCTTAGGATGTAGCTGTAAGGCCAGGGTGACATCACCAGTCCCTTAAAGAAACCAGGAAGTGGAAAAGCAGTATTTATAGATCAAATCAAAAAATGTTTGTTTAACTAATGAAAGTAAGATGATTTCATATCAGCATGCAGAGCTGTGACTTTTAGTGAAAGGGGGGGAAGGTCTACCTTAAGTGAACCCATGGTCTTACATTACTCCGGCAAAGTACAGATTGATTTCAATTCTGTTTCTTAGAAAAAAGTCTATATATAGTTGCTTGCAAAAGAACAATCATAATACTTAAAGTGTTACTAAACCAGTACACAGAAAATGGAAATGCAATTATTTTAATAAATGTAAACTATTGAATACCTTTTCTTATCAGCAATATATAGCAGTCTTGTGACCAGTGATCAGTGTCCAGCCATGCACTGGTTAGTCTTGTAGGAGTTTTCGTTCTCCTCTGACTGTCCTATGAGGCTGCATGACCCCTGACCCTCTGTCTGGAGAGCACTGATTGGCTCTGTGCTGATAACATGTACCCCCCCCCCCCCAAAAAAAAAAAAAATTCAAGCAATATACACCAAACAGAGCATGTGCAGACTTGCCACTGCTGCTCTAATTATGGCAGATGAATTGGGGACAGCAAAGGAAGAGAGGATCAGAGAAGTCATGATCATATAACCTTTTTACACAATGCAGAGGATTAACCCCTTAGGTTCCACAGTGAGTATAACAAGCATGCTTTACTGCATATACAGAATGATTTTACTGTTATGGGTTTAGTAACACTGTAAAGCTGAAGTTCAGTTAAAAACATTTTTTGTTCTCTACAGCTTTAGTTACATTACTTATTTGTAATGAAGCATGTCCATGATGTGCAAGCCATTGGATTCCGTAGAAATTTTCACTGCAGGGCTGCCCTGTCCTCTTCCTGCTGTTGAACATTCGGTTCTGTGATAGGTCTTTTGCTGATTACACTGTCTGTAACACAATCTGTGAATGGAGGAGAGAATCCTGTGACTGATCAGACTCTCCCCCATTCACAGAGTAATAGATGTGATAGGCCTGGTGCTGAGATGTCCCTCCTGTAACAAGTGATTAATTGGTATTTAGGCGAGGAAGTCTCTCATATATCGAATGGTAAGAAGGGATCCTGTCCTAGTTTTCCCTTTGTCACAGATCATGTTACAGGCAATCTAATCAAAGAAAGATCTTTTCTCAATGGAACAGGGGCAGGAGGGGTGTGTTCCCACGGGATCATCTTTAGTGCAGCTGAGCCCAGAGACCCAAAGCTGTTAAAGCCCACACAGAGGTTGAGCAGTAGGAAGAGGACAGGGCAGCCCTCCAGGGAAGATTTCTACAAAATCCAGCATCTTGTACATTATGGGACATACTTCAAGTCAACAATGTATTTAAAGCTGCAGTGAATTTTTTTTTTTTTTTAACTAAACTTCAGCTTTAACCATTAGCCTACAGGGCACTTATACCCCCTTCCTGCCCAGGCCAATTTCCAGCTTTCAGCACTGTCACACTTTGAATGACAATTGCGTGGTCATGCAACATTGTACCCATATGAAATTTTTATCATTTTTTTGAGACAGACAGAGCTTTCTTTTGGTGGTATTTAAACACCTCTGGGATTTTTATTTTTTCTTAAACAAACCAAAAACCACTGAAAAGTTTAAAAAAAAAAGTTTTTTCTTAGTTTTTGTTATACAATTTTGTAAATAAGTGATTTTTCTCCTTCATTGATGTGCGCTAATGAGGCTGCACTGATGGGCACTGATAGGCTGCACTGATGGACACTGATAGATGGCACTGATGAGCACTGATGAGGAGGCATTGGTAGGTTGCACTGATGGGCATTGGCAGGCATCACTGATGGGCACTGAAAGGCAGCACTGATACATGACACTGATACATGACACTGATATATGGCACTGATAGGCGGCACTGATAGGCAGCACTGACTGGCACTGTTAGGCAGCACTGACTGGCACTGTTAGGTGGCACTGACTGGCACTGACAGGCGACACTGACTGGCACTGAAAGGTGGCACTGATTGGCAGCACTGATAGGTGGCACTGATTGGCATTGATAGGTGGCACTGACTGGCACTGATGGGTGACATTGAAAGGCAGCTCAGATGGGCAATGATATGTGGCATTGATGTGCACTGGTATGTACTGATATGTGGCATTGATGTGCACTGGTATGCACTGATATGTGGCACTGATGTGGCACTGATGGGCACTGGCATGTGGCACTGAAGGGCACTGGCACTGATGAGCACTGACAGGTGGCACTTCTGGGGCCACACTGATCATCAGGGCACACTGATCATCAGTGCCCTGATGATCAGTGTACATGTACCCTCTGCGGAAAGCCGATTACCGGCTCTCCTCTCCTCTCAAGCTGTCAGCGTGACAGCTCGAGAGGAGAGAAATGCCAATAACCGGCATTTCCGTGTTTACATGTGATCAGCTGTGATTGGACACAGCTGATCACATGACCGAGGCGACATCTTCGGCTCTTTCCGTGATCCGCTGTGTCCGAGGGACACAGCAGACCGGCGATCGCCGCGCTGCGCGCTCCCTGAGCCGTGCATGTGGAGTGAGAATGGTAGGACGTCATATGACGTCCTATCGGAACGAGAGAACCACCTTGCACCCATCATTGTACTATAGGGCGGACGGAAGGTGGTTAAATAATAATTCAGATTTTTTTTTTGTATTTTGCTGCTTTATGCTTTCTTCCTTCTTCAGCAATATTGGTCAGCTTTTGGCTGTTGCATTACTGGCAGACTGATATAATGAATCACACCTTACAGTTGCCAAGTTACTTAGCTGAGAAACAAATCTGGCCTGAACTATCATGCTACTTTTTCCATTATGGATACATTAAATGGTTACTTCCAATGTGTTCAGGTGAAAAGTCTAACATTACAGAGACAAGGCTTGTTCTGCTTTTATAGGGTTCATTGAAAATATATAGATAGCGCTATATCATACCTCAGTGAAATGTGCACAATCTCAAAGAAACAAGTAGAAGATATCAATGTATTGAGCAGCAGTTGGGGAGTGGGTGAGAGGGAAAAATCTCACATCTACATCATAGCAACACGATCTACAGTTCCGTCTGTATGGTAACTGTTTCTACAAATAAAAAATAATATATACAGAACCCTTCATAAATTATTTAATGACAGCTACCTGCTAACTTTGTTGCAGCATTTAGTCTTAATTGCACCATATGTGTAAATCTGGACATATTTTTTCCTCCTACATAATTAAAAGAAAAAAAAAGTTTCAACACCTGCTATTTCAGGGGAGGTTTTATAATTACTTGCTTCCAAATCATTTCATGCAGCACAGCACCAAGAATGAAAATGCAGATGGTTTTAATACTATCATTTGACATTTTGTAAAGGTTTGCAGGAGCGAACAAAAAGGATGTATTGGATTGCACACGTCTGATACCTGTATTGTATGCCATTCCAACTGCTGAGAGAGGAAAAAATGGGATGGCCAAAGGGGTTTTCTATCAGATATAATAACGCCTAGAAAGAAAAGCCCACCTCTAAATGTGTGTATCACTGATAATGTATGACATGATTCTCAGATTATAAAGTAATATTCATGTCATTTCTTTTCTTGAAGGGACATGCTGTCCATTGATCTGGTTATACACTAGTAGATTTTCATGAAAAAAAATTTCTTTTAGGAATTAGTGCAAAAAATGAAAGCAAATTGAAGGCCAACATAGGCACCACATCCCTTGAAAATGCAAACATACATAGATCAGAACACTGTAGATCAGGTTTCCTCAGCCAGTATTCCTTGGAACCCTAGGGTTCCTCCAGAAGTTCCTAGAGATTCCTCAAGAAATTTCTGCCTCACAGAAGAGTAACCACTGACACCAATGATCTTTTTAGCTATCTGTAAGGGAGGGCTCTTCCCAATGGCCATCAATGTAAGAAGCATTCTTCACACTGACCATCACACTCACGCACTGCAAGCTGTAAATATGGGACTTTTAAAGGATAAGTTCGCCTTTTAACAAAAAGTAGTAAATGCACATTTTTTTAACAGTAAAAAATGTACATTCACTATTCTTTTTTTAGGATCCTCGAAAACATTGCACCAGCGCTCAGCAGATTGCTGGTGTCTTGCATGTCTGCTGTAGACTGTCAGTGTAATCTGTCTGCCCATACATCATATGGGAAGGCAATTTTATATTGACAGGAAGAATTAATGAACTACCGCAGAACTCAACAGCGCCCTCGTAGTTCATTGAGAACAACATAGCCATAAAGGCTGTTGGATACTTGTAGTTCATTGATTCACAGGGATCTGTGAATCAATGATGCTGCCATGTGGGCCGAGCCCCGCTCCGTCATGCTTTCTTTGAATTGTGGCAGCAAGTACAGAGAGATCTCCGACTCACTGCAGCAAGGAGGGGGGGATCACTTTTCACTTTCCTCCTTTGTTTGTAAGGTCTGTTTTGGGATCTGGAGCCTGGAGATTTCAAAGAGATCTGGGAGGGATGAAATCTCCAATCCTGGGACCAGGTTTTGGGAATGGCCAGGAGACTGATTGCACAGGTGTGTGCAGGCCTTTTCAGAGAGTCAGGATCAGAGTTCTGGGCTCCACCCCGGCAGTTAGGAGGGCTCCACTTGGAAGACGGGAGGTCACTGCCTGGAAGTCAGGTGGGCTTCACCTAGGAGAGGTGGAAGCCAAAAGCAGCAAGGGGCTGCTAGAGACTAGCGGTGTGCCAGTGGCCAGCGGTGTGCAAGTGCCATATTTTTGGGAAGAAGTCTGCAGGAGACAGACAGCAAGCTGAGTATAAGCCAGGAGGCTGAACTGTTGTTTTGTGGATGATCGATACCCCTGTGTGGGAAACTTCTGTTTTGAACTTTCATTTAAATAAAAGTGGGCTAAAGAAGGCCTTGAAAAAAAAGCGAGTTGCTGTGTGCATTTAAAAGCTCTACCACTTTGAAGCCAGTTCCCACTATATATATATATATATATATATATATAATGCGTTTTTATTACAAAACATGACTTATTTTTTTTAAATATATTGTTTTTAAATATATTCTTCAGATTTTTTTAACATATGAAATAGTTATTTTAACAAATATTTTTACATATATTTTTAAAATGCATTCCAAAAATGTAGATTTGTATGTTTAAAGACATATAGTATATCTGGAATGTATTTTTAAAAATATTTTTCATATATTTTGTAATAAAAACACATTTCAACATGCAGTATATATACAGTGTGTATGTATGTATGTGTATATATATATATATTGAATATGGCCAAAATTGTAGCATTTCAAATATATGGCAATATATTTGGGAAGAATATTTTTAATATATATTTCAAATATATTTTTCTTCCATATGGGAAAACAAAAACATATGGTAGGCACCTGCCTACAAATACAAGTGTAAAGGAGTCCTAACTGTCATGTTGCCGCTTCCTAGAAAGCAGATCTTTTTACCAATGGACAATACAGTTACAGCTGGGGTGATTACACAATTTAAATAATATCTACATATAGTAGTTGTTCTCTATCCCAGCACTGATTTATTGTGCATTCCTTTCATTTCTTTCTTCAGCTGGGTGTTTTTACTTTGCTCTCTGCAGTGCCAGCATCAGAGGAAGTGTAAATGGTTATACTGACGTCTCGCTGATACAAACATTTTCTCTTAGTGAGATGCAGCTGCTGTGCCTGGGAGCAGCAGAAAGGAGACCCAGGGGTTTTCTGCAGCACACTGCAGCACATGTGAGAGCCAAAGCTGTTATTTTCACACCACAAGAAAGTCATCTGGGATGTGTTATATCATTGTAAGCAAGCTCCAGGCTACACTCTCCCTAACTTTCTCTCTTTCCCAATGGCGCAGTGCCTTTTCTCAACAGATTATCAAGAAATGACTTCATTTGAAATGGCATTCACTGTCATCTTCTGCTTTGAATTGCATCTACCTCTTTATTAGCTCTGTATACTGTTCTGGTTCACGCAGCTTGGAAAAGTCCTGGATTTCTTTAAAGCTGAATTCTGGAGAAATATAAAAGATGCAGCACTGAGTCCTGTTCGCCCCATCTCAGAGCGTTGACGTGCATTATGCTTTGCTTCAAAGTGCGTTGCATTAAGGCAGCCCCTTTCCAAATGAATGCACCAAAAGAGCATCGCTCCATGTTAATGCATTGTGTTGCTCTGCAATACACGTCCTTTGGAAAATTGCTCTGGGATGCAATTCAGAATGAATGACATGGCATCATACCAATGCATGTGAGAATGGGCCCTGATACAGCTCTGTAATTATTAATACATCTTTAACTACATTAATACATCTGGGGCAGCAAAGTGGCTAAATGGTTAGCACTTCCACCTGGCAGTACTAGGGTCATTGGTTCAAATCCCAGCCATGGCACCTCCTGCCTGGAGTTTGCATGTTCTCCCTGTGCCTGCATGTGTTTCCTCCCACACTCCAAAGACATGCTGGTATGTTAATTGGTTCCTGTCTAAATTGGCCCTAGTATATGTATGAATGTAAGTTAGGGACATTAGATTGTATGCCCCTTGAGGGTTAGGGACTGATGTAAATGTACAATATATATGTAAAGCACTGCATAGATTGATGGCACTATAGAAGTACCAGAGGATCGGAGGAGGGTAAGTACATCTTTTCCCTGAGCCCCTGAACAAAACAAGTAGTTAACGAGTAGCACAACCCCACTGCATTAGAAAATAAAAAAATTTGACAGGAGATCTGCTTCAAACCTTAAACACCCTGCCTTGCCCAGTATTGTTTGTCAGCAATATAAAACTTCCTCCTAATTAAAAGTGTGAGATACCAATAATAATAAGGAGAAAATTATATAGACTTCTGTAGAACAGGAATGTTGGAAATTTTTTCTCGATCAGCAGCTGCAGCCATGCGGCTGCAATCGCTGATCAGTGTATTCTGACAGCAGAGAGTCCCACTGTCAAAATATAATGTCCTGTAGGGGGAGATTCCTCCATTCACCTTGCTTGTGCCAATGAAGAAAATAATTAGTTTTTTTGTTCTGCTTGCTAGCAGATCGTAAAAAAAAAAGTCGTCTATACCCAGCTTAACACTACAGCTAAATTGCCTACCTGACATTTTATTTTTAAATTTTAAGGCTTTTATTTGTTTTTTTTTAAAATACCTTCCTTGTGTTGTTATTATAAGCTGACACGTGTTCAAAAATGTTAAATATATATATTTTTTAATTTGCAAGACACCTATAAACAAACCTAATTGGTGGTCATGGTAATCACATGGTCAGGATCCACAATGATTGGTTGTTGATCATTAGTGTAGACCAGCAGGGGTCAGTGACAATTTAGCCAGATAAATTAGCTCTCTACGCTGATTATGCCTTACTCTTTTTTTGAGAGATACGGATGGATCCCTTTCTTCTCTGTCTACTATTTCTACATTTGCATCCATTCAGGATTCGTACTAAATTGGGACAAGTCAGTTCTTCTCCCCATAGATGCTCAGCAGGTGACACTCCCCCAAGGAGCCCAGCAGATAAAAATTGTACTTGCATTTAAATATCTAGGAGTCTGGGTCTACTGAAGGGTACAAGATTATTTGCAATATAACCTGCAACCATTATTAGAAAATATATAGAAGTACCTGAAATAAATAAATGTATTTTTCAAGCTGAACTCGGGGCACAGAAACCTTTATTTTAAATATATTCCTCAATAACCACAAAGGAGAAAAATGTACTTTTTGTGCACCAAATGCATTTGAAAACCCAGAAGTTAAAAAGTAAAAAGTGCATTGCCATCATCACTGTATGATACATAGCAGAGCAATGGGAGAGACCCAGCATCTCCACTCACTATAGGCTGCCTGGAGAAAACTACAGGAGGGGGTGGAGACAAGACCAGTCATACCCCACAAGGAGAGAGATCAGCAGTGACTGGTCTTCATTACAGTGTATCGTGCTGAATTACTGCACAGATTTGGAGGAAATACATAAAACACATTAAGATTCATTAGGAATACACATGCCTCTTAAATTTAGACAATATTTACTTAACCTGAAGTTCAGCCTTAAAAGCAAGCAGTATAAGTGCCTTAATGTGACCTGGTATCAGCCCCTTGCAGTCCCTTTACCGCAGGTCTGGAGTGTGAGTGGAGGTATCAGCACACTAAGGGGTTGATTTACTAAAACTGGAGAATGCAAAATCTGGTGCAGATTTGCATAGAAACCAATCAGCTTCCAGGTTTTATTGTCAAAGCTTAACTGAACAAGCTGAAGTTAGAAGCTGATTGGCTACCATAGACAGCATGTAAATAAACCCCAAGTGAATTTCTCCTGAGAAGGAGCATGCTGATAGGAAGAGAAAGCAGAGTGACGGAGAGATGAGGTCACTGCCCATCCCTAGGTCTGTATCTACCATATGGTACTAGGTTATTGGTGTTGGAGAGGGCACTATTAAACCCAAATGTTTACAAATTGTGGCGACTATTTTTCCCCTTGTCTAGATACCACTAGATATTTGCTGGTAAATACAGTGAAAGAATGTCATGGACAAAAGATTTCAGAGTCAGCTAAAGGTCACCCCCAACAAAGCAGCTAAACATACAGTTGAATTATATAGTACGTTGTAAATAGGAAGTGGACTTTAAAGATATCCGAAGACTACACAACATAATAAAACTGCACAAAGTTTATTAATTCAAAAATATTAAAACAAAAAAGCCAAACTTAAAGAATTCCAGGCAAAAACTGTCCCATACAGTGAGGCTGGGCCCACACTGCATGAGTTAAATGCTCTTTTTTGTCTATGGGTTTGTAAATTTTAAGGCTTTTATTTGTTTTTTTTTAAATACCTTCCTTGTGTTGTTATTATAAGCTGACACGTGTTCAAAAATGTTAAAAATATATATATATATATTTTAATTTGCAAGACACCTGTAAACAAACCTAATTGATAGTCATGGTAATCACATGATCATGATCCACAATGATTGGTTGTTGATCATTAGTGTAGACCAGCAGCTGTCAGTGACAATTCAGCCAGATAAATTAGCTCTCTACGCTGATGATGTCTTACTCTTTTTGGGAGATACGGATGGGTCCCTTTCTTCTCTGTCTACTATTTTTCCATTTGCATCCTTTTTGGGATTTGTACTAAATTGGGACAAGTCATTTCTTCTCCCCATAGATGCTCAGCAGGTGACACTCCCCCAAGGTGCCCAGCAATTAAAATTGTACTGGCATTTAAATATCTAGGAGTCTGGATCTACCCAAGGTTACAAGATTATTTGTAATATAACCTGCAACCATTATTAGAAAAATTCAAAATTAAGGGCAAGGTGTGGTGTAAACTCCCACTGTCTGTTGTGGGCCACACAAACCAGGTTAAAATATCAGGGCTCCCCAGCTGTTGTATATTTTACACACTTCACCATTATGTGTAACACAAACATGGTTTTAAAAAAAAGACTCTCTTTATTGAAATTTAATTTGGAAGGGGAAACAGCCTAGAATTGGTCTACCCATTTTACAGCTACCTAAGGATGGTGGAGGACTGGTGGTCCCATCTTCCTGACTGTATTTCTTAGCAGCCTAGCTACAACATTTCTCCGGGTGGGGAACTATTAATGAGGTGGATCCCATTCAAGCTGCATTGTTACCTACGGTAGATGTAATCAATATTCTTTGCTAACTGGAAGAGGTTGGGTTTGGGAGCTGCTTACAATACCCTACGTTGATACTTATGGCTAAGAAATGGGATGAGATGAAGCTGCTTATAATCTCAAAATACCACCCCATGGTGAGGGTGGGCGATTAGATGAATTAGGCAAATTTCAAGGCTTTGAAGGATGATTCTCTAGAGGGGTCCTCTTTCTTTACCAGCTCTACAATAATACCCAGTTGAAATCCCCTCATGTAGATTTTTTTCAGTACCTCCAGTTACGTCACGGTCTTGCTGTTCAAGCCAAGACACCAGTCCTTACATTGATCCAGACCCCACTTATCAACCAATTAGCAACTACCAATAATAAGAAGGGACTTATATCTTCGGTCATATAAATCTTTCTTGGATAGCTCTGCAGTTAGTTCACCATTTATGGCTGTTTCCATTTAAGAGGAGTTGATCTAGTGATTGATGGGACCTAAAGGGACTATTAGTAAATTTTCACTCAATCAGCGCTTGCAGCCAATTGACTGTAATGCTGATCAGTGTATTCAGGCAGCAGAGGAATCCTGCTGCCAGGATACAATAACACATTATAGGTGGATAGGGGATGAGCTGGTCAAAAAAAAAACAAAACAACAATTCTTCTTTGGTCAGCTTTAGAACTATGAGTGGGCACAGCTACATTCAACTAATTCTAAAATAGAATGTTGATTAACAGTGTCTGTGTATGGGGAACCATAATGAGGAATGTTTGTAGGCAGGTGCAGTCTGCTCCTCCACTGTAGGTGGCATCACAGCCCGGAGAGGAAGTCAAGGGAAACTTGTTTTCTCTGTGGTCTCCGGGTTCCTGGAGACAGCATTGCAGTTGGCTGCGCTGGATCTAGGTGACCGTTGGTGGCCATCTTGGGTCAGCAGAGTCTTTTTAAGTCTTGCTCTTTGCACACAGTTGCATTTGGGTAGTGTAGGGACAGGTACCCCATCTGTCAGGAACAGTAGTAGATCTGTCAGGAACAGTAGTAGTGGCAGGGAAAGGTTCCAGACAAGGAGGTAAAGAGTAGGGTTCACAATGACTCTGGACTTCCTCCCACTTGGGCCCGAGATGGCAAGGCCGCATTCTGTTCCACCTAACAGGCCCTGTCAGTTTGGCTGAAACCTGCTCCTCTACACGCTGTTGGAATTTGTGAATCTTCCCATTTGGGCTGTCCTCTCACTGGGCTTGTTGTGACCTATCTTTGCCTTACTTCAATACAAGTCTTTACATTGCACCCAGACCATGTGTGTTATTGCTGCCGCTCCATGCTGCACACAATATACAGATTCTGGACTTCTAGGTGTTAAAGGATATGTAGGATAGCACAGAGTAGCCTCTGTTATACAGCATTTATTTCTGCATAGAGCCAAATAACGTAAGGTAAAATGTTTATATAATTTATAAGGATTATTTCTGCAATTAGTCATGCAGCATACACATATACCCTTTTCCTTCACTCTGAAGTGTTCCATGCTGTTTAATGTAATTAAACAAGTAAATTTAAATTGCTTTGACAAAAATAGAGCTCTAACATTATTTTAATTATAACAAGTAATATGTGATTATATGTGTTTTATTTCTGTCTTCCAAGTTTAATTTGTAAAAGTTGGGGGGAGAAATAAAAATCCATTAATTTCAAATTTAAGTTATGTCATTAAGTAAATGAAATAAAAATTAAAAAAAATGTTTTTTTGCATAAGTTTTTCCTTTCTGTAATGTAGTACAGGAATGTAATTAACTGACTACACTAGGAGTAAATACACATGTCATGCAGACATTTGATAAACACCTGCTCCTGCCAAATAATGATATAATGCCAGGTTTATCTATGAGGACAAGTGCTGCCTTTGGGGCACGTAATATGCATGAAATTTGATTTTCATATTGCAACGTTAGGTGAGAATGAAAAGTGAGTTTAGGTGATTAGGAGAGAATATTGCAGAGAAACTGGAAATAATCTTTAATAAAAAGTAAAAATATGCATTATATTTATGATAATTGTCTGAGCCCAGCAGTAATCCTGTATGGTCATATTCAAAGCACTTGCAGAATTAAGTGGACACAAACAGTAGCAAAACCTTGAATGGTTAAGAAATATCCAAACAAAGTTTTCTGCAATTTTGCCTATCCTTTTTGTCCTCATACCAAGCTGATCTAAACCACCCTTCCTCTTCTCTGCTGCATATTTACTTAGTTCTGGTACCCAGTCCTCCCTCCATCATCTCTGCTGCATACTTAACTAGATCTGGTTCCAAGTCCACCCCCCATCCCCCATCCCCCTTTTGTCTGCTGCATACCTATCTAGTTCTGGTACCCAGGGGCATCCTGATGTTATGTTTGCTGCCGGTTGGTCTTCTTCTTGCAACTGCCTGTGCACAGTACAACACCATAGACTTCATTGGGGGCTGTCTCCCAAGCCATCTGACCCTACAGAAGTCAAGTCTACCAGAGATTCCTACTACTGAATACATTACAGTGAGTGAGTGACTCAGTGAAGTGGGTCTTAATGCCTGTTTCTTTGCCACTCCAGAGCAAATAGACATCTGCCAATAAAAGCCCAAAACTTATAGCTAAACTTTGGGCACCAGGACACTCCTCTTTTGCTTGCCCATCCTTCATCTACTTGTATGGCACTTTTTAAACATTTTTTCAAAATGCAAAAAAATACTCACTTAAATCTGCTCTCAAGGTTTGTTCTGGTTCCTAAAACTTATATTTCTTGCAGGGGAGGACTGTCCTTATTTAGGTGCCCATGTCACTTCCTGGCTGAGAAAGGTACATCCTATTGATCATCCATCAGTGGCATCCTCAGAGGATCACGGCAGAGAGATGATGTCAGAAAGAGGTGACTCCTGGAAGTGGCACCGGTAAGGAACATGGATTGTGAACATATTAAAAAAAGCATCTAAAGATATACAATTTAAAATCAACCTGCTAAATTTGTGTGGTGGATGGATGGGAAGGGCGATTGTCATGCCCTTAGGTGGGCTTTAGGTATTCATTAATCCTTTCATATTTGTCATGAGAAAAAAAGCCTACCTTTGATGACCACCTCCTGAAATTGCAATAGGTGTGTGGTTGTGTATGGTTACAAAACCTTCAGGTCAGGTCAATGACGTAGATCAAACACTTGAACTCTAGATGTCTAGCCTGATAGCCAGGGAACTTCCATTTGAAGAAGAAGGTCAAATATGGCAGTCTACATATTTTTTACACGATATGTTTCTTTTCAAATTGCATCCATCAAACTGTCAGATCACTTTCAGGGCTGAAAAGCTCCCAGATCTCAGGATGAATTGTCTTTGACAAGAAATAAGAAAATGACACTTTTCTGTTCATAAGAGCTTCTTGTTGAACAAATTTCCGCCCAACAGTAACTTCCTATGACAATTTTCACGCTCTCTTAAAGATTTGCTTCTTGTTTACTTTCCTGCCTCTTGCTATCTTTTCAGGAATGCGAGTGACACGGACAAGAAAGAGCAGTCTTTTCATGACATATTGTCTCTGCTTTTCCAGCTCACTGAGAAATCACTATAGATTTTTTCTACTCCATAAATTTCCGTTTTGCCTGAGGATTGCCAGATATTGCAGCTGAAAAATACAATATATTTTTCTTGCTTTATTGTCCTATAAATGCTGCTTGCATCTGTACTCTGTAAATTTGAAGCCGCTAGAATGTCAAGTTACTAGAGGCCAATTCATTTAAATATACACCAGCTAATTTAGATTTCTGCAATATACTGCCATTCAAATTGTTCTTCTATGTGTTTGAAATACTGAAAAACAAAACTTAAACAATTGCACCACAAACAAAGAAAACACTCTTTATAAAAAGTGTGTCTTTAATGATTTCTTTCGTTAAAGAGGAACTACAAGAAAGGTAACATCTGTCCATTAACACATTTAAAGTAAATCTGCACTGAGAGGAATATGCAGTATATTGTATTTGGCCAACTCTGACCTCTCCTTCTGAAAATGCTAGTTGCTTAGCTACTATCCTAATCCACTCACTTAAAGCCCGATTCTAGCTTGGAAAAGAAACATAAAATTGTACCCCCCCCCCCCCCATCTCTTGCAGACTCAACCACTCACTAATCCACAGACACTGGAGCACTTATATAAGGACCATGCAGTGTTGTCTAAACTTAATTGCTGGATGGGATGAGGACTGTTGCCATGAGGGACTCACAGATGGGGCAAGTCAAACTCTACCTCAGCTCCCATTATTACAAACAATACATCAGGCTTCATCTATGTTCTTGGGGAAGGGCTCAAAGACTGCTCCACAACATGTTTTGACTTTTCTGTTGCATGTATTCTGTTGAGTGATTTGACCACAGGTAGGGGGTGATGTTTTGTTTTCGTCTGTGCTCGTGAGTCCAGGGCTCATGCTCCTTTGAGAGCTTTTGTAGTTTAGTCTTTCTAGACAGTACAGGGAGATAACATAATTTCTTATGGTGGAGTTTAGGGTAGGGCACAGAGGTGTCCATTGTAATTCCCTTTTAAATCACTAGATGTCCTCATAGTTGTAACTCAGGGGCAGGTTAAGGAGTTGCTTGGATTAAGCGCTAATCCTGTCCCTGTTAGGATGAGGGCATCCTGGGTAAATGGGGAAGGCAAAGAGCTTCCTGGGTTAGTTTCTATGTGGAGAGCAATTTCTGGTTTTCTGAATGTTGACCAGAGCAACAGGTAGTCAGTGGTGCCTTATTTCTTTTGCCTTAGGGGGAAGCCTAGAGTGCTGAATAGACTTTGTCGGGCTCTGAGATAATCCTCCTGTGATTAGCAGGCCTCTTGTCTCTCTGGTGGCTTAATAAAGGTACTTTTTTTTTTAAAATAACAAAGATGTCATACTTACCTGCTCTGTGTAACGGTTTTGCACAGAGCAGCTCCAAACCTCCTTTCTTGGGTTCCCTGTCGGGGCTCCTGGCTCCCCCCCCCGCTGAGTGTCCCCATATCAAGCTGACTGCTATGGAGGCACTCATGCATACTTGCCCCCATTGATTCACCAAGCGGAGCTCGGCCCCACCCACAGTTCCCTCCTCACTGGCTGCAATTGACAGCAGCGGGTGCCAATGGATACTTAATGTTTTTGAACCAATGAGGAGGGAGAGAGCTGGAAGAGCTGCAGCTCTCGTGTACTTGAGATTAGGCTCAGGTAAGTATTTGGAGGAGGGGGTGCTGGCCATTAACTCTAAACAAGTGGCCAAATCTGATACTTCGAACTCACACTTTGTTTATTATAGTTATGCAAACCTACTGAATTCTCCTTTTTGTGTGAGGGATCCAGCAGACGGACCATCCCTGCGGACCTTAGTATATTGGCTAATGGGGAATCATTGGCTGGGATGAAGAATCAGCATGGAAATTCCTGAAAGATACTCTTACTACTGAATGCATAGAAAAATATAATCAACCAGTGAATATTTCAATTATTTGTGGTGCTTTATTGTAGTTTTACCTGGGCAGACTTTGATTTTTCTTTTATTTCATGTTAAAAGTGAAACAAAACATAAATACAACAATTGGGTGCCGTGCATTCTTAACCTTTTTCCAAATGGCCCACCATAAATCGTAAAAGATTCTTTCTAATGCCTTCTAGTTTTAGTTTATGTAACGCCCTCAAGATTTAGCTAGATAGGATTTTTGATTTTTGTTAGTCAGAGGCTAATTAGCAGCCTGAGGATGAGTCAGCCTGGGAGTGAGGTAGTGAGTTCTCCTCACAACAGGCTGGGAGGCTCTAACAGGTCAGGGCTTCTAGAGCACTCCCACCTTTTTAGAGAGTGAAGAACTTTGTGGAACAGGGGAGTGGAGGGGAGGAGGTCCAGAACCACATGTTTAAGGGACTCTGGCCAATCCCCTGGCAGAAGGCTGGGCATAGTGACCAAGGCAACCTTCAAATATCACAAAGCCTAGAGGGCAGTGTAGGATGGAAGATGGATTGAGAAAGGCTGGAGTGAAGAGCCTGGAAGGGGGCCCCAAAGGCCCATTTATAGGCAGGTGGCTGGAAAAGAGGATCTCCACTGCCTCAATGTCTTCCAGGGAGGACAGCCTGCATAGCAAGGAAGGAGCCAGCCCAACATAAGACCTGAAGGCAGCCACCAATCCACCAAGCTAACAGGAGAGGGAAGTATGCATACTCTTACACCCCCTGGACCAGATAATCCACAGGGCAGTAGTCACAGGATAACAGTCATGGGCAGGGATCACAGGACATTCATTTGAGGTATCACTGTGAACGCCAGATAGAGGGCACTATTTCTAGCACTAGACCTGTCTGTGAAAATATAAATTGGTGACCTGTAAAGGCTTTTAAAGCGTTGCCTATCAATAATAAAAATGTATGTACTTTGTTGCCATTGCATGGGCATGCACAATTTTAAAACATGTCATGTTTGGTATCCATTTACTCAGCATAACATCATCTTTTATATTTTATCAAACAATTGGGCAATATATTGTGTTTTTCTAAAAAGTGTATTTTTTCCAAAAGATTTGCATTTGAAAAACTGCTGCGCAAATAATGAGTGACGTAAAAAATTTCAACACCAACCATTTTATTCTCCAGGTCCTCTGTTGTAAAACACACACACACATATATATATATATATATATATATATATATATATATATATATATTTATTTATATATATAATGTTTGGGGGTTCAAAGTAATTTTCTAGCAAAAAACAGTTTTTTCATGTGAACAAAAAGTATGAGAAGAGGCTTGGTCTTCAAAAGTGGGTGATGTGTGGCATACGCTTCTAATGTTGACCTTGAAATGTCAGGATAGTAGAAGCAACCCCTCCAAATGACCCCTTTTTGGAAAATAGACACTCCAAGGTATTTGTTAAGAGGCGTGGTGATTGTTTTGCAGATCTCATTTGTTGCCACATGTTTTTGGAAAGCGAAGAAAGAAAACAAAAAAAGTTTTTTTTCTTTTCTTTTTTTCTTTTTCAAAACCCTGTGACAAAAATAATATCAGTAAAATACTCATCATTCCTCTTATCAAATTCCTTGGGGTGTCTACCTTCCAAAAAGGGTTCATAGGTGGATGTCTGTACTATCCTAGCATTTTAGAGCCTCCGAAACTGTGATAGGTAGTGGGGAAGTAATATAAGGAAATATGCCCTTTTAAAGCCTGGAGGTGGTCATTGGATTTTGGGGGCTTGTATGTAGCTAAGCTGCCAAATAGTCTCTCCAATGTGGTGTTTCCATACTCAGTAGAAGTAGGAGAATGTGTTTTGGGGTGTTATTCCACATATATTCATAGCATGCATGAGCAATATATCATTAAAGTGACAACTATGTTTAAATAAAAATTAAAAAATAAAATATTGTCATATTAAAAAAATTGGTGGCAAAAAATAAAATGTTCCATGGACTCAACATGCCTCTCTGTAAAATCCTTGGGGTGTCTACTTTCCAAAAAGGGGTCATTTTTGGGGGGGGGGTTGTACTGCTCTGGCATTTTGGCACCTCAGGAAATGTGATAGGCAGTCAGAAAGTAAGAGCTACGTAAATTCCAATATACATACTATAGTTTGTAGACGCTATAACTTTCACATAAACCAACTTATATACATGTATTGAGATTTTTTTTACCAAAGACATGTAGAAAAATACATTTTAGCCTAAATTTTTGACTAACTTTGAGTTTATTGTATATCTTTTATAACCAAAAGTGAAAAATATTGGTTTTTTTTTTCTTCAAAATTTGTGGTCTTTTTTTGTTTATAGCGCAAAAATTAAAAACCAGAGAGGTGATCAAATACCACCAAAAGAAAGCTCTATTTGTGTGAAAAAGGACATAAATTTCGTTTGGGTACAGCACTGCACGACCGTGCAATTACCAGTTGAAATAGCGCAGTGCTGAACAGCAAAAAATGGCCTGGTCAGGAAGGAAGGTAAATCCTCTGGAGGGCAAGTGGTTAAAGGAATTTTTCATGTTTATTATTGACTTTAAAGCATTATTAAAATCACTGCTTCCTGTCCAACAGAATTTTTAAAATTCTTTCCTGCATGTCCCCTGTGGCAGCGCACAGCCCCCCATACCATTTGTTTGACAATCCCTATAAAATGGCCATTACTGTTTTTTAACTTTCAGCTCCCATTGACTTCAATGAGGTTCAGATTCGGCACCCGAACTTTAGTTATGTTCTGCGAACCTGCCTCATCTGAACCCAGGTACATTCTGCTCATCCCTACTGATAATAACGATAGGTAAGAAAGATTCAATAACAATTTTGCAGACCTCTAGTATATATTATAGTTTGTATCCTTACACTGATTAGAGCAGGGATAAATCTTGCTATACCCTTTTTACGTTCCAATTTTGTCATTTTTTCATGTTGCCTTTTCTTTTTTAATTTCCATACTCTTACTTTTTCTCAGAAATGATTTCATCTATTGCATCATAGTTAAATTATGTGCTTTCTTCCCCAACTGCACGCCATGTGAGATAACTCTAACCCCTTTGGCTTTATAAGCACCTGAGTACTAAGTGATTAGAACCTTAAGCCCCTTTGAGGATAGAAGATAGAGTTATTAGGCTGGCTAGATCTAATTCTCAGCTAGCTAGGAGCCTTGTCTAGCCAGGTTGAATGACATTAGCTGTTTCATGTCTAGGTAATGTTTTTAACAGCTTTCTCATTTGCTATTTGTTGTTTGTTATATGACTATGTTTTCTACTATGTTGTGCAATCCATACAATTATTGGTCTTTAAATAAGAATTATCCAAATAACAATGTGTCTCTACTTACAATATTAAAATAATTCTACTATATACAGGTTCTCAGACTAAATATACACAACATTTACAGAATATTATGCCTTACATTTTTTCAACATTTTGAAGATTTTATCTTAGGGGTATAGAGGAGTACAAAATAGATTAGGTTGCACAAAAGTGGTAATACCTCTGGGCCTCCACTAGATAATGTCCTGGGCCCTTTAAGGAGCACACCTCTGGGTACCAGGGAAGGGAACTCTGTTGGTAGTGCCCTAAGGGTCAGATTATAAATAGGATGTGGTTTGGCTACTCCTTCCAATGTTGGATTGTCCTCTGAGTGGGGACACTATTCTCTGGGGTAAGGATTTAGGTTACATGCACAGGTGTAAATTTCGTCTAGTGTCAAATTCCAGGTGCTTTTCTGCCCCCAGGGAATTGCAGGTGGCACACACAGCCGGCCATAGCAGTGACTGCCTGTATGCACTTGTACACCTGTAAGCAATGATGTTCTTTTGCATCTGCATTCACCCATGCAGGCACATATGAAATATTTTGCGTTCAGTTAAATACATTATATGCGCTTGTGCAAGCAAACACCAGTGCAAAAAGGTATTGGCGTTTGCGTCAGTACAATCACTTACAGTCATTCACTTAAATGGCCAACTACGTATATGTGCCAACTGTGGGTTCCTGGGTGCTGGAAAACATTGTGAACTTTACATTAGAGAACATTTGCCTGTACCCTAAGTGAGCATGTTGTCAGCAGGACATTACATATGTGATTTTACCTTGAGGGGGAGCAGATGGACTTCCCCTTGATGAAAGTCTGGACTGTGGCATTCATCAGCTGGAAGCATGCAAGGGAATGAGTATTACCCCAGCTCTGGGCAAAGGTCTCAGCTCTGCCCTCTATCTATTTTTTTCTTCTCCTCTCAGGCCAAATGTCTCTTACTGAGCTTACCCATTTGCAACGATTCAATAACTGTGCCAGCATTTGCTAGGATGAGGATATGTATATACTGAGCCTTGCTTTATAAATAGTTCTCTATGCAACTTTATCTGTACAATTAGGCCCGTATGGCATCCACATTGCTATGTATGCTGTGTAAGGAGACATTGTTATAAATTGAGTAAACTGTTTAATTCAGCTAGCCCTTACCATTGGGAATACTTTCTAGAACATACTTGTGCTTTTAGGGGTTATTGCCTGGTTGTTTGCCAAAAGGCTTGGAGTGGGCATTAAGCAGTAGACCACAAGTATGGGCTAGGTCTGGCTGGGTGACACCACAGGGTGTGCTCAAGTTGCAAGCTGACAAAGTGCTGAACAGTGAACAAGTACAAGAATGCTTGTATGCTGTAAAGTAAATGTAACTTGCCCTTCATTCAGGCAACAAAGAGTATTGGAGTAGTCCCACTAGTTAACATGGGTATATTTAAAAAGAAGGAAAAATCTAGACACATTTTTCTGCCTAAATTTACCTTCAAATGCATATGGACAAGCTATAAACCAAGACACTAGCACAGTGGACCAATCCCAGAGAATGAGGATTTGAACACTACAATACTTATTTGCAGGGTGATGGATGTGTGGCAAATGTGTGCACCAGGATCATGTAGGAGCAAATGCAGCTGGTCCTCCATGACAATTAAAAAAAAAATCAATGATTCATCATATCCAAATGGCAAATGTTAAAAGACAACTCAGAGCCACTGACTGCAACAGTCACTTGATTATAAAATTGTCAAATGTTACTGGGGTCTGAATCTCTTACCAAAATATAACAAATCCAGATATGATAAGCAGGAATCAATCACACAAACATTCAGGTGGAGATTGATCTTAATAACTACAGTAAATGACAAATGAGTGGCAAACAACACAACCACAAACTTACTTTTTAAGTTAAAAGTAAGGTAAATATAACTAGACAATCTACAATTTCTGGGGAAATTGTGTAAAGTGTTCTTGCCGCAACCTTTACCAAATGATTGATGAAATGTAAGCAGTGCACATTGCAAGCCTGATAGTGAGAAATGCATTTCAGCTTGTATTTTGAAGCTCACAGTCCAGCCTCGTGAGTCATCTGCCTCTTGAGTGACCTTTGGTTGCTGCACCTGGAGAGGGCGGAGTAGGCTCACTGTGCTGAGACAGCTGGGTTGCTATGACAACTCACTCTGAGAGGAATGTCAGCATGTGTGTTCTAAACAGGCTTTTTAAACTTGCCAAGTTCAATTGTGTGCTAAAATTAGTATTAATTAAATATTAAAGAAAAGAAACATAGTGTCTTATCCGGGATATCAATTATTTATTTTTATTTTTATTTTAATTTTTTTTTTATTTTAATTTTATTTTAATTTTAATTTTTATTATTTTATTTTATTTTTAATTTTATTTTTATTTTTATTTTATTTTAATTTTATGTTTATTTTAATTTTAATTTTAATTTTATTTTAATTTTAATTTTAATTTTAATTTTAATTTTATTTTAATTTTATTTTAATTTTATTTTTATTTTAATTTTATGTTAATTTTAATTTTATTTTTATTTTAATTTTAATTTTATTTTATTTTTAATTTTATTTTAATTTTTATTTTTAATTTTATTTTAATTTTTATTTTTAATTTTATTTTAATTTTAATTTTATTTTTATTTTAATTTTATGTTAATTTTAATTTTATGTTAATTTTTATTTTAATTTTATTTTTATTTTAATTTTAATTTTTATTTTATTTTTAATTTTATTTTAATTTTAATTTTATTTTTTTTTATTTTAATTAAATTTTTATTTTATTTTTATTTTTATCCAGACTGAATAATAATACCATCTCATTTATACAGAAGGAACTGTCATTCCCACTGCAAATATTTTTTATTTATTTTAATTTTAATTTAATATTTATTTTATTTTTAATTTTTATTTTGTTTTAATTTTAATTTTTAATTTTATTTTTATTTTAATTTTATTTTATTTTTATTTTTATCCAGACTGAATAATAATACCATCTCATTTATACAGAAGGAACTGTCATTCCCACTGCAAATATTTTTTATTTTTTATTTATATTTTTCATTCATAGTTTTTGTTTTTTCACATTGATAAATTAATTTATTTTATATATTTACACAAATCATATATTTAAGTATAATTAATTGATGTAATTATTTGATTATCGGTGGTACACTTATGAATTCATTATATCACATAAGGTAGAATATATTGGAGCGCGGTACACTACTGGTATTCGTGAACATTTTTAGTGACAGCAGGGTTAGCTGAACGTTTTGATATAAGATATGTGTAGGTGGGCTTGAAAATGGCAGAGTGATGGCAGTTTACAAATCATGTTCTGATTTTTCTGATTTTTCCTTTGCACACTCTAGCTGTGCTGTGCTGCTCAATGCATTCCTATGGGAAAATTTTGCCGCAAAAACCGCGATATTTCTTGAACGATTCGGCGAAACGTTCTACAAAGTAATAGCAATCCGATCGGGATCAATGCGCACGTTTTGATATATTACTTGTCTTTGTAGTGTAAAAACTGTGGGAGGAGTTAGCGTGGCAAATATGGCTATAATAAGAATAAGAATTAGATTTCAAATATGGCAGAGAAGAGCGGTTAAAAACAAACTGCTTCAAATTGCTTACTTCACTGGCGTCTTCACAATTTCTGTGGAAATTGTGTGGTGTTCTGGCCTCCACACAACTGGAGTGGGCAGGTTAGCTTTTGTCTCTCTGCTTCCTGCTCACACAGCTGGGTTCCTATGGCAACTCCCTCCACACCAAGGGCAGAGTCATGGTTATAAACAAACTGCTCCAAGTTGCTGACATCACTGGCGATTGCCATCTTCAAACGCTTGTAGATTTAAAAGTATAAATGCTACCGTGAAAAGGCTTATATTGTGACAATCACAAGAAACAGACCTAAATTTTGATGTATAGTATGTCTCTGCAATATTAAAAATGAAGGCACAGTCGCAGTTTAAAAACGTCCCTTAAAATTTCTTGTGTCTAAAGTGGAGTTTCAATGAAAGTCAATGGGAGGAGTGAGGTGCAAACAAATGGTCATATTCTGAAAACTATCAGGAGTATGTCCTAGCCGTGAACATTTTTAGTGACAGCAGGGTTAGCTGAACGTTTTGATATAAGATATGTGTAGGTGGGCTTGAAAATGACATAGTTATGGCAGTTTACAAATCATGTTCTGATTTTTCCTTTCACACTGTAGATTTCTCACTCTAATGTGACTCAGCTGCCCCCTGAGTGACCTTTGCTTGCACCTGTTACCTCAGTCAGTCACAGGTGTGTGAGAAGCTCTGCTGAAAACAGGCTGTTTAAACTTGCCAAGTTCACTGGCGATTGCCATTTTCAAACACTTGTAGTTTTAAAAGTATACATGCTACCGTGAAAAGGTTTATATTGTGACAATCACAAGAAAAAGACCTAAATTTTGATATATAGTATGTCTCTGCAATATTAAAAATGAAGGCACAGTCGCAGTTTAAAAACGTCCCTTAAAATTTCTTGTGTCTAAAGTGGAGTTTCAATGAAAGTCAATGGGAGGGGTGAGGTCCAAACAAATGGTCATATTGTGAAAACTATCAGGAGTATGTCCTAGCCGTGAACATTTTTAGTGACAGCAGGGTTAGCTGAACGTTTTGATATAAGATATGTGTAGGTGGGCTTGAAAATGACATAGTGATGGCAGTTTACAAATCATGTTCTGATTTTTCCTTTGCACACTCTAGCTGTGCTCTGCTGCCACTCTAGATGCACCATTCATTCCTATGGGAAAATTTCGCCGCAAAAACCGCGATATTTCTTGAACGATTCGGCGAAACGTTCCACAAAGTAATAGCAATCCGATCGGGAACAATCCGCACGTTTTGATATATTACTTGTCTTTGTAGTGTAAAAACTGTGGGAGGAGTTAGCGTGGCAAATTTGGCTATAATAATAAGAATAAGAACTAGAAAATCTACAATTTCTGGGGAAATTGTGTAAAGTGTTCTTGCCGCAACCTTTACCAAATGATTGATGAAATGTAAGCAGTGCACATTGCAAGCCTGATAGTGAGAAATGCATTTCAGCTTGTATTTTGAAGCTCACAGTCCAGCCTCGTGAGTCATCTGCCTCTTGAGTGACCTTTGGTTGCTGCACCTGGAGAGGGCGGAGTAGGCTCACTGTGCTGAGACAGCTGGGTTGCTATGACAACTCACTCTGAGAGGAATGTCAGCATGGTTGTTCTAAACAGGCTTTTTAAACTTGCCAAGTTCAATTGCGTGCTAAAATTAGTATTAATTAAATATTAAAGAAAAGAAACATAGTGTCTTATCCGGGATATCAATTATTTATTTTTATTTTTTTTTAAATTTTTTTTTTATTTTAATTTTAATTTTTATTTTATTTTATTTTTATTTTAATTTAATTTTAATTTAATTTTAATTTTATGTTAATTTTAATTTTATTTTTATTTTATTTTAATTTTATTTTATTTTTAATTTTATTTTTATTTTAATTTTATTTTTATTTTATGTTATTTTAATTTTATTTTTATTTTAATTTTTTTTTTTTAATTTTAATTTTTATTTTATTTAATTTTTATTTTATTTTTACTTTTATTTTAATTTAATTTTAATTTTATGTTAATTTTAATTTTATTTTTATTTTAATTTTATTTTAATTTTAATTTTATGTTAATTTTAATTTTATGTTAATTTTAATTTTATGTTAATTTTAATTTTATTTTTATTTTAATTTTATTTTTATTTTAATTTTATGTTAATTTTAATTTTATGTTAATTTTAATTTTATTTTTATTTTATTTTAATTTAATTTTATTTTTAATTTTATTTTTATTTTTATCCAGACTGAATAATAATACCATCTCATTTTTTACAGAAGGAACTGTCATTCCCACTGCAAATATTTTTTATTTATTTTAATTTTAATTTTAATTTAATTTTTATTTTTTTTTCATTTTATTTTTATTTTAATTTTATGTTAATTTTAATTTTATGTTAATTTTAATTTTATTTTTATTTTATTTTAATTTTATTTTTAATTTTATTTTTATTTTTATCCAGACTGAATAATAATACCATCTCATTTATACAGAAGGAACTGTCATTCCCACTGCAAATATTTTTTATTTATTTTAATTTTAATTTTAATTTAATTTTTATTTTATTTTTCATTTTATTTTTATTTTAATTTTAATTTTTAATTTCATTTTTATTTTAATTTTATTTTATTTTATTTTTTTATTTTAATTTTAATTTTTTTTTATTTTTATCCAGACTGAATAATAACACCATCTCATTTATACAGAAGGAACTGTCATTCCCACTGCAAATATTTTTTATTTTTTATTTATATTTTTCATTCATAGTTTTTGTTTTTTCACATTGATAAATTAATTTATTTTATATATTTACACAAATCATATATTTAAGTATAATTAATTGATGTAATTATTTGATTATCGGTGGTACACTTATGAATTCATTATATCACATAAGGTAGAATATATTGGAGCGCGGTACACTACTGGCATTCGTGAACATTTTTAGTGACAGCAGGGTTAGCTGAACGTTTTGATATAAGATATGTGTAGGTGGGCTTGAAAATGAAAGAGTGATGGCAGTTTACAAATCATGTTCTGATTTTTCCTTCCACACTGCAGCTTTCTCACTTCTCACTCTAATGTGACTCAGCTGCCCCCTGAGTGACCTTTGGTGCACCTGTGAGTCAGTCAGTCACAGGTGTGTGAGAAGCTCTGTTCTAAACACATTGCTCAAACTTGCCAAATTCACTGGCGATTGCCATCTTCAAACGCTTGTAGTTTTAAAAGTATAAATGCTACCGTGAAAAGGTTTATATTGTGACAATCACAAGAAATAGAACTAAATTTTGATATATAGTATGTCTCTGCAATATTAAAAATGAAGGCACAGTCGCAGTTTACAAATCATGTTCTGATTTTTCCTTCCACACTGCAGCTTTCTCACTCTAATGTGACTCAGCTGCCCCCTGAGTGACCTTTGGTTGCACCTGTTACCTCAGTCAGTCACAGGTGTGTGAGAAACTCAGCTCTAAACAGGCTGTTTAAACTTGCCAAGTTCACTGGCGATTGCCATCTTCAAACGCTTGTAGTTTTAAAAGTATAAATGCTACCGTGAAAAGGTTTATATTGTGACAATCACAAGAAAGAGACCTAAATTTTGATATATAGTATGTCTCTGCAATATTAAAAATGAAGGCACAGTCGCAGTTTAAAAACGTCCCTTAAAATTTCTTGTGTCTAAAGTGGAGTTTCAATGAAAGTCAATGGGAGGGGTGAGGTCCAAACAAATGGTCATATTGTGAAAACTATCAGGAGTATGTCCTAGCCGTGAACATTTTTAGTGACAGCAGGGTTAGCTGAACGTTTTGATATAAGATATGTGTAGGTGGGCTTGAAAACGGCAGAGTGATGGCAGTTTACAAATCATGTTCTGATTTTTCCTTTCACACTGCAGCTTTCTCACTCTAATGTGACTCAGCTGCCCCCTGAGTGACCTTTGCTTGCACCTGTTACCTCAGTCAGTCACAGGTGTGTGAGGAGCTCTGCTCTAAACAGGCTGTTTAAACTTGCCAAGTTCACTGGCGATTGCCATCTTCAAACGCTTGTAGTTTTAAAAGTATAAATGCTACCGTGAAAAGGTTTATATTGTGACAATCACAAGAAAGAGACCTAAATTTTGATATATAGTATGTCTCTGCAATATTAAAAATGAAGGCACAGTCGCAGTTTAAAAACGTCCCTTAAAATTTCTTGTGTCTAAAGTGGAGTTTCAATGAAAGTCAATGGGAGGGGTGAGGTCCAAACAAATGGTCATATTGTGAAAACTATCAGGAGTATGTCCTAGCCGTGAACATTTTTAGTGACAGCAGGGTTAGCTGAACGTTTTGATATAAGATATGTGTAGGTGGGCTTGAAAACGGCAGAGTGATGGCAGTTTACAAATCATGTTCTGATTTTTCCTTTCACACTGCAGCTTTCTCACTCTAATGTGACTCAGCTGCCCCCTGAGTGACCTTTGCTTGCACCTGTTACCTCAGTCAGTCACAGGTGTGTGAGAAGCTCTGCTGAAAACAGGCTGTTTAAACTTGCCAAGTTCACTGGCGATTGCCATTTTCAAACGCTTGTAGTTTTAAAAGTATAAATGCTACCGTGAAAAGGTTTATATTGTGACAATCACAAGAAAAAGACCTACAGTTTGATGTATAGTATGTCTCTGAAAGATAACAAATGAAGGCACAGTCGCAGTTTAAAAACGTCCCTTAAAATGTCTGGTGTCTAGAGTGGAGTTTCAATGAAAGTCAATGGGAGGGATGAGGTCCAAACAAATGGTCATATTCTGAAAACTATCAGGAATATGGCTTAGCTGTGAACATTTTTAGTGACAGCAGGGTTAGCTGAACGTTTTGATATACGATATGTGTAGGTGGGCTTGAAAATGAAAGAGTGATGGCAGTTTACAAATCATGTTCTGATTTTTCTGATTTTTCCTTTACACACTCTAGCTGTGCTCTGCTGCTCAATGCATTCCTATGGGAAAATTTCGCCGCAAAAACCGCGATATTTCTTGAACGATTCGGCGAAACGTTCCACAAAGTAATAGCAATCCGATCGGGAACAATCCGCACGTTTTGATATATTACTTGTCTTTGTAGTGTAAAAACTGTGGGAGGAGTTAGCGTGGCAAATTTGCTATAATAATAAGAATAAGAATAAGAATAAGAATATACTTGTGAGATAACAATAAGTGTTCCTTGCTATGCAAGAACACTTAACTAGACAATCTACAATTTCTGGGGAAATTGTGTAAAGTGTTCTTGCCGCAACCTTTACCAAATGATTGATGAAATGTAAGCAGTGCACATTGCAAGCCTGATAGTGAGAAATGCATTTCAGCTTGTATTTTGAAGCTCACAGTCCAGCCTCGTGAGTCATCTGCCTCTTGAGTGACCTTTGGTTGCTGCACCTGGAGAGGGCGGAGTAGGCTCACTGTGCTGAGACAGCTGGGTTGCTATGACAACTCACTCTGAGAGGAATGTCAGCATGGCTGTTCTAAACAGGCTTTTTAAACTTGCCAAGTTCAATTGCGTGCTAAATTTAGTATTAATTAAATATTAAAGAAAAGAAACATAGTGTCTTATCCGGGATATCAATTATTTATTTTTATTTTAATTTAATTTTAATTTTATTTTAATTTTAATTTTAATTTTAATTTTAATTTTAATTTTAATTTTATTTTTATTTTTATTTTATGTTATTTTAATTTTATTTTTATTTTAATTTTATGTTAATTTTATTTTTATTTAATTTTTTTTGTTAAATTTTAATTTTATTTTTATTTTAATTTTTATTTTTATTTTTAATTTTATTTTAATTTTATTTTTTTTTTATTTTAATTTAATTTTTATTTTATTTTTATTTTTATCCAGACTGAATAATAATACCATCTCATTTATACAGAAGGAACTGTCATTCCCACTGCAAATATTTTTTATTTATTTTAATTTTAATTTTAATTTAATTTTTATTTTATTTTTCATTTTATTTTTATTTTAATTTTAATTTTTAATTTTATTTTTATTTTAATTTTATTTTTTTTTTTATTTTAATTTTAATTTTATTTTTATCCAGACTGAATAATAACACCATCTCATTTATACAGAAGGAACTGTCATTCCCACTGCAAATATTTTTTATTTATATTTTTCATTCATAGTTTTTGTTTTTTCACATTGATAAATTAATTTATTTTATATATTTACACAAATCATATATTTAAGTATAATTAATTGATGTAATTATTTGATTATCGGTGGTACACTTATGAATTCATTATATCACATAAGGTAGAATATATTGGAGCGCGGTACACTACTGGCATTCGTGAACATTTTTACTGACAGCAGGGTTAGCTGAACGTTTTGATATAAGATATGTGTAGGTGGGCTTGAAAATGACATAGTTATGGCAGTTTACAAATCATGTTCTGATTTTTCCTTCCACATTGCAGCTTTCTCACTCTAATGTGACTCAGCTGCCCCCTGAGTGACCTTTGGTTGCACCTGTTACCTCAGTCAGTCACAGGTGTGTGAGAAGCTCTGCTGAAAACAGGCTGTTTAAACTTGCCAAGTTCACTGGCGATTGCCATTTTCAAACGCTTGTAGTTTTAAAAGTAAAAATGCTACCGTGAAAAGGTTTATATTGTGACAATCACAAGAAACAGACCTAAATTTTGATGTATAGTATGTCTCTGAAAGATAAAAAATGCAGGCACAGTCGCAGTTTAAAAACGTCCCTTAAAATTTCTTGTGTCTAAAGTGGAGTTTCAATGAAAGTCAATGGGAGGGATGAGGTGCAAACAAATGGTCATATTCTGAAAACTATCAGGAGTATGTCCTAGCTGTGAACATTTTTAGTGTCAGCAGGGTTAGCTGAACGTTTTGATATAAGATATGTGTAGGTGGGCTTGAAAATGGCAGAGTGATGGCAGTTTACAAATCATGTTCTGATTTTTCTGATTTTTCCTTTGCACACTCTAGCTGTTCTCTGCTGCTCAATGCATTCCTATGGGAAAATTTCGCCGCAAAAACCGCGATATTTCTTGAACGATTCGGCGAAACTTTCCACAAAGTAATAGCAATCCGATCGGGAACAATGCGCACGTTTTGATATATTACTTGTCTTTGTAGTGTAAAAACTGTGGGAGGAGTTAGCGTGGCAAATATGGCTATAATAAGAACTAGACAATCTACAATTTCTGGGGAAATTGTGTAAAGTGTTCTTGCCGCAACCTTTACCAAATGATTGATGAAATGTAAGCAGTGCACATTGCAAGCCTGATAGTGAGAAATGCATTTCAGCTTGTATTTTGAAGCTCACAGTCCAGCCTCGTGAGTCATCTGCCTCTTGAGTGACCTTTGGTTGCTGCACCTGGAGAGGGCGGAGTAGGCTCACTGTGCTGAGACAGCTGGGTTGCTATGACAACTCACTCTGAGAGGAATGTCAGCATTCCTGTTCTAAACAGGCTTTTTAAACTTGCCAAGTTCAATTGCGTGCTAAAATTAGTATTAATTAAATATTAAAGAAAAGAAACATAGTGTCTTATCCGGGATATCAATTATTTATTTTTATTTTAATTTTTTTTTTATTTTAATTTTATTTTAATTTTAATTTTTATTATTTTATTTTATTTTATTTTTAATTTTATTTTTATTTTAATTTTATGTTTTTTTTTATTTTTATTTTAATTTTATTTTTATTTTAATTTTTTTTTAATTTTAATTTTATTTTTATTTTAATTTTTATTTTTATTTTATTTTTAATTTTATTTTAATTTTAATTTTATTTTTTTTTTATTTTAATTAAATTTTTATTTTATTTTTATTTTTATCCAGACTGAATAATAATACCATCTCATTTATACAGAAGGAACTGTCATTCCCACTGCAAATATGGCTATAATAAGAATAAGAATTAGATTTCAAATATGGCAGAGAAGAGCGGTTAAAAACAAACTGCTTCAAATTGCTCACTTCACTGGCGTCTTCACAATTTCTGTGGAAATTGTGTGGTGTTCTGGCCTCCACACAACTGGAGTGGGCAGGTTAGCTTTTGTCTCTCTGCTTCCTGCTCACACAGCTGGGTTCCTATGGCAACTCCCTCCACACCAAGGGCAGAGTCATGGTTATAAACAAACTGCTCCAAGTTGCTGACATCACTGGCGATTGCCATCTTCAAACGGTTGTAGTTTTAAAAGTATAAATGCTACCGTGAAAAGGCTTATATTGTGACAATCACAAGAAACAGACCTAAATTTTGATATATAGTATGTCTCTGCAATATTAAAAATGAAGGCACAGTCGCAGTTTAAAAACGTCCCTTAAAATTTCTTGTGTCTAAAGTGGAGTTTCAATGAAAGTCAATGGGAGGAGTGAGGTGCAAACAAATGGTCATATTCTGAAAACTATCAGGAGTATGTCCTAGCCGTGAACATTTTTAGTGACAGCAGGGTTAGCTGAACGTTTTGATATAAGATATGTGTAGGTGGGCTTGAAAATGACATAGTTATGGCAGTTTACAAATCATGTTCTGATTTTCCTTTCACATTGCAGCTTTCTCACTCTAATGTGACTCAGCTGCCCCCTGAGTGACCTTTGGTTGCACCTGTTACCTCAGTCAGTCACAGGTGTGTGAGGAGCTGTGCTCTAAACAGGCTATTTAAACTTGCCAAATTCACTGGCAATTGCCATCTTCAAACGCTTGTAGTTTTAAAAGTATAAATGCTACCGTGAAAAGGTTTATATTGTGACAATCACAAGAAAAAGACCTACAGTTTGATGTATAGTATGTCTCTGAAAGATAACAAATGAAGGCACAGTCGCAGTTTAAAAACGTCCCTTAAAATGTCTGGTGTCTAGAGTGGAGTTTCAATGAAAGTCAATGGGAGGGGTGATGTGCAAACAAATGGTCATATTCTGAAAACTATCAGGAGTATGTCCTAGCCGTGAACATTTTTAGTGACAGCAGGGTTAGCTGAACGTTTTGATATAAGATATGTGTAGGTGGGCTTGAAAATGGCAGAGTGATGGCAGTTTACAAATCATGTTCTGATTTTTCCTTTGCACACTCTAGCTGTGCTCTGCTCCCACTCTAGATGCACCATTCATTCCTATGGGAAAATTTCGCCACAAAAACCGCGATATTTCTTGAACGATTCGGCGAAACGTTCCACAAAGTAATAGCAATCCGATCGGGAACAATGCGCACGTTTTGATATATTACTTGTCTTTGTAGTGTAAAAACTGTGGGAGGAGTTAGCGTGGCAAATTTGGCTATAATAATAAGAATAAGAACTAGACAATCTACAATTTCTGGGGAAATTGTGTAAAGTGTTCTTGCCGCAACCTTTACCAAATGATTGATGAAATGTAAGCAGTGCACATTGCAAGCCTGATAGTGAGAAATGCATTTCAGCTTGTATTTTGAAGCTCACAGTCCAGCCTGGTGAGTCATCTGCCTCTTGAGTGACCTTTGGTTGCTGCACCTGGAGAGGGCGGAGTAGGCTCACTGTGCTGAGACAGCTGGGTTGCTATGACAACTCACTCTGAGAGGAATGTCAGCATGTGTGTTCTAAACAGGCTTTTTAAACTTGCCAAGTTCAATTGCGTGCTAAAATTAGTATTAATTAAATATTAAAGAAAAGAAACATAGTGTCTTATCCGGGATATCAATTATTTATTTTTATTTTAATTTTTTTTTTATTTTAATTTTATTTTAATTTTAATTTTTATTATTTTATTTTATTTTATTTTATTTTTAATTTTATTTTTATTTTATTTTAATTTTAATTTTATGTTTTTTTTTATTTTTATTTTAATTTTATTTTTATTTTAATTTTATGTTAATTTTATTTTTATTTTAATTTTTTTTAATTTTAATTTTATTTTTATTTTAATTTTTATTTTTATTTTATTTTTAATTTTATTTTAATTTTAATTTTATTTTTTTTTATTTTAATTAAATTTTTATTTTATTTTTATTTTTATCCAGACTGAATAATAATACCATCTCATTTATACAGAAGGAACTGTCATTCCCACTGCAAATATGGCTATAATAAGAATAAGAATTAGATTTCAAATATGGCAGAGAAGAGCGGTTAAAAACAAACTGCTTCAAATTGCTCACTTCACTGGCGTCTTCACAATTTCTGTGGAAATTGTGTGGTGTTCTGGCCTCCACACAACTGGAGTGGGCAGGTTAGCTTTTGTCTCTCTGCTTCCTGCTCACACAGCTGGGTTCCTATGGCAACTCCCTCCACACCAAGGGCAGAGTCATGGTTATAAACAAACTGCTCCAAGTTGCTGACATCACTGGCGATTGCCATCTTCAAACGGTTGTAGTTTTAAAAGTATAAATGCTACCGTGAAAAGGCTTATATTGTGACAATCACAAGAAACAGACCTAAATTTTGATATATAGTATGTCTCTGCAATATTAAAAATGAAGGCACAGTCGCAGTTTAAAAACGTCCCTTAAAATTTCTTGTGTCTAAAGTGGAGTTTCAATGAAAGTCAATGGGAGGAGTGAGGTGCAAACAAATGGTCATATTCTGAAAACTATCAGGAGTATGTCCTAGCCGTGAACATTTTTAGTGACAGCAGGGTTAGCTGAACATTTTGATATAAGATATGTGTAGGTGGGCTTGAAAATGGCAGAGTGATGGCAGTTTACAAATCATGTTCTGATTTTTCCTTCCACATTGCAGCTTTCTCACTCTAATGTGACTCAGCTGCCCCCTGAGTGACCTTTGCTTGCACCTGTTACCTCAGTCAGTCACAGGTGTGTGAGGAGCTGTGCTCTAAACAGGCTATTTAAACTTGCCAAATTCACTGGCGATTGCCATCTTCAAACGCTTGTAGTTTTAAAAGTATAAATGCTACCGTGAAAAGGTTTATATTGTGACAATCACAAGAAAAAGACCTACAGTTTGATGTATAGTATGTCTCTGAAAGATAACAAATGAAGGCACAGTCGCAGTTTAAAAACGTCCCTTAAAATGTCTGGTGTCTAGAGTGGAGTTTCAATGAAAGTCAATGGGAGGGGTGATGTGCAAACAAATGGTCATATTCTGAAAACTATCAGGAGTATGTCCTAGCCGTGAACATTTTTAGTGACAGCAGGGTTAGCTGAACGTTTTGATATAAGATATGTGTAGGTGGGCTTGAAAATGGCAGAGTGATGGCAGTTTACAAATCATGTTCTGATTTTTCCTTTGCACACTCTAGCTGTGCTCTGCTCCCACTCTAGATGCACCATTCATTCCTATGGGAAAATTTCGCCACAAAAACCGCGATATTTCTTGAACGATTCGGCGAAACGTTCCACAAAGTAATAGCAATCCGATCGGGAACAATGCGCACGTTTTGATATATTACTTGTCTTTGTAGTGTAAAAACTGTGGGAGGAGTTAGCGTGGCAAATTTGGCTATAATAATAAGAATAAGAACTAGACAATCTACAATTTCTGGGGAAATTGTGTAAAGTGTTCTTGCCGCAACCTTTACCAAATGATTGATGAAATGTAAGCAGTGCACATTGCAAGCCTGATAGTGAGAAATGCATTTCAGCTTGTATTTTGAAGCTCACAGTCCAGCCTGGTGAGTCATCTGCCTCTTGAGTGACCTTTGGTTGCTGCACCTGGAGAGGGCGGAGTAGGCTCACTGTGCTGAGACAGCTGGGTTGCTATGACAACTCACTCTGAGAGGAATGTCAGCATGTGTGTTCTAAACAGGCTTTTTAAACTTGCCAAGTTCAATTGCGTGCTAAAATTAGTATTAATTAAATATTAAAGAAAAGAAACATAGTGTCTTATCCGGGATATCAATTATTTATTTTTATTTTAATTTTTTTTTTATTTTAATTTTATTTTAATTTTAATTTTTATTATTTTATTTTATTTTATTTTATTTTTAATTTTATTTTTATTTTATTTTAATTTTAATTTTATGTTTTTTTTTATTTTTATTTTAATTTTATTTTTATTTTAATTTTATGTTAATTTTATTTTTATTTTAATTTTTTTTAATTTTAATTTTATTTTTATTTTAATTTTTATTTTTATTTTATTTTTAATTTTATTTTAATTTTAATTTTATTTTTTTTTATTTTAATTAAATTTTTATTTTATTTTTATTTTTATCCAGACTGAATAATAATACCATCTCATTTATACAGAAGGAACTGTCATTCCCACTGCAAATATGGCTATAATAAGAATAAGAATTAGATTTCAAATATGGCAGAGAAGAGCGGTTAAAAACAAACTGCTTCAAATTGCTCACTTCACTGGCGTCTTCACAATTTCTGTGGAAATTGTGTGGTGTTCTGGCCTCCACACAACTGGAGTGGGCAGGTTAGCTTTTGTCTCTCTGCTTCCTGCTCACACAGCTGGGTTCCTATGGCAACTCCCTCCACACCAAGGGCAGAGTCATGGTTATAAACAAACTGCTCCAAGTTGCTGACATCACTGGCGATTGCCATCTTCAAACGGTTGTAGTTTTAAAAGTATAAATGCTACCGTGAAAAGGCTTATATTGTGACAATCACAAGAAACAGACCTAAATTTTGATATATAGTATGTCTCTGCAATATTAAAAATGAAGGCACAGTCGCAGTTTAAAAACGTCCCTTAAAATTTCTTGTGTCTAAAGTGGAGTTTCAATGAAAGTCAATGGGAGGAGTGAGGTGCAAACAAATGGTCATATTCTGAAAACTATCAGGAGTATGTCCTAGCCGTGAACATTTTTAGTGACAGCAGGGTTAGCTGAACATTTTGATATAAGATATGTGTAGGTGGGCTTGAAAATGGCAGAGTGATGGCAGTTTACAAATCATGTTCTGATTTTTCCTTCCACATTGCAGCTTTCTCACTCTAATGTGACTCAGCTGCCCCCTGAGTGACCTTTGCTTGCACCTGTTACCTCAGTCAGTCACAGGTGTGTGAGGAGCTGTGCTCTAAACAGGCTATTTAAACTTGCCAAATTCACTGGCGATTGCCATCTTCAAACGCTTGTAGTTTTAAAAGTATAAATGCTACCGTGAAAAGGTTTATATTGTGACAATCACAAGAAAAAGACCTACAGTTTGATGTATAGTATGTCTCTGAAAGATAACAAATGAAGGCACAGTCGCAGTTTAAAAACGTCCCTTAAAATGTCTGGTGTCTAGAGTGGAGTTTCAATGAAAGTCAATGGGAGGGGTGATGTGCAAACAAATGGTCATATTCTGAAAACTATCAGGAGTATGTCCTAGCCGTGAACATTTTTAGTGACAGCAGGGTTAGCTGAACGTTTTGATATAAGATATGTGTAGGTGGGCTTGAAAATGGCAGAGTGATGGCAGTTTACAAATCATGTTCTGATTTTTCCTTTGCACACTCTAGCTGTGCTCTGCTGCCACTCTAGATGCACCATTCATTCCTATGGGAAAATTTCGCCGCAAAAACCGCGATATTTCTTGAACGATTCGGTGAAACGTTCCACAAAGTAATAGCAATCCGATCGGGAACAATCCGCACATTTTGATATATTACTTGTCTTTGTAGTGTAAAAACTGTGGGAGGAGTTAGCGTGGCAAATTTGGCTATAATAATAAGAATAAAAACTAGACAATCTACAATTTCTGGGGAAATTGTGTAAAGTGTTCTTGCCGCAACCTTTACCAAATGATTGATGAAATGTAAGCAGGGCACATTGCAAGCCTGATAGTGAGAAATGCATTTCAGCTTGTATTTTGAAGCTCACAGTCCAGCCTCGTGAGTCATCTGCCTCTTGAGTGACCTTTGGTTGCTGCACCTGGAGAGGGCGGAGTAGGCTCACTGTGCTGAGACAGCTGGGTTGCTATGACAACTCACTCTGAGAGGAATGTCAGCATGCCTGTTCTAAACAGGCTTTTTAAACTTGCCAAGTTCAATTGCGTGCTAAAATTAGTATTAATTAAATATTAAAGAAAAGAAACATAGTGTCTTATCCGGGATATCAATTATTTATTTTTATTTTAATTTTATGTTTATTTTAATTTTATGTTAATTTTAATTTTTATTTTATTTTATTTTTAATTTTATTTTTATTTTAATTTTATTTTAATTTTATGTTAATTTTAATTTTATTTTTATTTTAATTTTAATTTAATTTTAATTTTATGTTAATTTTAATTTTATTTTTATTTTAATTTTATGTTAATTTTAATTTTATGTTAATTTTAATTTTATTTTTATTTTATTTTAATTTTATTTTATTTTTAATTTTATTTTTATTTTATGTTATTTTTATTTTATGTTATTTTAATTTTATGTTAATTTTATTTTTATTTAATTTTTTTTTTAATTTTAATTTTATTTTATTTTTTAATTTTTATTTTTATTTTATTTTAATTTTATTTTAATTTAATTTTTATTTTATTTTTATTTTTATCCAGACTGAATAATAATACCATCTCATTTATACAGAAGGAACTGTCATTCCCACTGCAAATATTTTTTATTTTTATTTATATTTTTCATTCATAGTTTTTGTTTTTTCACATTGATAAATTAATTTATTTTATATATTTACACAAATCATATATTTAAGTATAATTAATTGATGTAATTATTTGATTATCGGTGGTACACTTATGAATTCATTATATCACATAAGGTAGAATATATTGGAGCGCGGTACACTACTGGTATTCGTGAACATTTTTAGTGACAGCAGGGTTAGCGGAACGTTTTGATATAAGATATGTGTAGGTGGGCTTGAAAATGGCAGAGTGATGGCAGTTTACAAATCATGTTCTGATTTTTCTGATTTTTCCTTTGCACACTCTAGCTGTGCTGTGCTGCTCAATGCATTCCTATGGGAAAATTTCACCGCAAAAACCGCGATATTTCTTGAACGATTCGGCGAAACGTTCTACAAAGTAATAGCAATCCGATCGGGATCAATGCGCACGTTTTGATATATTACTTGTCTTTGTAGTGTAAAAACTGTGGGAGGAGTTAGCGTGGCAAATATGGCTATAATAAGAAAAAGAATTAGATTTCAAATATGGCAGAGAAGAGCGGTAAAAACAAACTGCTTCAAATTGCTTACTTCACTGGCGTCTTCACAATTTCTGTGGAAATTGTGTGGTGTTCTGGCCTCCACACAACTGGAGTGGGCAGGTTAGCTTTTGTCTCTCTGCTTCCTGCTCACACAGCTGGGTTCCTATGGCAACTCCCTCCACACCAAGGGCAGAGTCATGGTTATAAACAAACTGCTCCAAGTTGCTGACATCACTGGCGATTGCCATCTTCAAACGGTTGTAGTTTTAAAAGTATAAATGGTACCGTGAAAAGGCTTATATTGTGACAATCACAAGAAACAGACCTAAATTTTGATATATAGTATGTCTCTGCAATATTAAAAATGAAGGCACAGTCGCAGTTTAAAAACGTCCCTTAAAATTTCTTGTGTCTAAAGTGGAGTTTCAATGAAAGTCAATGGGAGGAGTGAGGTGCAAACAAATGGTCATATTCTGAAAACTATCAGGAGTATGTCCTAGCCGTGAACATTTTTAGTGACAGCAGGGTTAGCTGAACGTTTTGATATAAGATATGTGTAGGTGGGCTTGATAATGACATAGTTATGGCAGTTTACAAATCATGTTCTGATTTTTCCTTTCACATTGTAGCTTTCTCACTCTAATGTGACTCAGCTGCCCCCTGAGTGACCTTTGCTTGCACCTGTTACCTCAGTCAGTCACAGGTGTTTGAGAAGCTGTGCTCTAAACAGGCTATTTAAACTTGCCAAATTCACTGGCGATTGCCATCTTCAAACGCTTGTAGTTTTAAAAGTATAAATGCTACCGTGAAAAGGTTTATATTGTGACAATCACAAGAAAAAGACCTACAGTTTGATGTATAGTGTGTCTCTGAAAGATAACAAATGAAGGCACAGTCGCAGTTTAAAAACGTCCCTTAAAATGTCTGGTGTCTAGAGTGGAGTTTCAATGAAAGTCAATGGGAGGTGTGAGGTCCAAACAAATGGTCATATTGTGAAAACTATCAGGAGTATGTCCTAGCCGTGAACATTTTTAGTGACAGCAGGGTTAGCTGAACGTTTTGATATAAGATATGTGTAGGTGGGCTTGAAAATGGCAGAGTGATGGCAGTTTACAAATCATGTTCTGATTTTTCTGATTTTTCCTTTGCACACTCTAGCTGTGCTGTGCTGCTCAATGCATTCCTATGGGAAAATTTCGCCGCAAAAACCGCAATATTTCTTGAACGATTCGGCGAAACGTTCTACAAAGTAATAGCAATCCGATCGGGATCAATGCGCACGTTTTGATATATTACTTGTCTTTGTAGTGTAAAAACTGTGGGAGGAGTTAGCGTGGCAAATATGGCTATAATAAGAATAAGAATAAGAATATATATGTGAGATAACAATAAGTGTTCCTTGCTATGCAAGAACACTTAATAAGAATAAGAATATATTTGTGAGATAACAATAAGTGTTCCTTGCTATGCAAGAACACTTAATAAGAATATATTTGTGAGATAACAATAAGTGTTCCTTGCTATGCAAGAACACTTAATTAGATTTCAAATATGGCAGAGAAGAGCGGTTAAAAACAAACTGCTTCAAATTGCTTACTTCACTGGTGTCTTCACAATTTCTGTGGAAATTGTGTGGTGTTCTGGCCTCCACACAACTGGAGTGGGCAGGTTAGCTTTTGTCTCTCTGCTTCCTGCTCACACAGCTGGGTTCCTATGGCAACTCCCTCCACACCAAGGGCAGAGTCATGGTTATAAACAAACTGCTCCAAGTTGCTGACATCACTGGCGATTGCCATCTTCAAACGGTTGTAGTTTTAAAAGTATAAATGCTACCGTGAAAAGGCTTATATTGTGACAATCACAAGAAACAGACCTAAATTTTGATATATAGTATGTCTCTGCAATATTAAAAATGAAGGCACAGTCGCAGTTTAAAAACGTCCCTTAAAATTTCTTGTGTCTAAAGTGGAGTTTCAATGAAAGTCAATGGGAGGAGTGAGGTGCAAACAAATGGTCATATTCTGAAAACTATCAGGAGTATGTCCTAGCTGTGAACATTTTTAGTGACAGCAGGGTTAGCTGAACGTTTTGATATAAGATATGTGTAGGTGGGCTTGAAAATGACATAGTTATGGCAGTTTACAAATCATGTTCTGATTTTTCCTTCCACATTGCAGCTTTCTCACTCTAATGTGACTCAGCTGCCCCCTGAGTGACCTTTGGTTGCACCTGTTACCTCAGTCAGTCACAGGTGTGTGAGGAGCTGTGCTCTAAACAGGCTATTTAAACTTGCCAAATTCACTGGCGATTGCCATCTTCAAACGCTTGTAGTTTTAAAAGTATAAATGCTACCGTGAAAAGGTTTATATTGTGACAATCACAAGAAAAAGACCTACAGTTTGATGTATAGTATGTCTCTGAAAGATAACAAATGAAGGCACAGTCGCAGTTTAAAAACGTCCCTTAAAATGTCTGGTGTCTAGAGTGGAGTTTCAATGAAAGTCAATGGGAGGGGTGATGTGCAAACAAATGGTCATATTCTGAAAACTATCAGGAGTATGTCCTAGCCGTGAACATTTTTAGTGACAGCAGGGTTAGCTGAACGTTTTGATATAAGATATGTGTAGGTGGGCTTGAAAATGGCAGAGTGATGGCAGTTTACAAATCATGTTCTGATTTTTCTGATTTTTCCTTTGCACACTCTAGCTGTGCTGTGCTGCTCAATGCATTCCTATGGGAAAATTTCGCCGCAAAAACCGCGATATTTCTTGAACGATTTGGTGAAACGTTCCACAAAGTAATAGCAATCCGATCGGGATCAATGCGCACGTTTTGATATATTACTTGTCTTTGTAGTGTAAAAACTGTGGGAGGAGTTAGCGTGGCAAATATGGCTATAATAAGAATAAGAACTAGACAATCTACAATTTCTGGGGAAATTGTGTAAAGTGTTCTTGCCGCAACCTTTACCAAATGATTGATGAAATGTAAGCAGTGCACATTGCAAGCCTGATAGTGAGAAATGCATTTCAGCTTGTATTTTGAAGCTCACAGTCCAGCCTCGTGAGTCATCTGCCTCTTGAGTGACCTTTGGTTGCTGCACCTGGAGAGGGCGGAGTAGGCTCACTGTGCTGAGACAGCTGGGTTGCTATGACAACTCACTCTGAGAGGAATGTCAGCATGCCTGTTCTAAACAGGCTTTTTAAACTTGCCAAGTTCAATTGCGTGCTAAAATTAGTATTAATTAAATATTAAAGAAAAGAAACATAGTGTCTTATCCGGGATATCAATTATTTATTTTTATTTTTATTTTTATTTTAATTTTAATTTTAATTTTATTTTTAATTTTATTTTTATTTTAATTTAATTTTATTTTTATTTAATTTTATTTTATTTTTAATTTTATTTTTATTTTAATTTTAATTTTATTTTATTTTAATTTTATTTTATTTTAATTTTATTTTTTTTAATTTTATTTTTATTTTTATTTTATGTTTTTTAATTTTATTTTTATTTAATTTTTTTTTTTAATTTTAATTTTATTTTTATTTATTTTTAATTTTATTTTAATTTTATTTTATTTTTATTTTAATTTTTATTTTATTTTTATTTTTATCCAGACTGAATAATATTACCATCTCATTTATACAGAAGGAACTGTCATTCCCACTGCAAATATTTTTTATTTTTTATTTATATTTTTCATTCATAGTTTTTGTTTTTTTACATTGATAAATTAATTTATTTTATATATTTACACAAATCATATATTTAAGTATAATTAATTGATGTAATTATTTGATTATCGGTGGTACACTTATGAATTCATTATATCACATAAGGTAGAATATATTGGAGCGCGGTACACTACTGGCATTCGTGAACATTTTTAGTGACAGCAGGGTTAGCTGAACGTTTTGATATAAGATATGTGTAGGTGGGCTTGAAAATGACACAGTTATGGCAGTTTACAAATCATGTTCTGATTTTTCCTTTCACACTGCAGCTTTCTCACTTCTCACTCTAATGTGACTCAGCTGCCCCCTGAGTGACCTCTGCTTGCACCTGTGACTCAGTCAGTCACAGGTGTGTGAGAAGCTCTGCTCTAAACAGGCTGTTTAAACTTGCCAAGTTCACTGGCGATTGCCATTTTCAAACGCTTGTAGTTTTAAAAGTATAAATGCTACCGTGAAAAGGTTTATATTGTGACAATCACAAGAAAAAGACCTAAATTTTGATATATAGTATATCTCTGCAATATTAAAAATGAAGGCACAGTCGCAGTTTAAAAACGTCCCTTAAAATGTCAGGTATCTAGAGTGGAGTTTCAATGAAAGTCAATGGGAGGGGTGAGGTGAAAACACATGGTCATATTCTGAAAACTATCAGTAGTATGTCTTAGCCGTGAACATTTTTAGTGACAGCAGGGTTAGCTGAACGTTTTGATATAAGATATGTGTAGGTGGGCTTGAAAATGACATAGTTATGGCAGTTTACAAATCATGTTCTGATTTTTCCTTTCACACTGCAGCTTTATCACTCTAATGTGACTCAGCTGCCCCCTGAGTGACCTTTGCTTGCACCTGTTACCTCAGTCAGTCACAGGTGTGTGAGAAGGTCTGCTCTAAACAGGCTGTTTAAACTTGCCAAGTTCACTGGCGATTGCCATTTTCAAACGCTTGTAGTTTTAAAAGTATAAATGCTACCATGAAAAGGCTTATATTGTGACAATCACAAGAAACAGACCTAAATTTTGATGTATAGTATGTCTCTGAAAGATAAAAAATGAAGGCACAGTCGCAGTTTAAAAACGTCCCTTAAAATTTCTTGTGTCTAAAGTGGAGTTTCAATGAAAGTCAATGGGAGGTGTGAGGTCCAAACAAATGGTCATATTCTGAAAACTATCAGGAGTATGTCCTAGCCGTGAACATTTTTAGTGACAGCAGGGTTAGCTGAACGTTTTGATATAAGATATGTGTAGGTGGGCTTGAAAATGGCAGAGTGATGGCAGTTTACAAATCATGTTCTGATTTTTCCTTACACCCTGTAGCTTTGTCATTTCTCACTCTAGTTGCTCAATGCATTCCTATGGGAAAATTTCGGCACAAAAACCGCGATATTTTGTGAACGATTTGGCGAAACGTTCCACAAAGTAATAGCAATCCGATCGGGAACAATCCGCACGTTTTGATATATTACTTGTCTTTGTAGTGTAAAAACTGTGGGAGGAGTTAGCGTGGCAAATTCGCTATAATAATAAGAATAAGAATAAGAATATACTTGTGAGATAACAATAAGTGTTCCTTGCTATGCAAGAACACTTAATAACTAGACAATCTACAATTTCTGGGGAAATTGTGTAAAGTGTTCTTGCCGCAACCTTTACCAAATGATTGATGAAATGTAAGCAGTGCACATTGCAAGCCTGATAGTGAGAAATGCATTTCAGCTTGTATTTTGAAGCTCACAGTCCAGCCTCGTGAGTCATCTGCCTCTTGAGTGACCTTTGGTTGCTGCACCTGGAGAGGGCGGAGTAGGCTCACTGTGCTGAGACAGCTGGGTTGCTATGACAACTCACTCTGAGAGGAATGTCAGCATGCCTGTTCTAAACAGGCTTTTTAAACTTGCCAAGTTCAATTGCGTGCTAAAATTAGTATTAATTAAATATTAAAGAAAAGAAACATAGTGTCTTATCCGGGATATCAATTATTTATTTTTATTTTTATTTTAATTTTTTTTTTATTTTAATTTTATTTTTATTTTATTTTTAATTTTATTTTTATTTTAATTTAATTTAATTTTTATTTTATTTTAATTTTATTTTATTTTTAATTTTATTTTTATTTTTATTTTAATTTTATTTTATTTTAATTTTATTTTATTTTAATTTTATTTTATTTTTAATTTTATTTTATTTTTAATTTTATTTTTAGTTTTATTTTTATTTTATGTTATTTTAATTTTATTTTTATTTTAATTTTATGTTAATTTTATTTTTATTTAATTTTTTTTTTTAATTTTAATTTTATTTTTATTTTTATTTTTAATTTTATTTTATATTTAATTTTATTTTATTTTTATTTTTATTTTAATTTTTATTTTATTTTTATTTTTATCCAGACTGAATAATATTACCATCTCATTTATACAGAAGGAACTGTCATTCCCACTGCAAATATTTTTTATTTTTTATTTATATTTTTCATTCATAGTTTTTGTTTTTTTACATTGATAAATTAATTTATTTTATATATTTACACAAATCATATATTTAAGTATAATTAATTGATGTAATTATTTGATTATCGGTGGTACACTTATGAATTCATTATATCACATAAGGTAGAATATATTGGAGCGCGGTACACTACTGGCATTCGTGAACATTTTTAGTGACAGCAGGGTTAGCTGAACGTTTTGATATAAGATATGTGTAGGTGGGCTTGAAAATGACACAGTTATGGCAGTTTACAAATCATGTTCTGATTTTTCCTTTCACACTGCAGCTTTCTCACTTCTCACTCTAATGTGACTCAGCTGCCCCCTGAGTGACCTCTGCTTGCACCCCAGACTCAGTCAGTCACAGGTGTGTGAGAAGCTCTGCTCTAAACAGGCTGTTTAAACTTGCCAAGTTCACTGGCGATTGCCATTTTCAAACGCTTGTAGTTTTAAAAGTATAAATGCTACCGTGAAAAGGTTTATATTGTGACAATCACAAGAAAAAGACCTAAATTTTGATATATAGTATATCTCTGCAATATTAAAAATGAAGGCACAGTCGCAGTTTAAAAACGTCCCTTAAAATGTCAGGTATCTAGAGTGGAGTTTCAATGAAAGTCAATGGGAGGGGTGAGGTGAAAACACATGGTCATATTCTGAAAACTATCAGTAGTATGTCCTAGCTGTGAACATTTTTAGTGACAGCAGGGATAGCTGAACGTTTTGATATAAGATATGTGTAGGTGGGCTTGAAAATGACATAGTTATGGCAGTTTACAAATCATGTTCTGATTTTTCCTTTCACACTGCAGCTTTATCACTCTAATGTGACTCAGCTGCCCCCTGAGTGACCTTTGCTTGCACCTGTTACCTCAGTCAGTCACAGGTGTGTGAGAAGGTCTGCTCTAAACAGGCTGTTTAAACTTGCCAAGTTCACTGGCGATTGCCATTTTCAAACGCTTGTAGTTTTAAAAGTATAAATGCTACCATGAAAAGGCTTATATTGTGACAATCACAAGAAACAGACCTAAATTTTGATGTATAGTATGTCTCTGAAAGATAAAAAATGAAGGCACAGTCGCAGTTTAAAAACGTCCCTTAAAATTTCTTGTGTCTAAAGTGGAGTTTCAATGAAAGTCAATGGGAGGTGTGAGGTCCAAACAAATGGTCATATTCTGAAAACTATCAGGAGTATGTCCTAGCCGTGAACATTTTTAGTGACAGCAGGGTTAGCTGAACGTTTTGATATAAGATATGTGTAGGTGGGCTTGAAAATGGCAGAGTGATGGCAGTTTACAAATCATGTTCTGATTTTTCCTTTGCACACTCTAGCTGTGCTCTGCTGCCACTCTAGATGCACCATTCATTCCTATGGGAAAATTTCGCCACAAAAACCGCGATATTTCTTGAACGATTCGGCGAAACGTTCCACAAAGTAATAGCAATCCGATCGGGAACAATCCGCACGTTTTGATATATTACTTGTCTTTGTAGTGTAAAAACTGTGGGAGGAGTTAGCGTGGCAAATTTGGCTATAAGAATAAGAATAAGAACTAGACAATCTACAATTTCTGGGGAAATTGTGTAAAGTGTTCTTGCCGCAACCTTTACCAAATGATTGATGAAATGTAAGCAGGGCACATTGCAAGCCTGATAGTGAGAAATGCATTTCAGCTTGTATTTTGAAGCTCACAGTCCAGCCTCGTGAGTCATCTGCCTCTTGAGTGACCTTTGGTTGCTGCACCTGGAGAGGGCGGAGTAGGCTCACTGTGCTGAGACAGCTGGGTTGCTATGACAACTCACTCTGAGAGGAATGTCAGCATGACTGTTCTAAACAGGCTTTTTAAACTTGCCAAGTTCAATTGCGTGCTAAAATTAGTATTAATTAAATATTAAAGAAAAGAAACATAGTGTCTTATCCGGGATATCAATTATTTATTTTTATTTTTATTTTTTTTTATTTTAATTTTAATTTTTATTTTATTTTATTTTTAATTTTATTTTTATTTTAATTTAATTTTAATTTTATGTTAATTTTAATTTTATTTTTATTTTAATTTTATTTTTATTTTAATTTTATGTTAATTTTTATTTTATTTTTAATTTTATTTTTATTTTAATTTAATTTAAATTTTATGTTAATTTTAATTTTATTTTTATTTTAATTTTATTTTTATTTTAATTTTATGTTAATTTTAATTTTATGTTAATTTTAATTTTATTTTTATTTTATTTTAATTTTATTTTATTTTTAATTTTATTTTTATTTTATGTTATTTTTATTTTATGTTATTTTAATTTTATGTTAATTTTATTTTTATTTAATTTTTTTTTTAATTTTAATTTTATTTTATTTTTTAATTTTTATTTTAATTTTATTTTAATTTTATTTTAATTTAATTTTTATTTTATTTTTATTTTTATCCAGACTGAATAATAATACCATCTCATTTATACAGAAGGAACTGTCATTCCCACTGCAAATATTTTTTATTTATTTTAATTTTTATTTTAATTTAATTTTTATTTTATTTTTAATTTTATTTTTGTTTTAATTTTAATTTTTAATTTTATTTTTATTTTAATTTTATTTTATTTTTTTATTTTAATTTTAATTTTATTTTATTTTTATCCAGACTGAATAATAACACCATCTCATTTATACAGAAGGAACTGTCATTCCCACTGCAAATATTTTTTATTTTTATTTATATTTTTCATTCATAGTTTTTGTTTTTTCACATTGATAAATTAATTTATTTTATATATTTACACAAATCATATATTTAAGTATAATTAATTGATGTAATTATTTGATTATCGGTGGTACACTTATGAATTCATTATATCACATAAGGTAGAATATATTGGAGCGCGGTACACTACTGGTATTCGTGAACATTTTTAGTGACAGCAGGGTTAGTGGAACGTTTTGATATAAGATATGTGTAGGTGGGCTTGAAAATGGCAGAGTGATGGCAGTTTACAAATCATGTTCTGATTTTTCTGATTTTTCCTTTGCACACTCTAGCTGTGCTGTGCTGCTCAATGCATTCCTATGGGAAAATTTCGCCGCAAAAACCGCGATATTTCTTGAACGATTCGGCGAAACGTTCTACAAAGTAATAGCAATCCGATCGGGATCAATGCGCACGTTTTGATATATTACTTGTCTTTGTAGTGTAAAAACTGTGGGAGGAGTTAGCGTGGCAAATATGGCTATAATAAGAAAAAGAATTAGATTTCAAATATGGCAGAGAAGAGCGGTTAAAAACAAACTGCTTCAAATTGCTTACTTCACTGGCGTCTTCACAATTTCTGTGGAAATTGTGTGGTGTTCTGGCCTCCACACAACTGGAGTGGGCAGGTTAGCTTTTGTCTCTCTGCTTCCTGCTCACACAGATGGGTTCCTATGGCAACTCCCTCCACACCAAGGGCAGAGTCATGGTTATAAACAAACTGCTCCAAGTTGCTGACATCACTGGCGATTGCCATCTTCAAACGGTTGTAGTTTTAAAAGTATAAATGGTACCGTGAAAAGGCTTATATTGTGACAATCACAAGAAACAGACCTAAATTTTGATATATAGTATGTCTCTGCAATATTAAAAATGAAGGCACAGTCGCAGTTTAAAAACGTCCCTTAAAATTTCTTGTGTCTAAAGTGGAGTTTCAATGAAAGTCAATGGGAGGAGTGAGGTGCAAACAAATGGTCATATTCTGAAAACTATCAGGAGTATGTCCTAGCCGTGAACATTTTTAGTGACAGCAGGGTTAGCTGAACGTTTTGATATAAGATATGTGTAGGTGGGCTTGATAATGACATAGTTATGGCAGTTTACAAATCATGTTCTGATTTTTCCTTTCACATTGTAGCTTTCTCACTCTAATGTGACTCAGCTGCCCCCTGAGTGACCTTTGCTTGCACCTGTTACCTCAGTCAGTCACAGGTGTGTGAGGAGCTGTGCTCTAAACAGGCTATTTAAACTTGCCAAATTCACTGGCGATTGCCATCTTCAAACGCTTGTAGTTTTAAAAGTATAAATGCTACCGTGAAAAGCTTTATATTGTGACAATCACAAGAAAAAGACCTACAGTTTGATGTATAGTATGTCTCTGAAAGATAACAAATGAAGGCACAGTCGCAGTTTAAAAACGTCCCTTAAAATGTCTGGTGTCTAGAGTGGAGTTTCAATGAAAGTCAATGGGAGGTGTGAGGTCCAAACAAATGGTCATATTGTGAAAACTATCAGGAGTATGTCCTAGCCGTGAACATTTCTAGTGACAGCAGGGTTAGCTGAACGTTTTGATATAAGATATGTGTAGGTGGGCTTGAAAATGAAAGAGTGATGGCAGTTTACAAATCATGTTCTGATTTTTCTGATTTTTCCTTTGCACACTCTAGCTGTGCTGTGCTGCTCAATGCATTCCTATGGGAAAATTTCGCCGCAAAAACCGCGATATTTCTTGAACGATTCGGCGAAACGTTCTACAAAGTAATAGCAATCCGATCGGGATCAATGCGCACATTTTGATATATTACTTGTCTTTGTAGTGTAAAAACTGTGGGAGGAGTTAGCGTGGCAAATATGGCTATAATAAGAATAAGAATAAGAATATATATGTGAGATAACAATAAGTGTTCCTTGCTATGCAAGAACACTTAACTAGACAATCTACAATTTCTGGGGAAATTGTGTAAAGTGTTCTTGCCGCAACCTTTACCAAATGATTGATGAAATGTAAGCAGTGCACATTGCAAGCCTGATAGTGAGAAATGCATTTCAGCTTGTATTTTGAAGCTCACAGTCCAACCTGGTGAGTCATCTGCCTCTTGAGTGACCTTTGGTTGCTGCACCTGGAGAGGGCGGAGTAGGCTCACTGTGCTGAGACAGCTGGGTTGCTATGACAACTCACTCTGAGAGGAATGTCAGCATGTGTGTTCTAAACAGGCTTTTTAAACTTGCCAAGTTCAATTGCGTGCTAAAATTAGTATTAATTAAATATTAAAGAAAAGAAACATAGTGTCTTATCCGGGATATCAATTATTTATTTATTTTTTTATTTTAATTTTTTTTTATTTTAATTTTATTTTAATTTTAATTTTTATTATTTTATTTTTAATTTTATTTTTATTTTATTTTAATTTTATATTTATTTTTATTTTAATTTTATATTTATTTTTATTTTATTTTTAATTTTATTTTAATTTTAATTTTATGTTAATTTTAATTTTATTTTTATTTTTATTTTAATTTTATTTTATTTTTAATTTTATTTTTATTTTAATTTTATGTTAATTTAATTTTATTTTAATTTTTATTTTAATTTTATTTTTATTTTAATTTTATGTTAATTTTATTTTGATTTTAATTTTTTTTTAATTTTTATTTTATTTTTATTTTAATTTTTATTTTTATTTTATTTTTAATTTTATTTTAATTTTAATTTTATTTTTTTTTTATTTTAATTAAATTTTTATTTTATTTTTTTTTTTTATCCAGACTGAATAATAATACCATCTCATTTATACAGAAGGAACTGTCATTCCCACTGCAAATATTTTTTATTTATTTTAATTTTTATTTAATTTTAATTTTATTTTAATTTTATTTTATTTTTAATTTTATTTTTATTTTTAATTTTATTTTAATTTTAATTTTTAATTTTATTTTTATTTTTATTTTATTTTATTTTTATTTTTATCCAGACTGAATAATAACACCATCTCATTTATACAGAAGGAACTGTCATTCCCACTGCAAATATTTTTTATTTTTTATTTATATTTTTCATTCATAGTTTTTGTTTTTTCACATTGATAAATTAATTTATTTTATATATTTACACAAATCATATATTTAAGTATAATTAATTGATGTAATTATTTGATTATCGGTGGTACACTTATGAATTCATTATATCACATAAGGTAGAATATATTGGAGCGCGGTACACTACTGGCATTCGTGAACATTTTTAGTGACAGCAGGGTTAGCTGAACGTTTTGATATAAGATATGTGTAGGTGGGCTTGAAAATGGCAGAGTGATGGCAGTTTACAAATCATGTTCTGATTTTTCTGATTTTTCCTTTGCACACTCTAGCTGTGCTGTGCTGCTCAATGCATTCCTATGGGAAAATTTCGCCGCAAAAACCGCGATATTTCTTGAATGATTCGGCGAAACGTTCTACAAAGTAATAGCAATCCGATCGGGATCAATGCGCACGTTTTGATATATTACTTGTCTTTGTAGTGTAAAAACTGTGGGAGGAGTTAGCGTGGCAAATATGGCTATAATAAGAATAAGAATTAGATTTCAAATATGGCAGAGAAGAGCGGTTAAAAACAAACTGCTTCAAATTGCTCACTTCACTGGTGTCTTCACAATTTCTGTGGAAATTGTGTGGTGTTCTGGCCTCCACACAACTGGAGTGGGCAGGTTAGCTTTTGTCTCTCTGCTTCCTGCTCACACAGCTGGGTTCCTATGGCAACTCCCTCCACACCAAGGGCAGAGTCATGGTTATAAACAAACTGCTCCAAGTTGCTGACATCACTGGCGATTGCCATCTTCAAACGGTTGTAGTTTTAAAAGTATAAATGCTACCGTGAAAAGGCTTATATTGTGACAATCACAAGAAACAGACCTAAATTTTGATATATAGTATGTCTCTGCAATATTAAAAATGAAGGCACAGTCGCAGTTTAAAAACGTCCCTTAAAATTTCTTGTGTCTAAAGTGGAGTTTCAATGAAAGTCAATGGGAGGAGTGAGGTGCAAACAAATGGTCATATTCTGAAAACTATCAGGAGTATGTCCTAGCCGTGAACATTTTTAGTGACAGCAGGGTTAGCTGAACGTTTTGATATAAGATATGTGTAGGTGGGCTTGAAAATGACATAGTTATGGCAGTTTACAAATCATGTTCTGATTTTCCTTTCACATTGCAGCTTTCTCACTCTAATGTGACTCAGCTGCCCCCTGAGTGACCTTTGGTTGCACCTGTTACCTCAGTCAGTCACAGGTGTGTGAGGAGCTGTGCTCTAAACAGGCTATTTAAACTTGCCAAATTCACTGGCAATTGCCATCTTCAAACGCTTGTAGTTTTAAAAGTATAAATGCTACCGTGAAAAGGTTTATATTGTGACAATCACAAGAAAAAGACCTACAGTTTGATGTATAGTATGTCTCTGAAAGATAACAAATGAAGGCACAGTCGCAGTTTAAAAACGTCCCTTAAAATGTCTGGTGTCTAGAGTGGAGTTTCAATGAAAGTCAATGGGAGGGGTGATGTGCAAACAAATGGTCATATTCTGAAAACTATCAGGAGTATGTCCTAGCCGTGAACATTTTTAGTGACAGCAGGGTTAGCTGAACGTTTTGATATAAGATATGTGTAGGTGGGCTTGAAAATGGCAGAGTGATGGCAGTTTAAAAATCATGTTCTGATTTTTCCTTTGCACACTCTAGCTGTGCACTGCTGCCACTCTACATGCACCATTCATTCCTATGGGAAAATTTCGCCACAAAAACCGCGATATTTCTTGAACGATTCGGCGAAACGTTCCACAAAGTAATAGCAATCCGATCGGGAACAATCCGCACGTTTTGATATATTACTTGTCTTTGTAGTGTAAAAACTGTGGGAGGAGTTAGCGTGGCAAATTTGGCTATAATAATAAGAATAAGAATAAAAATAAGAACTAGACAATCTACAATTTCTGGGGAAATTGTGTAAAGTGTTCTTGCCGCAACCTTTACCAAATGATTGATGAAATGTAAGCAGTGCACATTGCAAGCCTGATAGAGAGAAATGCATTTCAGCTTGTATTTTGAACCTCACAGTCCAGCCTCATGAGTCATCTGCCTCTTGAGTGACCTTTGGTTGCTGCACCTGGAGAGGGCGGAGTAGGCTCACTGTGCTGAGACAGCTGGGTTGCTATGACAACTCACTCTGAGAGGAATGTCAGCATGCCTGTTCTAAACAGGCTTTTTAAACTTGCCAAGTTCAATTGCGTGCTAAAATTAGTATTAATTAAATATTAAAGAAAAGAAACATAGTGTCTTATCCGGGATATCAATTATTTATTTTTATTTTAATTTTTTTTTTATTTTAATTTTAATTTTTTTTTTATTTTATTTTTAATTTTATTTTTATTTTAATTTAATTTTAATTTTATGTTAATTTTAATTTTATTTTTATTTTTATTTTATTTTAATTTTAATTTTATGTTAATTTTAATTTTATTTTTATTTTATTTTAATTTTATTTTATTTTTAATTTTATTTTTATTTTAATTTTATTTTTATTTTATGTTATTTTAATTTTTTTTTATTTTAATTTTAATTTTTATTTTATTTTATTTTTAATTTTATTTTTATTTTAATTTTATTTTTATTTTTATTTTATGTTATTTTAATTTTATTTTTATTTTAATTTTTTTATTTTAATTTTAATTTTTATTTTATTTTATTTTTATTTTATTTTTACTTTTATTTTAATTTAATTTTAATTTTATGTTAATATAATTTTTTTTTTTATTTTAATTTTATTTTTATTTTAATTTTATGTTAATTTTAATTTTATGTTAATTTTGATTTTATTTTTATTTTATTTTAATTTAATTTTATTTTTAATTTTATTTTTATTTAATTTTTTATTTTAATTTTAATTTTTTTATTTTAATTTTTATTTTTATTTTTAATTTTATTTTAATTTTAGTTTTATTTTTTTTTTATTTTAATTTAATTTTTATTTTATTTTTATTTTTATCCAGACTGAATAATAATACCATCTCATTTATACAGAAGGAACTGTCATTCCCACTGCAAATATTTTTTATTTATTTTAATTTTAATTTAATTTTTATTTTATTTTTCATTTTATTTTTATTTTAATTTTAATTTTTAATTTTATTTTTATTTTAATTTTATTTTATTTTATTTTTTTATTTTAATTTTATTTTATTTTTATCCAGACTGAATAATAACACCATCTCATTTATACAGAAGGAACTGTCATTCCCACTGCAAATATTTTTTATTTTTTATTTATATTTTGCATTCATAGTTTTTGTTTTTTCACATTGATAAATTAATTTATTTTATATATTTACACAAATCATATATTTAAGTATAATTAATTGATGTAATTATTTGATTATCGGTGGTACACTTATGAATTCATTATATCACATAAGGTAGAATATATTGGAGCGCGGTACACTACTGGCATCTGTGAACATTTTTAGTGACAGCAGGGTTAGCTGAACGTTTTGATATAAGATATGTGTAGGTGGGCTTGAAAATGACATAGTTATGGCAGTTTACAAATCATGTTCTGATTTTTCTTTCACACTGCAGCATTCTCACTCTAATGTGACTCAGCTGCCCCCTGAGTGACCTTTGCTTGCACCTGTTACCTCAGTCAGTCACAGGTGTGTGAGAAGGTCTGCTCTAAACAGGCTGTTTAAACTTGCCAAGTTCACTGGCGATTGCCATTTTCAAACGCTTGTAGTTTTAAAAGTATAAATGCTACCGTGAAAAGGTTTATATTGCGACAATCACAAGAAAAAGGCCTAAATTTTGATGTATAGTATGTCTCTGAAAGATAAAAAATGAAGGCACAGTCACAGTTTAAAAACGTCCCTTAAAATGTCTGGTGTCTAGAGTGGAGTTTCAATGAAAGTCAATGGGAGGGGTGATGTGCAAACAAATGGTCATATTCTGAAAACTATCAGGAGTATGGCTTAGCCGTGAACATTTTTAGTGACAGCAGGGTTAGCTGAACGTTTTGATATAAGATATGTGTAGGTGAGCTTGAAAATGAAAGAGTGATGGCAGTTTACAAATCATGTTCTGATTTTTCTGATTTTTCCTTTGCACACTCTAGCTGTGCTGTGCTGCTCAATGCATTCCTATGGGAAAATTTCGCCGCAAAAACCGCGATATTTCTTGAACGATTCGGCGAAACGTTCTACAAAGTAATAGCAATCCGATCGGGATCAATGCGCACGTTTTGATATATTACTTGTCTTTGTAGTGTAAAAACTGTGGGAGGAGTTAGCGTGGCAAATATGGCTATAATAAGAATAAGAATAAGAATATATATGTGAGATAACAATAAGTGTTCCTTGCTATGCAAGAACACTTAATAAGAATAAGAATATATTTGTGAGATAACAATAAGTGTTCCTTGCTATGCAAGAACACTTAACTAGACAATCTACAATTTCTGGGGAAATTGTGTAAAGTGTTCTTGCCGCAACCTTTACCAAATGATTGATGAAATGTAAGCAGGGCACATTGCAAGCCTGATAGTGAGAAATGCATTTCAGCTTGTATTTTGAAGCTCACAGTCCAGCCTGGTGAGTCATCTGCCTCTTGAGTGACCTTTGGTTGCTGCACCTGGAGAGGGCGGAGTAGGCTCACTGTGCTGAGACAGCTGGGTTGCTATGACAACTCACTCTGAGAGGAATGTCAGCATGCCTGTTCTAAACAGGCTTTTTAAACTTGCCAAGTTCAATTGCGTGCTAAAATTAGTATTAATTAAATATTAAAGAAAAGAAACATAGTGTCTTATCCGGGATATCAATTATTTATTTTTATTTTTATTTTAATTTTTTTTTTATTTTAATTTTAATTTTAATTTTTATTTTATTTTATTTTTAATTTTAATTTTATTTTTATTTTATTTTAATTTTATTTTATTTTTAATTTTATTTTTATTTTTATTTTAATTTTATTTTATTTTTAATTTTATTTTTATTTTTATTTTTATTTTATTTTATTTTAATTTTATTTTTAATTTTATTTTTATTTTTATTTTATGTTATTTTAATTTTATTTTTATTTTAATTTTATGTTAATTTTATTTTTATTTAATTTTTTTTTTAATTTTATTTTTATTTTTAATTTTATTTTAATTTTAATTTTATTTTATTTTTATTTTAATTTTTATTTTATTTTTATTTTTATCCAGACTGAATAATATTACCATCTCATTTATACAGAAGGAACTGTCATTCCCACTGCAAATATTTTTTATTTTTTATTTATATTTTTCATTCATAGTTTTTGTTTTTTTACATTGATAAATTAATTTATTTTATATATTTACACAAATCATATATTTAAGTATAATTAATTGATGTAATTATTTGATTATCGGTGGTACACTTATGAATTCATTATATCACATAAGGTAGAATATATTGGAGCGCGGTACACTACTGGCATTCGTGAACATTTTTAGTGACAGCAGGGTTAGCTGAACGTTTTGATATAAGATATGTGTAGGTGGGCTTGAAAATGACACAGTGATGGCAGTTTACAAATCATGTTCTGATTTTTCCTTTCACACTGCAGCTTTCTCACTTCTCACTCTAATGTGACTCAGCTGCCCCCTGAGTGACCTTTGCTTGCACCTGTTACCTCAGTCAGTCACAGGTGTGTGAGAAGCTCTGCTCTAAACAGGCTGTTTAAACTTGCCAAGTTCACTGGCGATTGCCATTTTCAAACGCTTGTAGTTTTAAAAGTATAAATGCTACCGTGAAAAGGTTTATATTGTGACAATCACAAGAAAAAGACCTAAATTTTGATATATAGTATATCTCTGCAATATTAAAAATGAAGGCACAGTCGCAGTTTAAAAACGTCCCTTAAAATGTCAGGTATCTAGAGTGGAGTTTCAATGAAAGTCAATGGGAGGGGTGAGGTGAAAACACATGGTCATATTCTGAAAACTATCAGTAGTATGTCTTAGCTGTGAACATTTTTAGTGACAGCAGGGTTAGCTGAACGTTTTGATATAAGATATGTGTAGGTGGGCTTGAAAATGACATAGTTATGGCAGTTTACAAATCATGTTCTGATTTTTCCTTTCACACTGCAGCTTTATCACTCTAATGTGACTCAGCTGCCCCCTGAGTGACCTTTGCTTGCACCTGTTACCTCAGTCAGTCACAGGTGTGTGAGAAGGTCTGCTCTAAACAGGCTGTTTAAACTTGCCAAGTTCACTGGCGATTGCCATTTTCAAACGCTTGTAGTTTTAAAAGTATAAATGCTACCATGAAAAGGCTTATATTGTGACAATCACAAGAAACAGACCTAAATTTTGATGTATAGTATGTCTCTGAAAGATAAAAAATGAAGGCACAGTCGCAGTTTAAAAACGTCCCTTAAAATTTCTTGTGTCTAAAGTGGAGTTTCAATGAAAGTCAATGGGAGGTGTGAGGTCCAAACAAATGGTCATATTCTGAAAACTATCAGGAGTATGTCCTAGCCGTGAACATTTTTAGTGACAGCAGGGTTAGCTGAACGTTTTGATATAAGATATGTGTAGGTGGGCTTGAAAATGGCAGAGTGATGGCAGTTTACAAATCATGTTCTGCTTTTTCCTTTGCACACTCTAGCTGTGCTCTGCTGCCACTCTAGATGCACCATTCATTCCTATGGGAAAATTTCACCACAAAAACCGCGATATTTCTTGAACGATTCGGCGAAACGTTCCACAAAGTAATAGCAATCCGATCGGGAACAATCCGCACGTTTTGATATATTACTTGTCTTTGTAGTGTAAAAACTGTGGGAGGAGTTAGCGTGGCAAATTTGGCTATAAGAATAAGAATAAGAATAAGAATATACTTGTGAGATAACAATAAGTGTTCCTTGCTATGCAAGAACACTTAATAAGAATATACTTGTGAGATAACAATAAGTGTTCCTTGCTATGCAAGAACACTTAAAAATAAGAACTAGACAATCTACAATTTCTGGGGAAATTGTGTAAAGTGTTCTTGCCGCAACCTTTACCAAATGATTGATGAAATGTAAGCAGGGCACATTGCAAGCCTGATAGTGAGAAATGCATTTCAGCTTGTATTTTGAAGCTCACAGTCCAGCCTCGTGAGTCATCTGCCTCTTGAGTGACCTTTGGTTGCTGCACCTGGAGAGGGCGGAGTAGGCTCACTGTGCTGAGACAGCTGGGTTGCTATGACAACTCACTCTGAGAGGAATGTCAGCATGACTGTTCTAAACAGGCTTTTTAAACTTGCCAAGTTCAATTGCGTGCTAAAATTAGTATTAATTAAATATTAAAGAAAAGAAACATAGTGTCTTATCCGGGATATCAATTATTTATTTTTATTTTTATTTTTTTTTATTTTAATTTTAATTTTTATTTTATTTTATTTTTAATTTTATTTTTATTTTAATTTAATTTTAATTTTATGTTAATTTTAATTTTATTTTTATTTTAATTTTATTTTTATTTTAATTTTATGTTAATTTTTATTTTATTTTTAATTTTATTTTTATTTTAATTTAATTTAAATTTTATGTTAATTTTAATTTTATTTTTATTTTAATTTTATTTTTATTTTAATTTTATGTTAATTTTAATTTTATGTTAATTTTAATTTTATTTTTATTTTATTTTAATTTTATTTTATTTTTAATTTTATTTTTATTTTATGTTATTTTTATTTTATGTTATTTTAATTTTATGTTAATTTTATTTTTATTTAATTTTTTTTTTAATTTTAATTTTATTTTATTTTTTAATTTTTATTTTAATTTTATTTTAATTTTATTTTAATTTAATTTTTATTTTATTTTTATTTTTATCCAGACTGAATAATAATACCATCTCATTTATACAGAAGGAACTGTCATTCCCACTGCAAATATTTTTTATTTATTTTAATTTTTATTTTAATTTAATTTTTATTTTATTTTTAATTTTATTTTTGTTTTAATTTTAATTTTTAATTTTATTTTTATTTTAATTTTATTTTATTTTTTTATTTTAATTTTAATTTTATTTTATTTTTATCCAGACTGAATAATAACACCATCTCATTTATACAGAAGGAACTGTCATTCCCACTGCAAATATTTTTTATTTTTATTTATATTTTTCATTCATAGTTTTTGTTTTTTCACATTGATAAATTAATTTATTTTATATATTTACACAAATCATATATTTAAGTATAATTAATTGATGTAATTATTTGATTATCGGTGGTACACTTATGAATTCATTATATCACATAAGGTAGAATATATTGGAGCGCGGTACACTACTGGTATTCGTGAACATTTTTAGTGACAGCAGGGTTAGTGGAACGTTTTGATATAAGATATGTGTAGGTGGGCTTGAAAATGGCAGAGTGATGGCAGTTTACAAATCATGTTCTGATTTTTCTGATTTTTCCTTTGCACACTCTAGCTGTGCTGTGCTGCTCAATGCATTCCTATGGGAAAATTTCGCCGCAAAAACCGCGATATTTCTTGAACGATTCGGCGAAACGTTCTACAAAGTAATAGCAATCCGATCGGGATCAATGCGCACGTTTTGATATATTACTTGTCTTTGTAGTGTAAAAACTGTGGGAGGAGTTAGCGTGGCAAATATGGCTATAATAAGAAAAAGAATTAGATTTCAAATATGGCAGAGAAGAGCGGTTAAAAACAAACTGCTTCAAATTGCTTACTTCACTGGCGTCTTCACAATTTCTGTGGAAATTGTGTGGTGTTCTGGCCTCCACACAACTGGAGTGGGCAGGTTAGCTTTTGTCTCTCTGCTTCCTGCTCACACAGCTGGGTTCCTATGGCAACTCCCTCCACACCAAGGGCAGAGTCATGGTTATAAACAAACTGCTCCAAGTTGCTGACATCACTGGCGATTGCCATCTTCAAACGGTTGTAGTTTTAAAAGTATAAATGCTACCGTGAAAAGGCTTATATTGTGACAATCACAAGAAACAGACCTAAATTTTGATATATAGTATGTCTCTGCAATATTAAAAATGAAGGCACAGTCGCAGTTTAAAAACGTCCCTTAAAATTTCTTGTGTCTAAAGTGGAGTTTCAATGAAAGTCAATGGGAGGAGTGAGGTGCAAACAAATGGTCATATTCTGAAAACTATCAGGAGTATGTCCTAGCCGTGAACATTTTTAGTGACAGCAGGGTTAGCTGAACATTTTGATATAAGATATGTGTAGGTGGGCTTGAAAATGGCAGAGTGATGGCAGTTTACAAATCATGTTCTGATTTTTCCTTCCACATTGCAGCTTTCTCACTCTAATGTGACTCAGCTGCCCCCTGAGTGACCTTTGCTTGCACCTGTTACCTCAGTCAGTCACAGGTGTGTGAGGAGCTGTGCTCTAAACAGGCTATTTAAACTTGCCAAATTCACTGGCGATTGCCATCTTCAAACGCTTGTAGTTTTAAAAGTATAAATGCTACCGTGAAAAGGTTTATATTGTGACAATCACAAGAAAAAGACCTACAGTTTGATGTATAGTATGTCTCTGAAAGATAACAAATGAAGGCACAGTCGCAGTTTAAAAACGTCCCTTAAAATGTCTGGTGTCTAGAGTGGAGTTTCAATGAAAGTCAATGGGAGGGGTGATGTGCAAACAAATGGTCATATTCTGAAAACTATCAGGAGTATGTCCTAGCCGTGAACATTTTTAGTGACAGCAGGGTTAGCTGAACGTTTTGATATAAGATATGTGTAGGTGGGCTTGAAAATGGCAGAGTGATGGCAGTTTACAAATCATGTTCTGATTTTTCCTTTGCACACTCTAGCTGTGCTCTGCTCCCACTCTAGATGCACCATTCATTCCTATGGGAAAATTTCGCCACAAAAACCGCGATATTTCTTGAACGATTCGGCGAAACGTTCCACAAAGTAATAGCAATCCGATCGGGAACAATGCGCACGTTTTGATATATTACTTGTCTTTGTAGTGTAAAAACTGTGGGAGGAGTTAGCGTGGCAAATTTGGCTATAATAATAAGAATAAGAACTAGACAATCTACAATTTCTGGGGAAATTGTGTAAAGTGTTCTTGCCGCAACCTTTACCAAATGATTGATGAAATGTAAGCAGTGCACATTGCAAGCCTGATAGTGAGAAATGCATTTCAGCTTGTATTTTGAAGCTCACAGTCCAGCCTGGTGAGTCATCTGCCTCTTGAGTGACCTTTGGTTGCTGCACCTGGAGAGGGCGGAGTAGGCTCACTGTGCTGAGACAGCTGGGTTGCTATGACAACTCACTCTGAGAGGAATGTCAGCATGTGTGTTCTAAACAGGCTTTTTAAACTTGCCAAGTTCAATTGCGTGCTAAAATTAGTATTAATTAAATATTAAAGAAAAGAAACATAGTGTCTTATCCGGGATATCAATTATTTATTTTTATTTTAATTTTTTTTTTATTTTAATTTTATTTTAATTTTAATTTTTATTATTTTATTTTATTTTATTTTATTTTTAATTTTATTTTTATTTTATTTTAATTTTAATTTTATGTTTTTTTTATTTTTATTTTAATTTTATTTTTATTTTAATTTTATGTTAATTTTATTTTTATTTTAATTTTTTTTAATTTTAATTTTATTTTTATTTTAATTTTTATTTTTATTTTATTTTTAATTTTATTTTAATTTTAATTTTATTTTTTTTTATTTTAATTAAATTTTTATTTTATTTTTATTTTTATCCAGACTGAATAATAATACCATCTCATTTATACAGAAGGAACTGTCATTCCCACTGCAAATATGGCTATAATAAGAATAAGAATTAGATTTCAAATATGGCAGAGAAGAGCGGTTAAAAACAAACTGCTTCAAATTGCTCACTTCACTGGCGTCTTCACAATTTCTGTGGAAATTGTGTGGTGTTCTGGCCTCCACACAACTGGAGTGGGCAGGTTAGCTTTTGTCTCTCTGCTTCCTGCTCACACAGCTGGGTTCCTATGGCAACTCCCTCCACACCAAGGGCAGAGTCATGGTTATAAACAAACTGCTCCAAGTTGCTGACATCACTGGCGATTGCCATCTTCAAACGGTTGTAGTTTTAAAAGTATAAATGCTACCGTGAAAAGGCTTATATTGTGACAATCACAAGAAACAGACCTAAATTTTGATATATAGTATGTCTCTGCAATATTAAAAATGAAGGCACAGTCGCAGTTTAAAAACGTCCCTTAAAATTTCTTGTGTCTAAAGTGGAGTTTCAATGAAAGTCAATGGGAGGAGTGAGGTGCAAACAAATGGTCATATTCTGAAAACTATCAGGAGTATGTCCTAGCCGTGAACATTTTTAGTGACAGCAGGGTTAGCTGAACGTTTTGATATAAGATATGTGTAGGTGGGCTTGAAAATGACATAGTTATGGCAGTTTACAAATCATGTTCTGATTTTCCTTTCACATTGCAGCTTTCTCACTCTAATGTGACTCAGCTGCCCCCTGAGTGACCTTTGGTTGCACCTGTTACCTCAGTCAGTCACAGGTGTGTGAGGAGCTGTGCTCTAAACAGGCTATTTAAACTTGCCAAATTCACTGGCAATTGCCATCTTCAAACGCTTGTAGTTTTAAAAGTATAAATGCTACCGTGAAAAGGTTTATATTGTGACAATCACAAGAAAAAGACCTACAGTTTGATGTATAGTATGTCTCTGAAAGATAACAAATGAAGGCACAGTCGCAGTTTAAAAACGTCCCTTAAAATGTCTGGTGTCTAGAGTGGAGTTTCAATGAAAGTCAATGGGAGGGGTGATGTGCAAACAAATGGTCATATTCTGAAAACTATCAGGAGTATGTCCTAGCCGTGAACATTTTTAGTGACAGCAGGGTTAGCTGAACGTTTTGATATAAGATATGTGTAGGTGGGCTTGAAAATGGCAGAGTGATGGCAGTTTAAAAATCATGTTCTGATTTTTCCTTTGCACACTCTAGCTGTGCACTGCTGCCACTCTACATGCACCATTCATTCCTATGGGAAAATTTCGCCACAAAAACCGCGATATTTCTTGAACGATTCGGCGAAACGTTCCACAAAGTAATAGCAATCCGATCGGGAACAATCCGCACGTTTTGATATATTACTTGTCTTTGTAGTGTAAAAACTGTGGGAGGAGTTAGCGTGGCAAATTTGGCTATAATAATAAGAATAAGAATAAAAATAAGAATAAGAATAAGAATATATTTGTGAGATAACAATAAGTGTTCCTTGCTATGCAAGAACACTTAACTAGACAATCTACAATTTCTGGGGAAATTGTGTAAAGTGTTCTTGCCGCAACCTTTACCAAATGATTGATGAAATGTAAGCAGGGCACATTGCAAGCCTGATAGTGAGAAATGCATTTCAGCTTGTATTTTGAAGCTCACAGTCCAGCCTGGTGAGTCATCTGCCTCTTGAGTGACCTTTGGTTGCTGCACCTGGAGAGGGCGGAGTAGGCTCACTGTGCTGAGACAGCTGGGTTGCTATGACAACTCACTCTGAGAGGAATGTCAGCATGCCTGTTCTAAACAGGCTTTTTAAACTTGCCAAGTTCAATTGCGTGCTAAAATTAGTATTAATTAAATATTAAAGAAAAGAAACATAGTGTCTTATCCGGGATATCAATTATTTATTTTTATTTTTATTTTAATTTTTTTTTTATTTTAATTTTAATTTTAATTTTTATTTTATTTTATTTTTAATTTTAATTTTATTTTTATTTTATTTTAATTTTATTTTATTTTTAATTTTATTTTTATTTTTATTTTAATTTTATTTTATTTTTAATTTTATTTTTATTTTTATTTTTATTTTATTTTATTTTAATTTTATTTTTAATTTTATTTTTATTTTTATTTTATGTTATTTTAATTTTATTTTTATTTTAATTTTATGTTAATTTTATTTTTATTTAATTTTTTTTTTAATTTTATTTTTATTTTTAATTTTATTTTAATTTTAATTTTATTTTATTTTTATTTTAATTTTTATTTTATTTTTATTTTTATCCAGACTGAATAATATTACCATCTCATTTATACAGAAGGAACTGTCATTCCCACTGCAAATATTTTTTATTTTTTATTTATATTTTTCATTCATAGTTTTTGTTTTTTTACATTGATAAATTAATTTATTTTATATATTTACACAAATCATATATTTAAGTATAATTAATTGATGTAATTATTTGATTATCGGTGGTACACTTATGAATTCATTATATCACATAAGGTAGAATATATTGGAGCGCGGTACACTACTGGCATTCGTGAACATTTTTAGTGACAGCAGGGTTAGCTGAACGTTTTGATATAAGATATGTGTAGGTGGGCTTGAAAATGACACAGTGATGGCAGTTTACAAATCATGTTCTGATTTTTCCTTTCACACTGCAGCTTTCTCACTTCTCACTCTAATGTGACTCAGCTGCCCCCTGAGTGACCTTTGCTTGCACCTGTTACCTCAGTCAGTCACAGGTGTGTGAGAAGCTCTGCTCTAAACAGGCTGTTTAAACTTGCCAAGTTCACTGGCGATTGCCATTTTCAAACGCTTGTAGTTTTAAAAGTATAAATGCTACCGTGAAAAGGTTTATATTGTGACAATCACAAGAAAAAGACCTAAATTTTGATATATAGTATATCTCTGCAATATTAAAAATGAAGGCACAGTCGCAGTTTAAAAACGTCCCTTAAAATGTCAGGTATCTAGAGTGGAGTTTCAATGAAAGTCAATGGGAGGGGTGAGGTGAAAACACATGGTCATATTCTGAAAACTATCAGTAGTATGTCTTAGCTGTGAACATTTTTAGTGACAGCAGGGTTAGCTGAACGTTTTGATATAAGATATGTGTAGGTGGGCTTGAAAATGACATAGTTATGGCAGTTTACAAATCATGTTCTGATTTTTCCTTTCACACTGCAGCTTTATCACTCTAATGTGACTCAGCTGCCCCCTGAGTGACCTTTGCTTGCACCTGTTACCTCAGTCAGTCACAGGTGTGTGAGAAGGTCTGCTCTAAACAGGCTGTTTAAACTTGCCAAGTTCACTGGCGATTGCCATTTTCAAACGCTTGTAGTTTTAAAAGTATAAATGCTACCATGAAAAGGCTTATATTGTGACAATCACAAGAAACAGACCTAAATTTTGATGTATAGTATGTCTCTGAAAGATAAAAAATGAAGGCACAGTCGCAGTTTAAAAACGTCCCTTAAAATTTCTTGTGTCTAAAGTGGAGTTTCAATGAAAGTCAATGGGAGGTGTGAGGTCCAAACAAATGGTCATATTCTGAAAACTATCAGGAGTATGTCCTAGCCGTGAACATTTTTAGTGACAGCAGGGTTAGCTGAACGTTTTGATATAAGATATGTGTAGGTGGGCTTGAAAATGGCAGAGTGATGGCAGTTTACAAATCATGTTCTGCTTTTTCCTTTGCACACTCTAGCTGTGCTCTGCTGCCACTCTAGATGCACCATTCATTCCTATGGGAAAATTTCACCACAAAAACCGCGATATTTCTTGAACGATTCGGCGAAACGTTCCACAAAGTAATAGCAATCCGATCGGGAACAATCCGCACGTTTTGATATATTACTTGTCTTTGTAGTGTAAAAACTGTGGGAGGAGTTAGCGTGGCAAATTTGGCTATAAGAATAAGAATAAGAATAAGAATATACTTGTGAGATAACAATAAGTGTTCCTTGCTATGCAAGAACACTTAATAAGAATATACTTGTGAGATAACAATAAGTGTTCCTTGCTATGCAAGAACACTTAAAAATAAGAACTAGACAATCTACAATTTCTGGGGAAATTGTGTAAAGTGTTCTTGCCGCAACCTTTACCAAATGATTGATGAAATGTAAGCAGGGCACATTGCAAGCCTGATAGTGAGAAATGCATTTCAGCTTGTATTTTGAAGCTCACAGTCCAGCCTCGTGAGTCATCTGCCTCTTGAGTGACCTTTGGTTGCTGCACCTGGAGAGGGCGGAGTAGGCTCACTGTGCTGAGACAGCTGGGTTGCTATGACAACTCACTCTGAGAGGAATGTCAGCATGACTGTTCTAAACAGGCTTTTTAAACTTGCCAAGTTCAATTGCGTGCTAAAATTAGTATTAATTAAATATTAAAGAAAAGAAACATAGTGTCTTATCCGGGATATCAATTATTTATTTTTATTTTTATTTTTTTTTATTTTAATTTTAATTTTTATTTTATTTTATTTTTAATTTTATTTTTATTTTAATTTAATTTTAATTTTATGTTAATTTTAATTTTATTTTTATTTTAATTTTATTTTTATTTTAATTTTATGTTAATTTTTATTTTATTTTTAATTTTATTTTTATTTTAATTTAATTTAAATTTTATGTTAATTTTAATTTTATTTTTATTTTAATTTTATTTTTATTTTAATTTTATGTTAATTTTAATTTTATGTTAATTTTAATTTTATTTTTATTTTATTTTAATTTTATTTTATTTTTAATTTTATTTTTATTTTATGTTATTTTTATTTTATGTTATTTTAATTTTATGTTAATTTTATTTTTATTTAATTTTTTTTTTAATTTTAATTTTATTTTATTTTTTAATTTTTATTTTAATTTTATTTTAATTTTATTTTAATTTAATTTTTATTTTATTTTTATTTTTATCCAGACTGAATAATAATACCATCTCATTTATACAGAAGGAACTGTCATTCCCACTGCAAATATTTTTTATTTATTTTAATTTTTATTTTAATTTAATTTTTATTTTATTTTTAATTTTATTTTTGTTTTAATTTTAATTTTTAATTTTATTTTTATTTTAATTTTATTTTATTTTTTTATTTTAATTTTAATTTTATTTTATTTTTATCCAGACTGAATAATAACACCATCTCATTTATACAGAAGGAACTGTCATTCCCACTGCAAATATTTTTTATTTTTATTTATATTTTTCATTCATAGTTTTTGTTTTTTCACATTGATAAATTAATTTATTTTATATATTTACACAAATCATATATTTAAGTATAATTAATTGATGTAATTATTTGATTATCGGTGGTACACTTATGAATTCATTATATCACATAAGGTAGAATATATTGGAGCGCGGTACACTACTGGTATTCGTGAACATTTTTAGTGACAGCAGGGTTAGTGGAACGTTTTGATATAAGATATGTGTAGGTGGGCTTGAAAATGGCAGAGTGATGGCAGTTTACAAATCATGTTCTGATTTTTCTGATTTTTCCTTTGCACACTCTAGCTGTGCTGTGCTGCTCAATGCATTCCTATGGGAAAATTTCGCCGCAAAAACCGCGATATTTCTTGAACGATTCGGCGAAACGTTCTACAAAGTAATAGCAATCCGATCGGGATCAATGCGCACGTTTTGATATATTACTTGTCTTTGTAGTGTAAAAACTGTGGGAGGAGTTAGCGTGGCAAATATGGCTATAATAAGAAAAAGAATTAGATTTCAAATATGGCAGAGAAGAGCGGTTAAAAACAAACTGCTTCAAATTGCTTACTTCACTGGCGTCTTCACAATTTCTGTGGAAATTGTGTGGTGTTCTGGCCTCCACACAACTGGAGTGGGCAGGTTAGCTTTTGTCTCTCTGCTTCCTGCTCACACAGCTGGGTTCCTATGGCAACTCCCTCCACACCAAGGGCAGAGTCATGGTTATAAACAAACTGCTCCAAGTTGCTGACATCACTGGCGATTGCCATCTTCAAACGGTTGTAGTTTTAAAAGTATAAATGCTACCGTGAAAAGGCTTATATTGTGACAATCACAAGAAACAGACCTAAATTTTGATATATAGTATGTCTCTGCAATATTAAAAATGAAGGCACAGTCGCAGTTTAAAAACGTCCCTTAAAATTTCTTGTGTCTAAAGTGGAGTTTCAATGAAAGTCAATGGGAGGAGTGAGGTGCAAACAAATGGTCATATTCTGAAAACTATCAGGAGTATGTCCTAGCCGTGAACATTTTTAGTGACAGCAGGGTTAGCTGAACGTTTTGATATAAGATATGTGTAGGTGGGCTTGAAAATGACATAGTTATGGCAGTTTACAAATCATGTTCTGATTTTCCTTTCACATTGCAGCTTTCTCACTCTAATGTGACTCAGCTGCCCCCTGAGTGACCTTTGGTTGCACCTGTTACCTCAGTCAGTCACAGGTGTGTGAGGAGCTGTGCTCTAAACAGGCTATTTAAACTTGCCAAATTCACTGGCAATTGCCATCTTCAAACGCTTGTAGTTTTAAAAGTATAAATGCTACCGTGAAAAGGTTTATATTGTGACAATCACAAGAAAAAGACCTACAGTTTGATGTATAGTATGTCTCTGAAAGATAACAAATGAAGGCACAGTCGCAGTTTAAAAACGTCCCTTAAAATGTCTGGTGTCTAGAGTGGAGTTTCAATGAAAGTCAATGGGAGGGGTGATGTGCAAACAAATGGTCATATTCTGAAAACTATCAGGAGTATGTCCTAGCCGTGAACATTTTTAGTGACAGCAGGGTTAGCTGAACGTTTTGATATAAGATATGTGTAGGTGGGCTTGAAAATGGCAGAGTGATGGCAGTTTACAAATCATGTTCTGATTTTTCCTTTGCACACTCTAGCTGTGCTCTGCTCCCACTCTAGATGCACCATTCATTCCTATGGGAAAATTTCGCCACAAAAACCGCGATATTTCTTGAACGATTCGGCGAAACGTTCCACAAAGTAATAGCAATCCGATCGGGAACAATGCGCACGTTTTGATATATTACTTGTCTTTGTAGTGTAAAAACTGTGGGAGGAGTTAGCGTGGCAAATTTGGCTATAATAATAAGAATAAGAACTAGACAATCTACAATTTCTGGGGAAATTGTGTAAAGTGTTCTTGCCGCAACCTTTACCAAATGATTGATGAAATGTAAGCAGTGCACATTGCAAGCCTGATAGTGAGAAATGCATTTCAGCTTGTATTTTGAAGCTCACAGTCCAGCCTGGTGAGTCATCTGCCTCTTGAGTGACCTTTGGTTGCTGCACCTGGAGAGGGCGGAGTAGGCTCACTGTGCTGAGACAGCTGGGTTGCTATGACAACTCACTCTGAGAGGAATGTCAGCATGTGTGTTCTAAACAGGCTTTTTAAACTTGCCAAGTTCAATTGCGTGCTAAAATTAGTATTAATTAAATATTAAAGAAAAGAAACATAGTGTCTTATCCGGGATATCAATTATTTATTTTTATTTTAATTTTTTTTTTATTTTAATTTTATTTTAATTTTAATTTTTATTATTTTATTTTATTTTATTTTATTTTTAATTTTATTTTTATTTTATTTTAATTTTAATTTTATGTTTTTTTTTATTTTTATTTTAATTTTATTTTAATTTTAATTTTATGTTAATTTTATTTTTATTTTAATTTTTTTTAATTTTAATTTTATTTTTATTTTAATTTTTATTTTTATTTTATTTTTAATTTTATTTTAATTTTAATTTTATTTTTTTTTATTTTAATTAAATTTTTATTTTATTTTTATTTTTATCCAGACTGAATAATAATACCATCTCATTTATACAGAAGGAACTGTCATTCCCACTGCAAATATGGCTATAATAAGAATAAGAATTAGATTTCAAATATGGCAGAGAAGAGCGGTTAAAAACAAACTGCTTCAAATTGCTCACTTCACTGGCGTCTTCACAATTTCTGTGGAAATTGTGTGGTGTTCTGGCCTCCACACAACTGGAGTGGGCAGGTTAGCTTTTGTCTCTCTGCTTCCTGCTCACACAGCTGGGTTCCTATGGCAACTCCCTCCACACCAAGGGCAGAGTCATGGTTATAAACAAACTGCTCCAAGTTGCTGACATCACTGGCGATTGCCATCTTCAAACGGTTGTAGTTTTAAAAGTATAAATGCTACCGTGAAAAGGCTTATATTGTGACAATCACAAGAAACAGACCTAAATTTTGATATATAGTATGTCTCTGCAATATTAAAAATGAAGGCACAGTCGCAGTTTAAAAACGTCCCTTAAAATTTCTTGTGTCTAAAGTGGAGTTTCAATGAAAGTCAATGGGAGGAGTGAGGTGCAAACAAATGGTCATATTCTGAAAACTATCAGGAGTATGTCCTAGCCGTGAACATTTTTAGTGACAGCAGGGTTAGCTGAACATTTTGATATAAGATATGTGTAGGTGGGCTTGAAAATGGCAGAGTGATGGCAGTTTACAAATCATGTTCTGATTTTTCCTTCCACATTGCAGCTTTCTCACTCTAATGTGACTCAGCTGCCCCCTGAGTGACCTTTGCTTGCACCTGTTACCTCAGTCAGTCACAGGTGTGTGAGGAGCTGTGCTCTAAACAGGCTATTTAAACTTGCCAAATTCACTGGCGATTGCCATCTTCAAACGCTTGTAGTTTTAAAAGTATAAATGCTACCGTGAAAAGGTTTATATTGTGACAATCACAAGAAAAAGACCTACAGTTTGATGTATAGTATGTCTCTGAAAGATAACAAATGAAGGCACAGTCGCAGTTTAAAAACGTCCCTTAAAATGTCTGGTGTCTAGAGTGGAGTTTCAATGAAAGTCAATGGGAGGGGTGATGTGCAAACAAATGGTCATATTCTGAAAACTATCAGGAGTATGTCCTAGCCGTGAACATTTTTAGTGACAGCAGGGTTAGCTGAACGTTTTGATATAAGATATGTGTAGGTGGGCTTGAAAATGGCAGAGTGATGGCAGTTTACAAATCATGTTCTGATTTTTCCTTTGCACACTCTAGCTGTGCTCTGCTGCCACTCTAGATGCACCATTCATTCCTATGGGAAAATTTCGCCGCAAAAACCGCGATATTTCTTGAACGATTCGGTGAAACGTTCCACAAAGTAATAGCAATCCGATCGGGAACAATCCGCACGTTTTGATATATTACTTGTCTTTGTAGTGTAAAAACTGTGGGAGGAGTTAGCGTGGCAAATTTGGCTATAATAATAAGAATAAAAATAAGAATAAGAATATATTTGTGAGATAACAATAAGTGTTCCTTGCTATGCAAGAACACTTAATAAGAATATATTTGTGAGATAACAATAAGTGTTCCTTGCTATGCAAGAACACTTAATTAGATTTCAAATATGGCAGAGAAGAGCGGTTAAAAACAAACTGCTTCAAATTGCTTACTTCACTGGTGTCTTCACAATTTCTGTGGAAATTGTGTGGTGTTCTGGCCTCCACACAACTGGAGTGGGCAGGTTAGCTTTTGTCTCTCTGCTTCCTGCTCACACAGCTGGGTTCCTATGGCAACTCCCTCCACACCAAGGGCAGAGTCATGGTTATAAACAAACTGCTCCAAGTTGCTGACATCACTGGCGATTGCCATCTTCAAACGGTTGTAGTTTTAAAAGTATAAATGCTACCGTGAAAAGGCTTATATTGTGACAATCACAAGAAACAGACCTAAATTTTGATATATAGTATGTCTCTGCAATATTAAAAATGAAGGCACAGTCGCAGTTTAAAAACGTCCCTTAAAATTTCTTGTGTCTAAAGTGGAGTTTCAATGAAAGTCAATGGGAGGAGTGAGGTGCAAACAAATGGTCATATTCTGAAAACTATCAGGAGTATGTCCTAGCTGTGAACATTTTTAGTGACAGCAGGGTTAGCTGAACGTTTTGATATAAGATATGTGTAGGTGGGCTTGAAAATGACATAGTTATGGCAGTTTACAAATCATGTTCTGATTTTTCCTTCCACATTGCAGCTTTCTCACTCTAATGTGACTCAGCTGCCCCCTGAGTGACCTTTGGTTGCACCTGTTACCTCAGTCAGTCACAGGTGTGTGAGGAGCTGTGCTCTAAACAGGCTATTTAAACTTGCCAAATTCACTGGCGATTGCCATCTTCAAACGCTTGTAGTTTTAAAAGTATAAATGCTACCGTGAAAAGGTTTATATTGTGACAATCACAAGAAAAAGACCTACAGTTTGATGTATAGTATGTCTCTGAAAGATAACAAATGAAGGCACAGTCGCAGTTTAAAAACGTCCCTTAAAATGTCTGGTGTCTAGAGTGGAGTTTCAATGAAAGTCAATGGGAGGGGTGATGTGCAAACAAATGGTCATATTCTGAAAACTATCAGGAGTATGTCCTAGCCGTGAACATTTTTAGTGACAGCAGGGTTAGCTGAACGTTTTGATATAAGATATGTGTAGGTGGGCTTGAAAATGGCAGAGTGATGGCAGTTTACAAATCATGTTCTGATTTTTCTGATTTTTCCTTTGCACACTCTAGCTGTGCTGTGCTGCTCAATGCATTCCTATGGGAAAATTTCGCCGCAAAAACCGCGATATTTCTTGAACGATTTGGTGAAACGTTCCACAAAGTAATAGCAATCCGATCGGGATCAATGCGCACGTTTTGATATATTACTTGTCTTTGTAGTGTAAAAACTGTGGGAGGAGTTAGCGTGGCAAATATGGCTATAATAAGAATAAGAACTAGACAATCTACAATTTCTGGGGAAATTGTGTAAAGTGTTCTTGCCGCAACCTTTACCAAATGATTGATGAAATGTAAGCAGTGCACATTGCAAGCCTGATAGTGAGAAATGCATTTCAGCTTGTATTTTGAAGCTCACAGTCCAGCCTCGTGAGTCATCTGCCTCTTGAGTGACCTTTGGTTGCTGCACCTGGAGAGGGCGGAGTAGGCTCACTGTGCTGAGACAGCTGGGTTGCTATGACAACTCACTCTGAGAGGAATGTCAGCATGCCTGTTCTAAACAGGCTTTTTAAACTTGCCAAGTTCAATTGCGTGCTAAAATTAGTATTAATTAAATATTAAAGAAAAGAAACATAGTGTCTTATCCGGGATATCAATTATTTATTTTTATTTTTATTTTTATTTTAATTTTAATTTTAATTTTATTTTTAATTTTATTTTTATTTTAATTTAATTTTATTTTTATTTAATTTTATTTTATTTTTAATTTTATTTTTATTTTAATTTTAATTTTATTTTATTTTAATTTTATTTTATTTTAATTTTATTTTTTTTAATTTTATTTTTATTTTTATTTTATGTTTTTTAATTTTATTTTTATTTAATTTTTTTTTTTAATTTTAATTTTATTTTTATTTATTTTTAATTTTATTTTAATTTTATTTTATTTTTATTTTAATTTTTATTTTATTTTTATTTTTATCCAGACTGAATAATATTACCATCTCATTTATACAGAAGGAACTGTCATTCCCACTGCAAATATTTTTTATTTTTTATTTATATTTTTCATTCATAGTTTTTGTTTTTTTACATTGATAAATTAATTTATTTTATATATTTACACAAATCATATATTTAAGTATAATTAATTGATGTAATTATTTGATTATCGGTGGTACACTTATGAATTCATTATATCACATAAGGTAGAATATATTGGAGCGCGGTACACTACTGGCATTCGTGAACATTTTTAGTGACAGCAGGGTTAGCTGAACGTTTTGATATAAGATATGTGTAGGTGGGCTTGAAAATGACACAGTTATGGCAGTTTACAAATCATGTTCTGATTTTTCCTTTCACACTGCAGCTTTCTCACTTCTCACTCTAATGTGACTCAGCTGCCCCCTGAGTGACCTCTGCTTGCACCTGTGACTCAGTCAGTCACAGGTGTGTGAGAAGCTCTGCTCTAAACAGGCTGTTTAAACTTGCCAAGTTCACTGGCGATTGCCATTTTCAAACGCTTGTAGTTTTAAAAGTATAAATGCTACCGTGAAAAGGTTTATATTGTGACAATCACAAGAAAAAGACCTAAATTTTGATATATAGTATATCTCTGCAATATTAAAAATGAAGGCACAGTCGCAGTTTAAAAACGTCCCTTAAAATGTCAGGTATCTAGAGTGGAGTTTCAATGAAAGTCAATGGGAGGGGTGAGGTGAAAACACATGGTCATATTCTGAAAACTATCAGTAGTATGTCTTAGCCGTGAACATTTTTAGTGACAGCAGGGTTAGCTGAACGTTTTGATATAAGATATGTGTAGGTGGGCTTGAAAATGACATAGTTATGGCAGTTTACAAATCATGTTCTGATTTTTCCTTTCACACTGCAGCTTTATCACTCTAATGTGACTCAGCTGCCCCCTGAGTGACCTTTGCTTGCACCTGTTACCTCAGTCAGTCACAGGTGTGTGAGAAGGTCTGCTCTAAACAGGCTGTTTAAACTTGCCAAGTTCACTGGCGATTGCCATTTTCAAACGCTTGTAGTTTTAAAAGTATAAATGCTACCATGAAAAGGCTTATATTGTGACAATCACAAGAAACAGACCTAAATTTTGATGTATAGTATGTCTCTGAAAGATAAAAAATGAAGGCACAGTCGCAGTTTAAAAACGTCCCTTAAAATTTCTTGTGTCTAAAGTGGAGTTTCAATGAAAGTCAATGGGAGGTGTGAGGTCCAAACAAATGGTCATATTCTGAAAACTATCAGGAGTATGTCCTAGCCGTGAACATTTTTAGTGACAGCAGGGTTAGCTGAACGTTTTGATATAAGATATGTGTAGGTGGGCTTGAAAATGGCAGAGTGATGGCAGTTTACAAATCATGTTCTGATTTTTCCTTACACCCTGTAGCTTTGTCATTTCTCACTCTAGTTGCTCAATGCATTCCTATGGGAAAATTTCGGCACAAAAACCGCGATATTTTGTGAACGATTTGGCGAAACGTTCCACAAAGTAATAGCAATCCGATCGGGAACAATCCGCACGTTTTGATATATTACTTGTCTTTGTAGTGTAAAAACTGTGGGAGGAGTTAGCGTGGCAAATTCGCTATAATAATAAGAATAAGAATAAGAATAAGAATATACTTGTGAGATAACAATAAGTGTTCCTTGCTATGCAAGAACACTTAATAACTAGACAATCTACAATTTCTGGGGAAATTGTGTAAAGTGTTCTTGCCGCAACCTTTACCAAATGATTGATGAAATGTAAGCAGTGCACATTGCAAGCCTGATAGTGAGAAATGCATTTCAGCTTGTATTTTGAAGCTCACAGTCCAGCCTCGTGAGTCATCTGCCTCTTGAGTGACCTTTGGTTGCTGCACCTGGAGAGGGCGGAGTAGGCTCACTGTGCTGAGACAGCTGGGTTGCTATGACAACTCACTCTGAGAGGAATGTCAGCATGCCTGTTCTAAACAGGCTTTTTAAACTTGCCAAGTTCAATTGCGTGCTAAAATTAGTATTAATTAAATATTAAAGAAAAGAAACATAGTGTCTTATCCGGGATATCAATTATTTATTTTTATTTTTATTTTAATTTTTTTTTTATTTTAATTTTATTTTTATTTTATTTTTAATTTTATTTTTATTTTAATTTAATTTAATTTTTATTTTATTTTAATTTTATTTTATTTTTAATTTTATTTTTATTTTTATTTTAATTTTATTTTATTTTAATTTTATTTTATTTTAATTTTATTTTATTTTTAATTTTATTTTATTTTTAATTTTATTTTTATTTTTATTTTTATTTTATGTTATTTTAATTTTATTTTTATTTTAATTTTATGTTAATTTTATTTTTATTTAATTTTTTTTTTTAATTTTAATTTTATTTTTATTTTTATTTTTAATTTTATTTTATATTTAATTTTATTTTATTTTTATTTTTATTTTAATTTTTATTTTATTTTTATTTTTATCCAGACTGAATAATATTACCATCTCATTTATACAGAAGGAACTGTCATTCCCACTGCAAATATTTTTTATTTTTTATTTATATTTTTCATTCATAGTTTTTGTTTTTTTACATTGATAAATTAATTTATTTTATATATTTACACAAATCATATATTTAAGTATAATTAATTGATGTAATTATTTGATTATCGGTGGTACACTTATGAATTCATTATATCACATAAGGTAGAATATATTGGAGCGCGGTACACTACTGGCATTCGTGAACATTTTTAGTGACAGCAGGGTTAGCTGAACGTTTTGATATAAGATATGTGTAGGTGGGCTTGAAAATGACACAGTTATGGCAGTTTACAAATCATGTTCTGATTTTTCCTTTCACACTGCAGCTTTCTCACTTCTCACTCTAATGTGACTCAGCTGCCCCCTGAGTGACCTCTGCTTGCACCCCAGACTCAGTCAGTCACAGGTGTGTGAGAAGCTCTGCTCTAAACAGGCTGTTTAAACTTGCCAAGTTCACTGGCGATTGCCATTTTCAAACGCTTGTAGTTTTAAAAGTATAAATGCTACCGTGAAAAGGTTTATATTGTGACAATCACAAGAAAAAGACCTAAATTTTGATATATAGTATATCTCTGCAATATTAAAAATGAAGGCACAGTCGCAGTTTAAAAACGTCCCTTAAAATGTCAGGTATCTAGAGTGGAGTTTCAATGAAAGTCAATGGGAGGGGTGAGGTGAAAACACATGGTCATATTCTGAAAACTATCAGTAGTATGTCCTAGCTGTGAACATTTTTAGTGACAGCAGGGATAGCTGAACGTTTTGATATAAGATATGTGTAGGTGGGCTTGAAAATGACATAGTTATGGCAGTTTACAAATCATGTTCTGATTTTTCCTTTCACACTGCAGCTTTATCACTCTAATGTGACTCAGCTGCCCCCTGAGTGACCTTTGCTTGCACCTGTTACCTCAGTCAGTCACAGGTGTGTGAGAAGGTCTGCTCTAAACAGGCTGTTTAAACTTGCCAAGTTCACTGGCGATTGCCATTTTCAAACGCTTGTAGTTTTAAAAGTATAAATGCTACCATGAAAAGGCTTATATTGTGACAATCACAAGAAACAGACCTAAATTTTGATGTATAGTATGTCTCTGAAAGATAAAAAATGAAGGCACAGTCGCAGTTTAAAAACGTCCCTTAAAATTTCTTGTGTCTAAAGTGGAGTTTCAATGAAAGTCAATGGGAGGTGTGAGGTCCAAACAAATGGTCATATTCTGAAAACTATCAGGAGTATGTCCTAGCCGTGAACATTTTTAGTGACAGCAGGGTTAGCTGAACGTTTTGATATAAGATATGTGTAGGTGGGCTTGAAAATGGCAGAGTGATGGCAGTTTACAAATCATGTTCTGATTTTTCCTTTGCACACTCTAGCTGTGCTCTGCTGCCACTCTAGATGCACCATTCATTCCTATGGGAAAATTTCGCCACAAAAACCGCGATATTTCTTGAACGATTCGGCGAAACGTTCCACAAAGTAATAGCAATCCGATCGGGAACAATCCGCACGTTTTGATATATTACTTGTCTTTGTAGTGTAAAAACTGTGGGAGGAGTTAGCGTGGCAAATTTGGCTATAAGAATAAGAATAAGAACTAGACAATCTACAATTTCTGGGGAAATTGTGTAAAGTGTTCTTGCCGCAACCTTTACCAAATGATTGATGAAATGTAAGCAGGGCACATTGCAAGCCTGATAGTGAGAAATGCATTTCAGCTTGTATTTTGAAGCTCACAGTCCAGCCTGGTGAGTCATCTGCCTCTTGAGTGACCTTTGGTTGCTGCACCTGGAGAGGGCGGAGTAGGCTCACTGTGCTGAGACAGCTGGGTTGCTATGACAACTCACTCTGAGAGGAATGTCAGCATGCCTGTTCTAAACAGGCTTTTTAAACTTGCCAAGTTCAATTGCGTGCTAAAATTAGTATTAATTAAATATTAAAGAAAAGAAACATAGTGTCTTATCCGGGATATCAATTATTTATTTTTATTTTTATTTTAATTTTTTTTTTATTTTAATTTTAATTTTAATTTTTATTTTATTTTATTTTTAATTTTAATTTTATTTTTATTTTATTTTAATTTTATTTTATTTTTAATTTTATTTTTATTTTTATTTTAATTTTATTTTATTTTTAATTTTATTTTTATTTTTATTTTTATTTTATTTTATTTTAATTTTATTTTTAATTTTATTTTTATTTTTATTTTATGTTATTTTAATTTTATTTTTATTTTAATTTTATGTTAATTTTATTTTTATTTAATTTTTTTTTTAATTTTATTTTTATTTTTAATTTTATTTTAATTTTAATTTTATTTTATTTTTATTTTAATTTTTATTTTATTTTTATTTTTATCCAGACTGAATAATATTACCATCTCATTTATACAGAAGGAACTGTCATTCCCACTGCAAATATTTTTTATTTTTTATTTATATTTTTCATTCATAGTTTTTGTTTTTTTACATTGATAAATTAATTTATTTTATATATTTACACAAATCATATATTTAAGTATAATTAATTGATGTAATTATTTGATTATCGGTGGTACACTTATGAATTCATTATATCACATAAGGTAGAATATATTGGAGCGCGGTACACTACTGGCATTCGTGAACATTTTTAGTGACAGCAGGGTTAGCTGAACGTTTTGATATAAGATATGTGTAGGTGGGCTTGAAAATGACACAGTGATGGCAGTTTACAAATCATGTTCTGATTTTTCCTTTCACACTGCAGCTTTCTCACTTCTCACTCTAATGTGACTCAGCTGCCCCCTGAGTGACCTTTGCTTGCACCTGTTACCTCAGTCAGTCACAGGTGTGTGAGAAGCTCTGCTCTAAACAGGCTGTTTAAACTTGCCAAGTTCACTGGCGATTGCCATTTTCAAACGCTTGTAGTTTTAAAAGTATAAATGCTACCGTGAAAAGGTTTATATTGTGACAATCACAAGAAAAAGACCTAAATTTTGATATATAGTATATCTCTGCAATATTAAAAATGAAGGCACAGTCGCAGTTTAAAAACGTCCCTTAAAATGTCAGGTATCTAGAGTGGAGTTTCAATGAAAGTCAATGGGAGGGGTGAGGTGAAAACACATGGTCATATTCTGAAAACTATCAGTAGTATGTCTTAGCTGTGAACATTTTTAGTGACAGCAGGGTTAGCTGAACGTTTTGATATAAGATATGTGTAGGTGGGCTTGAAAATGACATAGTTATGGCAGTTTACAAATCATGTTCTGATTTTTCCTTTCACACTGCAGCTTTATCACTCTAATGTGACTCAGCTGCCCCCTGAGTGACCTTTGCTTGCACCTGTTACCTCAGTCAGTCACAGGTGTGTGAGAAGGTCTGCTCTAAACAGGCTGTTTAAACTTGCCAAGTTCACTGGCGATTGCCATTTTCAAACGCTTGTAGTTTTAAAAGTATAAATGCTACCATGAAAAGGCTTATATTGTGACAATCACAAGAAACAGACCTAAATTTTGATGTATAGTATGTCTCTGAAAGATAAAAAATGAAGGCACAGTCGCAGTTTAAAAACGTCCCTTAAAATTTCTTGTGTCTAAAGTGGAGTTTCAATGAAAGTCAATGGGAGGTGTGAGGTCCAAACAAATGGTCATATTCTGAAAACTATCAGGAGTATGTCCTAGCCGTGAACATTTTTAGTGACAGCAGGGTTAGCTGAACGTTTTGATATAAGATATGTGTAGGTGGGCTTGAAAATGGCAGAGTGATGGCAGTTTACAAATCATGTTCTGCTTTTTCCTTTGCACACTCTAGCTGTGCTCTGCTGCCACTCTAGATGCACCATTCATTCCTATGGGAAAATTTCACCACAAAAACCGCGATATTTCTTGAACGATTCGGCGAAACGTTCCACAAAGTAATAGCAATCCGATCGGGAACAATCCGCACGTTTTGATATATTACTTGTCTTTGTAGTGTAAAAACTGTGGGAGGAGTTAGCGTGGCAAATTTGGCTATAAGAATAAGAATAAGAACTAGACAATCTACAATTTCTGGGGAAATTGTGTAAAGTGTTCTTGCCGCAACCTTTACCAAATGATTGATGAAATGTAAGCAGTGCACATTGCAAGCCTGATAGTGAGAAATGCATTTCAGCTTGTATTTTGAAGCTCACAGTCCAGCCTCGTGAGTCATCTGCCTCTTGAGTGACCTTTGGTTGCTGCACCTGGAGAGGGCGGAGTAGGCTCACTGTGCTGAGACAGCTGGGTTGCTATGACAACTCACTCTGAGAGGAAAGTCAGCATGCCTGTTCTAAACAGGCTTTTTAAACTTGCCAAGTTCAATTGCGTGCTAAAATTAGTATTAATTAAATATTAAAGAAAAGAAACATAGTGTCTTATCCGGGATATCAATTATTTATTTTTATTTAAATTTTTTTTTTATTTTAATTTTAATTTTAATTTTATTTTATTTTTAATTTTATTTTAATTTAATTTTAATTTTTATTTTATTTTTATTTTAATTTAATTTAATTTAAATTTTAATTTTATTTTTATTTTATTTTTATTTTAATTTTATTTTTATTTTAATTTTATGTTAATTTTAATTTTATGTTAATTTTAATTTTATTTTTAATTTTATTTTTATTTTATTTTATTTTTATTTTTATTTTAAGTTTATTTTTATTTTTATTTTATGTTATTTTAATTTATTTTTATTTTAATTTTTTTTTTATTTTAATTTTAATTTTTATTTTATTTTATTTTTATTTTATTTTTACTTTTATTTTAATTTAATTTTAATTTTATGTTAATTTTAATTTTATTTTTATTTTTATTTTAATTTTATTTTAATTTTATTTTTATTTTTATTTTAATTTTATGTTAATTTTAATTTTATGTTAATTTTAATTTTATTTTTATTTAATTTTTTATTTTAATTTTAATTTTTTTATTTTAATTTTTATTTTTATTTTTAATTTTATTTTAATTTTAGTTTTATTTTTTTTTATTTTAATTTTATTTTAATTTTATTTTTATTTTTATCCAGACTGAATAATAATACCATCTCATTTATACAGAAGGAACTGTCATTCCCACTGCAAATATTTTTTATTTATTTTAATTTTAATTTTAATTTAATTTTTATTTTATTTTTCATTTTATTTTTATTTTAATTTTAATTTTTAATTTTATTTTTATTTTAATTTAATTTTATTTTTTTATTTTAATTTTAATTTTATTTTATTTTTATCCAGACTGAATAATAACACCATCTCATTTATACAGAAGGAACTGTCATTCCCACTGCAAATATTTTTTATTTTTTATTTATATTTTTCATTCATAGTATTTGTTTTTTCACATTGATAAATTAATTTATTTTATATATTTACACAAATCATATATTTAAGTATAATTAATTGATGTAATTATTTGATTATCGGTGGTACACTTATGAATTCATTATATCACATAAGGTAGAATATATTGGAGCGCGGTACACTACTGGCATTCGTGAACATTTTTAGTGACAGCAGGGTTAGCTGAACGTTTTGATATAAGATATGTGTAGGTGGGCTTGAAAATGACATAGTTATGGCAGTTTACAAATCATGTTCTGATTTTTCCTTCCACACTGCAGCTTTCTCACTCTAATGTGACTCAGCTGCCCCCTGAGTGACCTTTGCTTGCACCTGTTACCTCAGTCAGTCACAGGTGTGTGAGAAGCTCTGCTGAAAACAGGCTGTTTAAACTTGCCAAGTTCACTGGCGATTGCCATTTTCAAACGCTTGTAGTTTTAAAAGTAAAAATGCTACCGTGAAAAGGTTTATATTGTGACAATCACAAAAAACAGACCTAAATTTTGATGTATAGTATGTCTCTGAAAGATAAAAAATGAAGGCACAGTCGCAGTTTAAAAACGTCCCTTAAAATTTCTTGTGTCTAAAGTGGAGTTTCAATGAAAGTCAATGGGAGGGATGAGGTCCAAACAAATGGTCATATTGTGAAAACTATCAGGAGTATGTCCTAGCCGTGAACATTTTTAGTGACAGCAGGGTTAGCTGAACGTTTTGATATAAGATATGTGTAGGTGGGCTTGAAAATGGCAGAGTGATGGCAGTTTACAAATCATGTTCTGATTTTTCTGATTTTTCCTTTACACACTCTAGCTGTGCTCTGCTTCTCAATGCATTCCTATGGGAAAATTTCGCCGCAAAAACCGCGATATTTCTTGAACGATTCGGCGAAACGTTCCACAAAGTAATAGCAATCCGATCGGGAACAATTCGCACGTTTTGATATATTACTTGTATTTGTAGTGTAAAAACTGTGGGAGGAGTTAGCGTGGCAAATATGGCTATAATAAGAATAAGAATAAAAACTAGACAATCTACAATTTCTGGGGAAATTGTGTAAAGTGTTCTTGCCGCAACCTTTACCAAATGATTGTTGAAATGTAAGCAGTGCACATTGCAAGCCTGATAGTGAGAAATGCATTTCAGCTTGTATTTTGAAGCTCACAGTCCAGCCTGGTGAGTCATCTGCCTCTTGAGTGACCTTTGGTTGCTGCACCTGGAGAGGGCGGAGTAGGCTCACTGTGCTATGACAACTCACTCTGAGAGGAATGTCAGCATGTGTGTTCTAAACAGGCTTTTTAAACTTGCCAAGTTCAATTGCGTGCTAAAATTAGTATTAATTAAATATTAAAGAAAAGAAACATAGTGTCTTATCCGGGATATCAATTATTTATTTTTTTTTTTATTTTAATTTTTTTTTATTTTAATTTTATTTTAATTTTAATTTTTATTATTTTATTTTATTTTTAATTTTATTTTTATTTTATTTTAATTTTATATTTATTTTTATTTTAATTTTAATTTTATTTTAATTTTATTTTTATTTTAATTTTATGTTAATTTTAATTTTATGTTAATTTTAATTTTATTTTTATTTTAATTTTAATTTTATTTTATTTTTAATTTTATTTTTATTTTTATTTTAATTTTATGTTAATTTAATTTTATTTTAATTTTTATTTTAATTTTATTTTTTTTTAATTTTATGTTAATTTTATTTTGATTTTAATTTTTTTTTAATTTTAATTTTATTTTTATTTTAATTTTTATTTTTATTTTATTTTTAATTTTATTTTAATTTTAATTTAATTTTTTTTTTATTTTAATTAAATTTTTATTTTATTTTTTTTTTTTATCCAGACTGAATAATAATACCATCTCATTTATACAGAAGGAACTGTCATTCCCACTGCAAATATTTTTTATTTATTTTAATTTTTATTTAATTTTAATTTTATTTTAATTTTATGTTAATTTTAATTTTATTTTTATTTTAATTTTAATTTTATTTTATTTTTAATTTTATTTTTATTTTTAATTTTATTTTAATTTTAATTTTTAATTTTATTTTTATTTTAATTTTATTTTATTTTTATTTTTATCCAGACTGAATAATAACACCATCTCATTTATACAGAAGGAACTGTCATTCCCACTGCAAATATTTTTTATTTTTTATTTATATTTTTCATTCATAGTTTTTGTTTTTTCACATTGATAAATTAATTTATTTTATATATTTACACAAATCATATATTTAAGTATAATTAATTGATGTAATTATTTGATTATCGGTGGTACACTTATGAAATCATTATATCACATAAGGTAGTATATATTGGAGCGTGGTACACTACTGGCATTCGTGAACATTTTTAGTGACAGCAGGGTTAGCTGAACGTTTTGATATAAGATATGTGTAGGTGGGCTTGAAAATGGCAGAGTGATGGCAGTTTACAAATCATGTTCTGATTTTTCTGATTTTTCCTTTGCACACTCTAGCTGTGCTGTGCTGCTCAATGCATTCCTATGGGAAAATTTCGCCGCAAAAACCGCGATATTTCTTGAACGATTCGGCGAAACGTTCTACAAAGTAATAGCAATCCGATCGGGATCAATGCGCACGTTTTGATATATTACTTGTCTTTGTAGTGTAAAAACTGTGGGAGGAGTTAGCGTGGCAAATATGGCTATAATAAGAATAAGAATTAGATTTCAAATATGGCAGAGAAGAGCGGTTAAAAACAAACTGCTTCAAATTGCTCACTTCACTGGCGTCTTCACAATTTCTGTGGAAATTGTGTGGTGTTCTGGCCTCCACACAACTGGAGTGGGCAGGTTAGCTTTTGTCTCTCTGCTTCCTGCTCACACAGCTGGGTTCCTATGGCAACTCCCTCCACACCAAGGGCAGAGTCATGGTTATAAACAAACTGCTCCAAGTTGCTGACATCACTGGCGATTGCCATCTTCAAACGGTTGTAGTTTTAAAAGTATAAATGCTACCGTGAAAAGGCTTATATTGTGACAATCACAAGAAACAGACCTAAATTTTGATATATAGTATGTCTCTGCAATATTAAAAATGAAGGCACAGTCGCAGTTTAAAAACGTCCCTTAAAATTTCTTGTGTCTAAAGTGGAGTTTCAATGAAAGTCAATGGGAGGAGTGAGGTGCAAACAAACGGTCATATTCTGAAAACTATCAGGAGTATGTCCTAGCCGTGAACATTTTTAGTGGCAGCAGGGATAGCTGAACGTTTTGATATAAGATATGTGTAGGTGGGCTTGATAATGACATAGTTATGGCAGTTTACAAATCATGTTCTGATTTTTCCTTTCACACTGCAGCTTTCTCACTCTAATGTGACTCAGCTGCCCCCTGAGTGACCTTTGCTTGCACCTGTTACCTCAGTCAGTCACAGGTGTGTGAGGAGCTGTGCTCTAAACAGGCTGTTTAAACTTGCCAAATTCACTGGCGATTGCCATCTTCAAACGCTTGTAATTTTAAAAGTATAAATGCTACCGTGAAAAGGTTTATATTGTGACAATCACAAGAAAAAGACCTACAGTTTGATGTATAGTATGTCTCTGAAAGATAACAAATGAAGGCACAGTCGCAGTTTAAAAACGTCCCTTAAAATGTCTGGTGTCTAGAGTGGAGTTTCAATGAAAGTCAATGGGAGGGGTGATGTGCAAACAAATGGTCATATTCTGAAAACTATCAGGAGTATGTCCTAGCCGTGAACATTTTTAGTGACAGCAGGGTTAGCTGAACGTTTTGATATAAGATATGTGTAGGTGGGCTTGAAAATGGCAGAGTGATGGCAGTTTACAAATCATGTTCTGATTTTTCCTTCTACACTCTAGATTTGTCACTTCTCACTCTAGTTGCTCAATGCATTCCTATGGGAAAATTTTGCCGCAAAAACCGCGATATTTCTTGAACGATTTGGCGAAACGTTCCACAAAGTAATAGCAATCCGATCGGGAACAATCCGCACGTTTTGATATATTACTTGTTTTTGTAGTGTAAAAACTGTGGGAGGAGTTAGCGTGGCAAATATGGCTATAATAAGAATAAGAATAAGAATATATATGTGAGATAACAATAAGTGTTCCTTGCTATGCAAGAACACTTAATAAGAATATACTTGTGAGATAACAATAAGTGTTCCTTGCTATGCAAGAACACTTAATAAGAATATACTTGTGAGATAACAATAAGTGTTCCTTGCTATGCAAGAACACTTAAAAATAAGAACTAGACAATCTACAATTTCTGGGGAAATTGTGTAAAGTGTTCTTGCCGCAACCTTTACCAAATGATTGATGAAATGTAAGCAGGGCACATTGCAAGCCTGATAGTGAGAAATGCATTTCAGCTTGTATTTTGAAGCTCACAGTCCAGCCTCGTGAGTCATCTGCCTCTTGAGTGACCTTTGGTTGCTGCACCTGGAGAGGGCGGAGTAGGCTCACTGTGCTGAGACAGCTGGGTTGCTATGACAACTCACTCTGAGAGGAATGTCAGCATGACTGTTCTAAACAGGCTTTTTAAACTTGCCAAGTTCAATTGCGTGCTAAAATTAGTATTAATTAAATATTAAAGAAAAGAAACATAGTGTCTTATCCGGGATATCAATTATTTATTTTTATTTTTATTTTTTTTTATTTTAATTTTAATTTTTATTTTATTTTATTTTTAATTTTATTTTTATTTTAATTTAATTTTAATTTTATGTTAATTTTAATTTTATTTTTATTTTAATTTTATTTTTATTTTAATTTTATGTTAATTTTTATTTTATTTTTAATTTTATTTTTATTTTAATTTAATTTAAATTTTATGTTAATTTTAATTTTATTTTTATTTTAATTTTATTTTTATTTTAATTTTATGTTAATTTTAATTTTATGTTAATTTTAATTTTATTTTTATTTTATTTTAATTTTATTTTATTTTTAATTTTATTTTTATTTTATGTTATTTTTATTTTATGTTATTTTAATTTTATGTTAATTTTATTTTTATTTAATTTTTTTTTTAATTTTAATTTTATTTTATTTTTTAATTTTTATTTTAATTTTATTTTAATTTTATTTTAATTTAATTTTTATTTTATTTTTATTTTTATCCAGACTGAATAATAATACCATCTCATTTATACAGAAGGAACTGTCATTCCCACTGCAAATATTTTTTATTTATTTTAATTTTTATTTTAATTTAATTTTTATTTTATTTTTAATTTTATTTTTGTTTTAATTTTAATTTTTAATTTTATTTTTATTTTAATTTTATTTTATTTTTTTATTTTAATTTTAATTTTATTTTATTTTTATCCAGACTGAATAATAACACCATCTCATTTATACAGAAGGAACTGTCATTCCCACTGCAAATATTTTTTATTTTTATTTATATTTTTCATTCATAGTTTTTGTTTTTTCACATTGATAAATTAATTTATTTTATATATTTACACAAATCATATATTTAAGTATAATTAATTGATGTAATTATTTGATTATCGGTGGTACACTTATGAATTCATTATATCACATAAGGTAGAATATATTGGAGCGCGGTACACTACTGGTATTCGTGAACATTTTTAGTGACAGCAGGGTTAGTGGAACGTTTTGATATAAGATATGTGTAGGTGGGCTTGAAAATGGCAGAGTGATGGCAGTTTACAAATCATGTTCTGATTTTTCTGATTTTTCCTTTGCACACTCTAGCTGTGCTGTGCTGCTCAATGCATTCCTATGGGAAAATTTCGCCGCAAAAACCGCGATATTTCTTGAACGATTCGGCGAAACGTTCTACAAAGTAATAGCAATCCGATCGGGATCAATGCGCACGTTTTGATATATTACTTGTCTTTGTAGTGTAAAAACTGTGGGAGGAGTTAGCGTGGCAAATATGGCTATAATAAGAAAAAGAATTAGATTTCAAATATGGCAGAGAAGAGCGGTTAAAAACAAACTGCTTCAAATTGCTTACTTCACTGGCGTCTTCACAATTTCTGTGGAAATTGTGTGGTGTTCTGGCCTCCACACAACTGGAGTGGGCAGGTTAGCTTTTGTCTCTCTGCTTCCTGCTCACACAGCTGGGTTCCTATGGCAACTCCCTCCACACCAAGGGCAGAGTCATGGTTATAAACAAACTGCTCCAAGTTGCTGACATCACTGGCGATTGCCATCTTCAAACGGTTGTAGTTTTAAAAGTATAAATGGTACCGTGAAAAGGCTTATATTGTGACAATCACAAGAAACAGACCTAAATTTTGATATATAGTATGTCTCTGCAATATTAAAAATGAAGGCACAGTCGCAGTTTAAAAACGTCCCTTAAAATTTCTTGTGTCTAAAGTGGAGTTTCAATGAAAGTCAATGGGAGGAGTGAGGTGCAAACAAATGGTCATATTCTGAAAACTATCAGGAGTATGTCCTAGCCGTGAACATTTTTAGTGACAGCAGGGTTAGCTGAACGTTTTGATATAAGATATGTGTAGGTGGGCTTGATAATGACATAGTTATGGCAGTTTACAAATCATGTTCTGATTTTTCCTTTCACATTGTAGCTTTCTCACTCTAATGTGACTCAGCTGCCCCCTGAGTGACCTTTGCTTGCACCTGTTACCTCAGTCAGTCACAGGTGTGTGAGGAGCTGTGCTCTAAACAGGCTATTTAAACTTGCCAAATTCACTGGCGATTGCCATCTTCAAACGCTTGTAGTTTTAAAAGTATAAATGCTACCGTGAAAAGCTTTATATTGTGACAATCACAAGAAAAAGACCTACAGTTTGATGTATAGTATGTCTCTGAAAGATAACAAATGAAGGCACAGTCGCAGTTTAAAAACGTCCCTTAAAATGTCTGGTGTCTAGAGTGGAGTTTCAATGAAAGTCAATGGGAGGTGTGAGGTCCAAACAAATGGTCATATTGTGAAAACTATCAGGAGTATGTCCTAGCCGTGAACATTTCTAGTGACAGCAGGGTTAGCTGAACGTTTTGATATAAGATATGTGTAGGTGGGCTTGAAAATGAAAGAGTGATGGCAGTTTACAAATCATGTTCTGATTTTTCTGATTTTTCCTTTGCACACTCTAGCTGTGCTGTGCTGCTCAATGCATTCCTATGGGAAAATTTCGCCGCAAAAACCGCGATATTTCTTGAACGATTCGGCGAAACGTTCTACAAAGTAATAGCAATCCGATCGGGATCAATGCGCACATTTTGATATATTACTTGTCTTTGTAGTGTAAAAACTGTGGGAGGAGTTAGCGTGGCAAATATGGCTATAATAAGAATAAGAATAAGAATATATATGTGAGATAACAATAAGTGTTCCTTGCTATGCAAGAACACTTAATAAATGACCATGGATTATTAAAAAAACTAGTAAATGTATTTTACAAACAGCTTAAAAAATACCAAACTATATCAGGTTTTATTAGAGTGCTGCTGCTCCTTTATTTATGAATCACAGGATTGGATATGTTCTAGACGAGGATGTATGATCCATGCATACTACAGCCTGCAGGGAGGTCTCAAGAAGGTTTTTCGGCCTGTCTAGGATGTCCCATATTTGAAGACCTGTGTTCTGGAGCTTCACCCCTTAAAGCACAGGGCCCTAAATATGAGTACCACTCAGCAGGGCTGGGACAAGGGGTGGGCAGAAGGGACATGTGGAGAATAATAACTGGTGCTGGAGCGGTGTATGGTTATATTAAGCGTCCATATAATAGTCCATATGGAGACCATGTGAAATTCAAGAGGGAGCACAGAAAAACGACATCAGTGGCATCAACAGCACTCTTAGAGCAAAGCTGAAACTCTGTAAGTAGAAGGAAGCAGAGGGGCCCCAGACTAGGTGCAGCATTAATGGTAAATTTTATTAAAAACATACAATTGGCAATTCACAGCAGAGTAGACAAAGATAGGCATGTCAGTATGATGTCCAGATCCCCTAGGGATGGTCGATAACAGGCAGTCTATGCGTAGCTGAATAGGGAGCAAGAGGAGCATCCTAATGCAGCCGACCACCGCATTAACCAGCATGGAATGCAAGATGGAGCTGAACCAGACCAGATGTGACGTCAGCAGGGAACATGATGATGTAAGTGGGCGGTGATGAGTTTTGAAGCTTCCACTTCTTCTTCAGACCTGGAAGCTTTGAAACGCGTCACCGTCCACTTACATCATCATATTCCCTGCTGATGTCACATCCGGTCCGGCGCCATCTTGTGTTCTACGCTGGTTAGTGCGGCGGTAGGCTGCATTATGATGCTCCTCTTGCTTCCTATTCAGCTACCCATACTCCGCCTTTTATCGACCATCCCTAGGGGATCCGGACATCATACTGACTTGCATATCTTTGTCTACTTTATGTGAGTTGCCAGTTGTATTTTTTTAATAAAATTTACCATTAATGCTGCACTTAGTCTGGCGCCCCTCTGCCTCCTTCACAAGAGACATGTGCCCTGGGATCAAAGGAGCAATGAGAAAAGGGGGTGCAATTTGGCTTCTTTGCCCTGGGCACTGGTTGAACTTGTGGTCCCACTACTGTCACTCAGTACAGCGTTTAGCCTTGTCCATCTTTGCCCTTGGCACTGCTTGAACTTGTGGTCCCACCACTGTCATTCCATACAGTTTCTGTCCAGTTGCAGCCTGCCATAGACGTTGACAGGCTGCCTCTAGTGGGGCTGAATGCTGCACCTGTCCCTACGAATCACACACAAACTCTGTGTGCAATGTGCTTTAGAGTCCTAAAACTTAATATATTGCAGTTAAAGGCTGAAAATATTCACCAAAGAAAAAAGACAGGAAAACTAAACTTTATGTTGAACTTTCTTTGCAGAGTTTGGCCTTGGACAATGAATCTTTTGCATCAGTTTCAAGCATGAATAATGCAAATGGAGTCTGGAACTCCAGCTGTCTTAATGATATATTAGCAAATAGTGATAGACAACTAACTCTAAAAGTAATAATTTACTCTCCATTTCAAGACAAGGACATTTTATTTTAATACGGAGCATATGTCATACAAGTGACAAAAGGAAGCTCAAGCACCACACATGATGATGGAAATATGCTACTGATATATTTAAGTGCCCACAATTTATTGTTTTGCTTTATATTTCCAGATCATTTCATAAAGAGGCCTTCGATAATTGTACACAAGTCTTTCAGATCTGAAATAGCTAATTAAAGAAAAAACATGTTAAGCTATTTGATTGTTTTTAATTAACAACCGATTAGCATAAGCTAATCATCTTGTTCTTGCTCAGCAGCTATTTATAATTTTTGGCACTCTTGATTATTTAAAGGACTTTATCAGCTGAAGTAACCCTTGCTAAGCTGAAGATGGAAAATGTAGCACATTACAGTTACGTATTCATTTTCCTTTCTTGTTATTATTTTAGCACTGTATGTACTTTTACTGTTTGTGTAGCACAGCATTTCCAAACATTTGATTATGTATGTGCAACCACACTGTTTTCATTGTCCAAGTATCACTATGTGGCTTCATTCACATGGCCGTAAACATTTTCTTGATGTTCTTACATGTGCTTTCTAGGAAAAAAGTTCCTGCGTAATGATGCCATGCATTGTAAATTGCACTCCAAGACACAATACAGTAATGGACAATAGTTCCACGTAGAATCTCACAATGCAAATGCTGTACAGCGTGCTGCCTCATTAAAAATGAGGGTATTTTGTGTTGATGAGTATGTTTTGGGGCTTTGAAAGTCGATAAAAATGAATGCATTCACCTACCACAATGCACAACTAGTGTATGATCCCAGCCCCAACCCAATTTCTGTGAGACCAGGGCACCATGAACAGACTCCCATGGTACATGTGGAAGGACTGGGTTCAAAGGAGATTGTACTAGAGAATGGGACTTATGTCAATCTGTAAGTTTTGTATACTGCGGGATAGAAGAGAGCCCATTGCTGTTGCAAATAGTTCTGGAAAAGGGCTTTGAGACACCAAGAAAAACACGTTGAGTACTGTGCAAAAGTTTTAGGCAGGTGTGAAAAATGCTTTAAAGTAAGAATGCTTTCAAAAATATGGATTTTAATTGTTTATTTTTATCAATTTACAAAATGCAAAGTGAGCGAAAAGAAGAAAAATCAAAATCAAATCAATATTTAGTGTGAGTACACTTGCACCCTTTGTACACTTACGCAAAGTCAGGGATTTTTGTAAGATTGGTGTAAAATTGAAGTCAGAAGTATGATTAACCAATTATACCAAACAGGCGATAAAGGTCATCAATTTCATATGTAGGTTTAAGCACAGTCATTAACTGAACCAACATCAACAGTTGTGTAGGAGGCTTGAAACTGGATGAGGAACAGCCAAACTCTGCTACTTAGCCCTTGTTTGCACCGGTGCGACTTGTAATGAAATTTAACAGTTTTAAATCACAAGGCAAGTTGCACCCTATTGTCAGCAATGAAATTGTTAAAATTTCACAGTTTTTTGTGATTTTAAGTGTGACTGACTTGCATAGACGTCTGCATGAAGTCACACAGATGTCAGCCAAGTCGCACTTGATATTGCACTGACATGTGGCTTTTAAATCACTTCACCTGAAGATGCACGATTTCAAAGTCAGATTCGGCGTGAAGTGACTGTAAGGTGAAGTTGTGGAAGCCAGTTTTATGTAGATGCAGTGGTCGGCCAAGGAAACCTAATGCAGCAGATGAAAGTAACATCATGCCTACTTCCGTTTGACATCAGAAGATGTGCAGCAGTGCCATCAGTACAAAAGTGGCAGAAATCCATCTACTGTCCGGAGAAGTCTGGCCAGAAGTGGTCTTCATGGAAGAATTGCGGCCAAAAAGCCATACCTGGAAAAAAGGTTAAGTGACTCAACTATGCATGAAAACATATTAACTGGGGTGCAGAAAAATGGAAGCAAAAATGTGAAATATTTGGCTATAGCAGTAGGCAGTTTGTTAGATGAAGATTTGGAGAGCAGTACAATAATGAGTGTCTGCAGGCAACAGTGAAGCATGGTGGAGGTTCCTTGCATGTTTTGGGCTGCATTTCTGCAAATGAAGTTAGAGATTTGGTCAGGATCAATGGTGTCCTCAATGCTGAGAAATACTGGCAGATACAGTGCCTTGAAAAAGTATTCATACCCCTTGGAATTTTCCACATTTTGTCGTGTTACAACCAAAAACATAAATGTATTTTATTGGGATTTTATGTGATAGACCAACACAAAGTGGCACATAATTGTGAAATGGAAGGAAAATAATAAATGGTGTTAAACATTTTTTCAAAAATAAATATCTGAAAAGTGTGGCGTGCATTTGTATTAAGCCCCCTTTACTCTGATACCAATTGCCTTCAGAAGTCACCTAATTAGTAAATAGAGCCCACCTGTGTGTAATTTAATCTCAGTATAAATACAGCTGTTCATGAAGGCCAATGAACACACCAGACAGGTCAGGGATAAAGTTGTGGAGGCATTTAAAGTAGGGTTTGGTTATGAAAAAATATATCAAGCTTTGAACATCTCACAGTGCACTGTTCAATCTATCATCTGAAAATGGAAAGCATATGGTACAACTGCAAACCTATCAAGACATGGGCATCCACCTAAACTGAAAGGCCAGGCAAGGAGAGCATTAATCAGAAAAGCAGCAAAGAGGCCCCTGGTAACTGTGGAGGAGCTGCAGAGATCCACAGCTTAGGTGGGAGAATCTGTCCAACTATTCGTCGTGCACTCCACAAATCTGGCCTTCATGAAGAATGGCAAGAAGAAAGCCACTGTTAAAAAAAAGCCATTAAAAAGTCCCGTTTGCAGTTTGTGAGAAGCCATGTGGGGGACACAGCAAATATGTGGAAGAAGGTGCTTTGGCCAAAATTGAACTTTTTGGTCTAAAAGCAAACACTATGTGTGGCAGAAAACTAACACTGCACATCATCCTGAACACACTATCCCCACCGTGAAACATGGTGGTGGGGGCATCATGTTGCAGGGATGCTTTTCTTCAGCAGGGACAGGGAAGCTGGTCAGAGTTGATGGGAAGATGGAAGGAGCCAAATACAGGGCAATCTTAGAAAACCTGTTAGAATCTGCAAAAGACTGGGGCGGAGGTTCACCTTCTAGCAAGACAGCGACCCTAAACATACAGCCAGTGCTACAATGGAATGGTTTAGACCAAAGCATACTTATGAGTAAGAGTGGCCCAGTCATAGTCCAGACCTAAATCCAATTGAGAATCTGTGGCAAGACTTGAAAATTGCTGTTCATAGACGCTCTCCATACAATCTGACAGAGCTATTTTGCAACGAAGAATGGGCAAAAATGTCACTCTCTAGATGTGAAAAGCTGGTAGAGACATCCCCAAAAAGACTTGCAGCTGTAGTTGCAGCGAAAGTTGGTTCTACAAAGTATTGACTCAGGGGGCTGAATACAAATGTAAGCCACACTTTTCAGATATTTACTTGTGAAAAATTCTGAAAACTATTTATCATTTTCCTTCCACTTCACAATTATGTGCCACTTTGTTTGGTCTATCACGTAAAATCCTAATAAAATACATTTATGTTTTTGGTTGTAACATGACAAAATGTGGAAAATTTCAAGGAGTATAAATACTTTTTCAAGGCACTGTACTTATCCTTCATGCCATACCATCAGGAAGGCGTGTGATTGGTCCCAAATGTATTCTGCAGTAGGATAACAACCCCAGAACATACAGCTAATGTCATTTAGAACTATCTTCAGCGTAAAGTAGATCAAAGAGTCCTGGAAGTGATGGTTTGGCCCCAACAGAGTTCTGATCTCAATATCATCAAGTCTGTCTGGGATTACATGAAGAGACAGAAGGATCTGAGGCAGCCAACATCCACAGAAGATCTGTGGTTAGTTCTCCAAGATATGTGGAACAACCTGCAGTACTTTCAAAAAGTGTGAGTAAGAATTGATTCTCTTTTGAAGGTAAAGGTGTTCACAGAAAAGATTGATTTGGTTTGGATTTCTCTTCTGTCCATCTACTTTGCATTTTGTAATTGATAAGAATAAACTATTATCACTTCTATTTCTGAAATCATTCTTAATTTATGTGTAGCTCTACCCCCGCAGGGGCCGCTTGACAAAGCTTGTCCCCAGTGGTTGCCCTAACCCATCAACTCTGACACTCTGGGTTCAGACATATTTCAACAGTATGAAATATTAATGCAAGAGACACTATTCTTTAGTAACATCTCTATATTAGGCTCGTTCAAAAGAGTAAACTACAGAATGAAGGTTTAGGAGGGACATCCTCAATTAATGCATAACAGCAAAACACTAAGAAAATGGAAATAACAAAATACCATTGGTAACAGATTAAATGGTCACAAATGGTACATTGTAACTATGTAACTGCAACACCAGCAACAGGAGGGGGAAGAAAAGGCTTGTTGACTTATCAGCTCCCTCTTGGATTCCGGTGCCACAACAGGGAATGCAAAGAATTATAAATAAATACATATACTGTATATATATATATATTGGCCTAAATGGGTATAGACGCCCTAATTTGAATAACAATGGCTTAGCTGTCTCTTAAAGTTCCTTTAACTAGAAATAGCAACTTGAGTCCTGAAATGTTTAAAGCTCCTGATGTGATAGTAGCCATTGTCTTCTGCTAGCAACGGTGGGGCCCATATACAGTGGTGAGTAACAGTAATTCAAAGAAAATAAAAGATAGGATGTGGTAAATGCACAAAGCAAAGATCTCTTGGTACTGAGATGTAAAGGTGGCTGCATGCAGGGTCTCTAGAGTGTTGTCAGAAAGAGGTTGGGCATCCGCCCGGTCACGGCCTCCTAGGAACAGGGTTCTTGCACAGGTTTTTGGCTGTTCACAGAGAAGTGCAGAGTTACCTGACAGCCTGTCAGTGTGGTAAGAGAAATGGTTGGCTGAAGACTGGATAGTGACAGTCCTAATGCACAGACACTTATGCAATCCCAATGTGGCAATCTGCATCATCACTGTGCTGAGAGTCCTGCAGTAGCAGCTAGCAACTTGTCTCTGGTGGAGAATGGTAGTCCCCCTGTGTTCAGCTCTGAATCTTGCACCAAGAGGGTGAGGCACTTCTTTGCAGTAGAATATAACTTCTCTCCCAGCAACCTTCTGGTTCCCCAGCTCTTTGGTAGTTGTAGTTCAATCAGTGCTCATAAATGCAGTATATATTGGTTGTAGGGGTCCCAGCATCCTCTGCTGTCAGAAGAACTGGATCCACTCTGCGAATAGGAAGTGATGTAGCAGTCCCAGTACTGGGCACTAGGGGGAAAAAGGATTAACCATAGTGTCATATGTAAATGTCCCTGAATGGCATAATGATATAGCCAGCACTTGGCTACATACTGAATTTTTAACACCAGCCTAAAACCTTTACACAGTAGTGTATGTAGGCAAAAAAAAAAAATATAAAACCTAATATGTGTGTGTGTGGGGGGGTGTGCTCAACCTGGAGTTGGGCTCTAAACAAAAGTCAGGGCACTAGCTGATTTGGTGATGCACCAATGAGAAAGGGAAACCTTTTCAAAATATAGGTTAAAATTAGCAACAGAACGAGTAAGCCCTGTGAAGGGGGCGAAATATGCTCGGGCCGTGGTTTGGATGGAGTCTAGACTGAGGTTGCTTGTGTGATGTGCTGTTCCTGAGACTTCTTTTCCTTCTTCAGCAACAGAAGCAGGACATGTGCCAATGTACCATGTTAGCAGTGCAGCCACAAATCAGTAAAGTCAGTTGGAATACAAGGCAGCTGTTTGGATCAAAATACATAAGGTATTTTGCTTTGTCTCTTTATGTCACTTAGCAGTAATGCAAGGAAGCAAAAACCTCTGTAGTATATTATTGTGCTAAAAAAGAATGCTGTACAAACAAACTACTTACAATTGTAAGAAAACAATACAAGACATACAGAGTATTACAGATATACATTTAACACATGCTCACGCTACCTAGCATTCCCAACGAATAAGCATGGACAATGATCTGTATACAATAGGGATACTTTAAAATGTTATCTTGAGTTATAGATTGCGATTTCCATAACAAACAGAGCTCCAGGCTCTACTTCAGCAACTATAGGAGCTCGGGTGCTAGCATCATCCCCAACTGAAGTTCCTTCTTTGTTCCCTCTAGCACAAACTTTCCTTCTTAGTTCTTCTGTTGTTATGTGGCCTTCTTTCAGCTTATGCTGCTGGCCTTTTATTTAGGACATTTTGGATAGCCATTCCCACATGCACATAACCTTTTCTGCATCAGTTTCTATGAGTGAAGCATTTTATTACTCACTCTAGATGGCACTGAAGTATGATATATGCAAAACAATGGGAGCAACTAAAATGTGTACATGGTCATCAACTGCAATTTACCCAATACACAGCAATTATACGAGCTTGTGCAAACATTGTTTTCATGGCATTTTTTTTTAGAAATGTTAACACAAGAAGACTGATAGGACTACAAATGGGGAAGAGGGCTTGAGTTTTTTCCCTCCCCCTCCTTTGATAAGAAACTTTTCTCCACTGATGGAAAGTAATCTGAGCCCTACTATACTTGGTGATCTGTAGCATTTGGCCAATAGATCTCTGATTCAATGAATGATGACTCTGTTTTTTACAAGTCTTCAAGTGGACTTGGATTCTTTCTTGATCGATGATCATTATTTATGGTTGTTATCGTATCTGTCCATCCAGATACGATTGACCCATATCTTGCAGGAGCTATCTGAGATTGTGCTGGTATCATCAACTGAAATTTATGTTTTGTCTTGTTCCTTGAAGAAGTGGGCTCTGTCCCACGAAATGTGTTGGAATCCCAAAACAAAGTACCTTTTCATGGTTTCAAGTGCAAACTACATGTTTATTTGTTCTTCAACACCTATGATACTATCTGGTTAGGTGTTCTATATCAACATTAACACAATTATCAGTTTCCATTGATAGCCATGTACCATCTTATCCACTATTTGTACAGTTTAGCCTGTTTGCTCTAAGGCTATGGCTGCTGTTTTTTGCGGTTGATACTCGTGACGCCGTCTGCGTCTAGGACATCAGCAACAATTTACTGTGGCCGGGTCTCACTTTCTGTATTTTATTTTTATGGTTCTTTATGTCTGATGAATATGCTCAACCTATGAGTGGTTTTTTAACCTATTAATAGGTGTTCAATTTTATCTGCTGTTCCTATATTTGTTCAATTCACTTTTATTGGTATGGTTTGGTACCTTTAAAGTCCCATTAGTTTTTCTGATTAGGGTTTTTTTCAACAAGGAGACTGATATTTACTTCTAAGTATAACAGATTGTTAAATATATATATACTGGGGGGAAAAGATATATACCTTATTTTTTGCTCCATAAGACGCACTTTTTTCCCCAAAAAAATGGGGAAAAATGTCTGTGTGCCTTATGGAGCCAATATGGAGCGGCCAGTCCGGTATTCCCGCTGTCGCCGTGTCAGAATACCGGGCAGGCTGTTTGGCTCTTCTCTGCAGCAGAGCCTTACCTGTTCCTCAGTCCAGCGCTGCGCAGTCTTCTCTCCCGGCTCCAGCATCTTTAGTGTGGGCACTGGCTGTGACAGCCGGGTGCCCACTGAACATGCGCGAGAAAAGCTGCGCTTTGTGAATGGTCCGCCAGTCTTCTGGGACCTGTCACGTGTCCCAGAAGACAGGGAGGTAGGACAACTCCACGGAACTGGGAGCTGATACCTGTCAAATTCGAGTACCCGCTCCCCCTCCCTCCCCAAAGGTCCACAGTCTCTGGTCATCCCTTGCACTGTGTTTGCAGTCTCTGGTCATCTGTACTATGTCCGCAGTCTCTGGTCATCTGTACTGTGTCTGCAGTCTCTGGTCATCTCCTGTATTATGTCCACAGTCTCTGGTCATCTCCTGTACTGTGTCCGCAGTCTTTGGTCATCCCCTGTACTGTATTTGCAGTCTCTGGTCATCTCCTGTACTATGTCCGCAGTCTCTGATCATCCCCTGTACTGTGTCCGCAGTCTCTGGTCATCTCCTGTAGTATGTCCGCAGTCTCTGGTCATCTCCTGTAGTATGTCTGCTGTCTCTGGTCATCTCCTGTACTGTGCCCGCAGTCTCTGGTCATCCCCTGTACTGTGTCCGCAGTCTCTGATCATCTCATGTAATATGTTTGCAGTCTCTGGTCATCCTCTGTACTGTGTCCGCAGTCTCTGGTCATCTCCTGTAGTATGTCCGCAGTCTCTGGTCATCCCCTATACTGTGTCCGCAGTCTCTGATCATCTCCTGTAGTATGTCCGCAGTCTCTGGTCATCCCCTATACTGTGTCCACAGTCTCTGGTCATCTCCTGTAGTATGTCCACAGTCTCTGTTCATCCCCTGTACTGTGTCCGCAGTCTCTGGTCATCTCCTGTAGTATGTCCACAGTCTCTGATCATCTCCTGTAGTATGTCTGCAGTCTCTAGTTATCTCCTGTACTATGTTCACAGTCTCTGGTCATCTCCTGTAGTACATCTGCAGTCTCTGGTTATTTCCTGTACTATGTCTGCAGTCTCTGGTCATCTCCTGTAGTATGTCCTCAGTCTCTGGTCATCTGTACTATGTCCACAATCTCTGGTCATCTCCTGTACTATGTCCGCAGTCTCTGGTCATCTCCTGTAGTATGTCTGCAGTCTCTGGTCATCCTCTGTACTATGTCTGCAGTCTCTGGTCATCTCCTGTAGTATGTCTGCAGTCTCTGGTCATCCTCTGTACTGTGTCCGCAGTCTCTGGTCATCTCCTGTAGTATGTCCGCAGTCTCTGGTCATCCCCTATACTGTGTCCGCAGTCTCTGATCATCTCCTGTAGTATGTCCGCAGTCTCCGGTCATCCCCTATATTGTGTCCACAGTCTCTGGTCATCTCCTGTACTGTGTCCGCAGTCTCTGTTCATCCCCTGTACTATGTCCGCAGTCTCCGGTCATCTCCTGTAGTATGTCCGCAGTCTCTGTTCATCCCCTGTACTATGTCCGCAGTCTCCGGTCATCTCCTGTAGTATGTCCGCAGTCTCTGGTTATCCCCTGTACTATGTCCGCAGTCTCCGGTCATCTCCTGTAGTATGTCCGCAGTCTCTAGTTATCTCCTGTACTATGTTCACAGTCTCTGGTCATCTCCTGTAGTACATCTGCAGTCTCTGGTTATTTCCTGTACTATGTCTGCAGTCTCTGGTCATCTCCTGTAGTATGTCCTCAGTCTCTGGTCATCTGTACTATGTCCGCAGTCTCTGGTCATCTCCTGTACTATGTCCGCAGTCTCTGGTCATCTCATCTCCTGTACTATGTCCGCAGTCTCTGGTCATCTCCTGTAGTATGTCTGCAGTCTCTGGTCATCTCCTGTACTGTGTCTGCAGTCTCTGGTCATTTCCTGTACTATGTCTGCAGTCCACTGCTTCAGAATATTTTTTTTCTTGTTTTTCTCCTCAAAAAACCTAGGTGCGTCTTATGGTCAGGTGTGCCTTATGGAGCAAAATATTCTATATAAGAATAACTAAAGATAACTCAGCAATAAGGTCCATACCTAGGACTGCCTAAATGGTGCATAGATTTGATGATTCCAATGTAACTGTAAAATATAATTTGCAAGTAAACAAAACTGTTTCCATTCTATGGGAAAATGCCTTCCTCATACCTCATAATATAAAGTATGTTTCAGATCAGAGCACCGATGTTACAAAATACATAATATGACCTCTAGCACAACTGAGCTCTTAGAAGCCAGTCTGTGAATGCCAACTGCTAGATGCGGCTTCACAATATAAAGATAAGCAGGTGGCTTAGTTACAGTGATGTTATGCTAATCATACAATTTCTGTAGCAAAATGAGAAAGTTATAGCAATAATGGCAGAAACCATAAAAGCCACAGACCTTATCTACATAAAAAATGGAACAAAACATAGCAAAAAAAGTCTCTTGTTTATGTGTAAAGTTTATTTGTAAAAAATAAGAACATGTTATACTTATAACATTAATACTTAACATTGCACAGAGCAGCCCCGATTCTCCTCTTCTGGGGTACCCCCGACTGCACTCCTGGCTCCTCCCTCCTGCCAAGTGCACCCATAGCAAGTTACTTGCTATGGAAGCATTCGTGCAGGCATGCTCCTCAGCCAGCTCTGGGCGTCCATAAGACACAAAGGGAGTGGCTCAACCCCACCCATCGCAACCTCCTCACTGGTTGTGATTCCCAGCCGCAGGAGCCAATAAATAGGAAGAGAACCGAGAGAGTCACATTTATAGGAGTTAATTATCTATAAGTATTTATATACCACCATAGTAGCTCACAGGTTCACATCATCACAATATTTTTTTATTAGAACCGAGAGAGCTGCTACTCTCATGCACATTGATGGATCAAGATCGGGGTCAGGTAAGTGGAAGGGGTGAGTGGAAGGGGAGCTGCCATGACCAGGCCATTTTTTGCATTACGGCACTGCGTTACTTTAACTGACAATTGTGCAGTCATGCAATGCTGCACCCAAATGAAATTTACATCCTTTTTTTTCCAGAAATAGAGCTTTCTTTCGGTGGTATTTGTTTGCCTGTGCGTTTTTTTATTTTTTGCACTATAAACAAAAAAACTGAACATTTTGAGAAAAAAACAATATTTTTGGCTTTTTGCTATTAAACATGTCCAATAAAAAAATTGTAAAAATCAAATTTCGTCATAAATTTAGGGCAAGAAGTATTCTGCTGCATGTCTTTGCTAAAAAAAAATCCTAATACATGTAAATTAATTGGTTTATGTGAAAGTTATAGCGTCTACAAATGGCGGTATAGGGGGGCGCATGCGCAGCCGGCTCCTGGATGGATGCGCTGTAAGCTCCGCTCCGTCCACCCGCCAGACCTAACACGGCACACCCCAGCCCCGAGGGATATAAACACCATAGTCTGACAGCTGAGAGGTACACAACCCTCACCAGCGATGCCCCGCCGGCGCAAAACATGGAACATAATACCCGTGGATCCCCAACAAACCACCTCTACTAATACGCAACAAATGGAAGTAGAATGACTCTGACATACCTCACCTCCAATCCACTTCCAACACTTCACCTCGGACGCTATATCCCATCCTACTAATCTCTGGCGATCGGCCCTGTTTAGAAAATGTTCACGTTACAAGAAACTGTTTGGCATGACCTCCTTTACGGTCAATGCTTGTTCAAACCCCCCAGTTTTGAAGTAGCACACCAAGCTACTCATGTCACTTGCATTTTACGCAAGTTTTTTTATCCCCTTTCACCTCCTTCACCTCCTCTTCCTCCTGCACCACCAGTCAACCAAGTGTACCACCGGTTCAACTGAATCCTCTGAATAAACATGGAATACACCCTCTGACTCTTCGATTGAGCCAATTCCGTGCTACCAAGACTATAGAATTCTCCCTTTCACGACCATATCCATCCAACTTCATTCAACATTTAAAACAACAATTCAACTACTCCACTAACCAAACCAAGGATCTACACTATGATTAACATAACATCCCTAAATGTTCGTGGCTTAAACTCCCCCTTCAAAAGATCGATGCTCCAAAAGGAAACTTGGACATTTCATGCTGACATACTTTTCCTACAGAAAACACATTTGGCAACAACCAAGACCCCCAAACTACAGCTGCATCAATTCTCCCACATCTATATGGCCACTAACTCCCCCCAAAAAATAGTGTTATTACAGCTATAAAGGACTCTACACAGTTCCACCACATCTCAGAAATAGCTGACCCTCAAGGTCGCTATCATATTTTAGTCTGCAAAATCAACGATACTCCCTATACTCTAGTAAATGTCTACGGTCCCAACAGCAACCAGATGCAATTCTACCATAAACTCCACACCATCATCTCTTCTCAAAAACAAGGCAGGCTTATCATTGGCAGAGACTTTAACGTCATCGGCAACCCACTTCTAGACTCGTCTTCCAACAAAAGATCCCCCAAACAGAATTTCAACCGTTTCTTACATGATCACGACCTTTACGACATTTGGAGATGCCAACACAGCACTGAAAGAGACTACACCTACTACTCCCCTTCTCATTTATCCTACTCCAGAATCGACTTCTTCATTACGGACAAATGGACTTTACAACACGTAATATCATCTAAAATCGGCACCATAACCTGGTCAAACCACGCTCCAATCAACATAACCTTAGACGACATTCAAAGTTCTGCAATTCCTCCCATCTGGAGACTGAATTCTACAATATTAAAGAACTCCAATAACCAAAAATACCTGTTAGAAGCCCACAACCTATTCTTTGAATTTAATGCTACGCCTGATATTTCTACTAACTAAATTCCCGAATCACTAAACTAAGATCCCAACAAATTGACCAACTTCTAACATCCATAAAACTAAACTAAGAAATAAACAAAAAAAACACAAGCACCTCCACATCTGCATCTCTTACCTCAGATAGAAACAAACTCCGAACCCTCCTACTCTACAAATATGACCTCAACCTTCAAAAAACGAAATCACAATTTTATTCCCTAGGTAACAAAGCAAACTCACTATTAACAAAAATAATCAAACAAAGATGTCTTAAATCTAAAAGCTCCTCAATTCAACACACAACTACTCACACATCGCTTACGAATCCACAAGATATAGCTAACGTTTTCGCAACCTACTACAAACTGTGGTATATATACTGGAATTTTTTTTTTCTACTAGTAATGGCGGCGATCAGCGACTTATAGCGGGACTGCAGTGGGCATTCTGACACTGGAGGGAACTGACTTGGTGTCACTGGCATCCCCAGTGACACCAATACAGTGATCAGTGCTAATAAAAAGCACTGACACTGTACTAATGGCACTGGGCAGGAAGGGGTTAACATGTGGGGCGATCAAAGGGTTAACTGTGTGCTGTTTCACAGTAAGCTGTGTGTGTGCTTTTCAACTGTAAGCACACTGATTTGTATGGTTCTGCTATGTAGAGCCATACAAAGCAGTGTGCAGGAGCTGACAGGGAAGAGAACTGTGGCAAATTGCCACGCGCACGCCCCTTACCCGGAAGTGCAAAATCACGTATATATACATGATTTTTTGCACCTGTGCTGCCCTGTAGCAGTATTCCTGCTATAGGGCGGACGGGAAGCTGTTAAGGCAGAGAATGCATTAAGGTAAAAAAAAACCTTTAGCCATTAAAAACACTTTAATTTTAAATAGCAATGGGTTGTTGTTTCTTCAGTACAGCTAATGTCATTCAATAATACCTTGACACCTCAATTCCTACAACGTTTCCAATTTTATAGTTTCTATTAGTGAAAGGGACTTATGTGGTGTTCTTTGCATAGTACATAACCCATATAAATTCAATATATGTTTTATTATTTAGTTGTCAATAACAAAAGATGATAACAAAGATGTTCTCATAATCCATAAACCACAGAATATCTTTTTTTATCTTTTATATTATCAACATACTGATAAAAAGTAGGTTTTATTGAAATATGTTGGTTATGTACAATATTTAAACTCAACAAAAGTCCCTTTCAATAATAAAAACTAGAAAAACAATCACTTTCCATGAACACATTATACAAGAGAAATGACTTACACATTCAGTTGTTTAACTGACGTTTATGGGCTTACAGAAATTTGCAAAGATATAAAGAAATTACATAGAATCAAGTGTTATGAGACGTTAATTTTTAATGGAAAAATCACAAACTGAAATACGTTTATATAAGCAGACAGAACAATCTCTACATCATCTCATGAGTTACACGCTTTCAAGCATTCAAATAAGAAAAGTCTAATCTTTCATTTATTTAAAAAAAAACAAAAAACAAATAGCACATTTACTAAGAACTTTTCTTTAGAGTGTCTCACTCCATTCCCCTTACCTAATTCAGCAGTACCTGTGCACATAGGATGTATTAGACTGGGTTTACACTATGCGGTGCAGGACATGAATCGCACCACATTCCTTGGCGAATTACATGCAATGTTTGATGTATGTGCCTTAGTCATTTAGAATGGAACATTATCTTTGGGGTTGGGTTTATACCTAGATTTTTAGGGTCTAAATTTTGAGGTGAAGCCCAATAGAACAGGACACATTTTACAATCTACAAAGTTTAGATAAAATGGCCAAACACTAAGGCTGGCCATACATTATACAATTTTCTTGGGAATTTTGCTTTATATTTACCAAAAACCATATAATATGAGGTCAAACTAAACAACACTTTCAATTGTATCCAATTAGGCAGGCCCTTGCACTACATAGTTGAAGGTAAATCTAAAGGAAATTGAGCAGACATTGAACAGAAAATTGTATAGTGTATGGCCAGGCTAAGGCTGGCCATACATTATACAATTTTCCTGAGATTTTTGCTTTAGATTTGCCAAAAATATAATATGAGATCAAACCTAAACAACATTTTCAATTGTATCTAATTAGGTAGACTCTTGCACTACATAGTTGAAGGTAAATCTAAAGGAAATTGGGCAGATATTGAACAGAAAATTGTATAGTGTATGGCCAGGCTAAGGCTGGCCATACATTATACAATTTCTTGAGATTTTTGCTTTAGATTTGCCAAAAATATAATATGAGATCAAACCTAAACAACAGTTTCAATTGTATCTAATTAGGTAGACTCTTGCACTACATAGCTGAATGTAAATCTAAAGGAAATTGGGCAGAAATTGGTCAGAAAACTGTAAAAAAATTGTATAGCCTTAATGTGTGTGGACTCACAAAAGATGAAATACAGGCATAAAAGTTGGAAGGGGAATGTATGGTATACTAAAATATAGCAGATTTCAAAGTAGTCACACATATTTCAATTGAATTGTACAATTTGATGCATGAGGAACTGTCTGTATAAGAGTGGCTGAGGTGGTAAAGGAGTACTGCACAGAAGATTTACTAAAACTGGTGCACACAGAATCTAGTGCAGTTGTGCATAGTAACCAATCAGCTTCTAACTTCAGCTTGTTCAATTAAGCTCTGACAATGAAACCTAGAACCTGATTGGTTACTATGCCCCAGATTCTGTGTGCAACAGTTTTAGTAAATCTCCCCTGCGGGTACAGTATAGGAGAGGCATGAGGCACTGCATTTAAAAGAGAAGTATGCTACAGTGGAGTTAATGTAGTAAAACTGGAGAGTGCAAAATCTGCTGCAGCTATGTGTAGAAACCAATCAGCTTCCAGGTTTTTTTTCAAAGATTAATTGAACAAACTGATGTTAGGAGCTATTTGGTTACCATGTACATCTGCACCAGATTTAGTAAATCAACCCCACTGTATATAACAGCAAGGAATGATGTACTGTGCGTAACAGAGACAAATAGAATGATTTATTAAAGACAAATAGAATGTTTATCTTGCAAGGAAATTTTCCCCAGAGCTTAGTGAATGAGGTGAAACTCATCCAATCATCCAATCATGTGCCAGTAAAATGCATTTTTTTCCTTGAACGTGACAGTGTTTCAGTTCTTTGTGAATGGCCCTCAAATATAATGAATGAGAGTGACCAATGCACAACACTCAGCAGCACAAAACAACATACATACTGTGTTATCAGAAAGATCCATGTGAGCTTTATTGTACATTGCAGTGCACTGGCAGTCCATTCATAATGAATGGGCTGCGTCAATGCAGAGCACATAAACACGTGGCACAACATGTTTTAATACACAGCGATGAAATACATAGGCGTGAAGCCACCTTGTAGAAATGAAAGATAGTGTGTGGCAGTGAAAGGGTTAACCAGACTTTTCCCCCTTGTTAATGTTACATTTTAAATGAACAGATGCCCTTTAAGTTTAAATAAATTGCAATATTTTTGCCAGTAATAGAAGAGAACAGTCCATCATACTAAATGCTCCTCCAAGGGGGTGATCACTCTTTTATTTCCCCTGCTCTATGTTATTTGCATTGAACTATGCTTTTGGGAGCATTCATAAAAAAAAAGAAAAAAAAAAACAACATTGCCCTCTTGACAGGCCACCTACTACTTTGTAGAAGAGAAGAAATCCTGCTTGGCAGCTTGCCCTTAGCAATCTGTAATCTTTGCTTACTTGATTCGAGATGAATTGTAGATAATTCACATTGGGAAAGCCTTACTTCCTCCCCCTTACTAAAAAATAGATTTTAATTCAGCAGAATGTTAGCTCAGCAGAGTGTGAAACGTGAATGCTCTGAGGTGACCTTGTATGTGTGCTATCAGTAATTTACATCCTCCCTGAACTACAGAATAAAGAAAGGAAAGTTACAGCCACAGATCTTTAGATTTGTATAGAAACAGTCAATTAATCCTTGTTTTAAAGCTGAACTCTGGACAATCAGTTAAAAACACAGTTGAAACACAGAAACTGTTTTATCTGCAGGAAATGTGTAATTTTGTTTAGTCAGTATGTAAAAATTTAAATTCTGCACTCTTAGAACAGCTAGGACCTTAAATGAATGAATAATCAGCTTCAGCCAGGCTCCTCCTGATGCATTTTACCCCATCCAAAGTGCTTAGTCCCTTAGTCTTCTATGACTAAGCCCTATGGGTGGGACGAAACGCGTTGAGTTATGGCCTGTGAGGTCCCAGTCTATTCATTTAAGGTTCCTGCTGTTCTAGATGTGTGACATTTTTGTTGTTACATCAAGCCATGGATTGGATTTCCATACCCAGCACTCGCCAGCAGTGAATGTCACTGGAGGCATTTGGATCGGTGCTTGGAGCATTACTCTAAGAGCTTTAGCAGGGTCGCAGTCTGTTTATATACCATAAACAGACTTTGCATAGCATGTTATCCTAAACGTAGAGTGGTGGCACTTATCTGATTTTGCACACTTTTTCACTGATCACAAATTTTGTATTTGTAGCATTTCACGAATTGGAGTGATTATTTCACAAGATCACTAGTGGAGTTGTGTGGATTTCTACTTCACGTGTTGATTTTAATCTTGTTCATATTATACTTTACATCACTAGTGTTTTTTTGCATGATATCACTTAATATTATAGTGTGAAAGATAATGCACTATATTTAGTTTATTTTTTTGAGGTATTTTGGATTGGAGTGAAGAATCGGATATTTTCACAGTTGGAAGATTGGAGAGTGTGGACTATTTTTTGGATTTTTGAATTTTGGATTTTGGACTTTATTATGGACATTTTTGAGAATGGGGGGTAGGATTTGAGGTGAGGGGAAGTTTATAGAAAAGGTTTATGATATTTGCACTTTCAAGGGTGAAAGTTTTACTTTTCTTTGGGGATTTACAGAGATTTTGATCTGATCAAAGTCTGTTTAGCCAGTCTTATCATTTAGACACCTCTGCCAAACATGGCACTCAGATTGGTAATCTCCTTTTTTTTTTATAAAGGTAACTTTATTGTAAATAAAAGCAATAAAGTACAAACCAGAGCAACAACGCTCACATAGAATTGTATTACAGTAGTAAAAAGAATGTCCAAAAAGGACAATGCCTACATATTTTATATATTCTATATAGCAAATATATGCATTAAAACAAAATGCATGCAGGATCTGAACACTGAGAATCAGAATTAAAAAAAGCCACTCAATAATAATGGAAAAAAGGAGATATCCTCAGGTTGCAAACCTGTCATTCAAAGTGTATATTCAGAATGTCTAATGTAAAACAGACATTACATAGATTTAGGGCCTATCATAACTAGTGGAAGATATAGTATATGTAGAGTCTACCAATGGGGTCCAAATTTTATGGAGTTTTTTTGGGCATCTCCTTGTCTGATAAGTCAGTTTATATAATGGAATTGCCTGATTAATTAAATTTAGCAAAAAAAGGACATTAGGGGAAGTCTGTGCTCCTTTTTCTTTTTTACTGCATTTGCAGTACAGTGTGGCCACCAAACAACACCCATCCTGTGACTAGACAAGTAAGAAAAAGTAGAATACCAATATCATCATCATGTTGCATTTACTAAATGTGTTCAACAATTTTGGCATAAGAAAGGACGCTGCTCTAACGACTCGTGGAGTCCTATGTGAAGATGGCCTCAGCTGTCGCTCCAGCTATGCCCTCTGATGCGTTGCACCCCTCCCTCTGCAGCTTGGTCACAGAGGAGTGTAAACATGTCCCGGAGGGCAGGGCGAAACCGCATCAGATTGCATGATGGGAGCAACAGCGAAGGCTATCTTCACATAGGACTCCATGAGTGGTTAGAGCGGCGTCCTTTCTTACATTACACCCACATGACTGGAGGCATTTGAGGACACGGCTCCCCCCTTTATATCGGTGAGGTGATCATTGAGCTCCAGCTTGGAGCGGCACCATCACGTTATATACACTAGCTTACTATGTTGAAAATGTTGACTGACAGCACCTAAGGAAAAGCAAGAGAGCTCTTAGTCCTGACATTGTCTCACAGGGTGAGTGATGCTGTACAGGGAATTCTAGGAGGTTGATTTAAAGCTGAAGTTTAGCTAAAGAAAAACATTCTCTATATCTTTAGTCACATCACTTACCTGTAATGAAGGATGTCTCATGTTTTGCAGGCAGCTAGGTATTGGAGAAATCTTTACTGCAGGGATGCCTGTCCTCTTCCCGCCTCTGAATTTCCAGTGATTCAGTGGCTAACAGCAGCAGGTCTGAAGGCAGGTCAGCAGTACAGATGGTCCAACAGGGACACGTCCCCTCAATCTCCATTGAGTAACGTTCTTTCATTGATTGATTATTGATCATGATCTGTAAATGGGGGATAGTCTGATGAGTCACAAGATTCTCTTTTCCATTAATTGATTGTGTTACAAGCAGTGTAATCAGTGAAAGAACTTTTCTCAATGGAGCAGGAGGAAAGAGGGGGAGTGTCCCTGTCAGACCATCAATACTGCTAATCTGCATAACGGTCTAAGGGCTCATGTACTCTGCAGCTGATAAACTCACGTTGAGGAGCTGTTCAGCATTTTTTTAGCAGCCCCTGAACTCACCCTAATGTTTTCCTATGTGTCCATGTACACTATGTCATTTACAGGCAGTTAAGTTTGCAGTCGTTTTTTTGAAAGCAAAAACTTGCATTCTGCAGCAGATTTTATCAGCATTTCAAACACAAAACGCTTGTAAACGTGACTAAACGTGGCTAACTGTGTTTATAGGCGTTTGAAATTTTTTTTAACTCTTCCATTTCCAGATGCTGTCCAGAACCTTTTTTCATCATGAATAATGCATGCAAAGCATTTTCTCGGTAATCAAATGGACCTGGTACACCATACTTTAAGATTTTGCATGAAAAAAAAATATTTTAGACACTGCTGCAATAATTTCTGCACAGAAATGAGCTGGAACACATCCAAACACCACATAAAAAAAGACAGCTAATCTCAACAAATACTGCTCTCTCTGCTTCTGCTCTCTCTATTTATCTCAAAATGTCTGAAATAGTTAACTTTTTACTGTTTTTCAGTGCATTCTGTGCATTTTGAAGGGCCTCCTGAGGTTATCTTAAAAAACCCGCTTCTGAATGCAAACGCTCATAAACGCGGTATGCAAACGCAGACGTTTTTTAACCTACGTTTTCCAGTAGTCAGTTTCCATCATTCAGAAGTGTCCTGTGTACATGGAGCCTGAAGCTGTTAACAATTGTAGAGCCAGAAGTTCAGAGACAAGAAGCGAACAGGGCAGCCCTATAGTAAAGATTTCTCCAGGATCTAAACAAAATATTTAAACTAAGTGTAGCGCAACTCAAAAATTATATACCACAAAATAAACAAAGGCTATTTATAAATATACACCAAAACTCAATATTGAAAGCTCACTATCCCAATGAAGTTCCAAGCACCACAGTGACAGTGATATCTCTTTACTCTTCTGCAAACATATGATCCACAATGACATGCCTGCATTCCATCATGTGGGCTATATGATTACCTCCTCAGAGATTGTTAAAAGGTTGTCAGGGACACACTGGCCATAGCACAGTTAAAGTGCCCAGGCACATGCAAATGCGAATGCGCAATCCTGCGGGTGCCTGTCCACAAGTGCATGAGCAGGCGTGTGCGTATTCACCACTAATACTGGTACCAAGAAGCCTATATAGGTGTGGCAGCTGCACTCACTTGCCGCTGTCTGACCTGCAGCTCCCCCTGTGTTCCTGTGATATTCCTGTGTTTGGTACTTGTGATTGACTCAGCTTGTCCTGACCTTACTTGAATGCTACCTGCACCGACCTTGACTTGTTTCCCTGATTCTGCTTCTGTCTCCTGTCTATGCCTGATCTGCCCGTCTGTTACTGACCCAGCTCATCTGACTCTGCCTGCTGCTACCAGCCGGCTCTGCTGTGCCACCTGTCTGCTACCAGCCTGCTCTGCTGTGCCACCTGCCTGCTATCTACCTGCTCTGCTGTGCCACCTACCTGCTACCAGCCTGCTCTTCTGTGCCACCTGCCTGCTATCTGCCTGCTCTGCTGTGCCACCTGCCGGCTGCCAGCCTGTCTGCTCTCAGACTGCTCTGCTGTGCCACCTGCTTGCTACCAGCCTGCTCTGCTGTGCCACCTCCCTGCTGCTGCCAGCCTGTCTGCTATCAGCCTGCTCTGCTGTGCCACCAACCTGCTCTGCTGTGCCACCTCCCTGCTGCCAGCATGTCTCCTATTAGCCTGCTCTGCTGTACCACCTGCCTGCTACCAGCCTGCTCTGCTGTGCCACCTCCCTGCTGCCAGCCTGTCTGCTATCAGCCTGCTCTGCTGTGCCACCTGGCTGGTGCCAGCCTGCCTGCTACCATCCTGCTCTATTTTGCCACGTGCTGCCAGCCTGCTCTGCTGCCGTGACCCATCCAGCTAGGCGCCAACCACTTCCGCACAGACTACCAGACTGATCAGGCAAACATACCCCGTTGTGCTCTCATGGTTGCTGTTCCACCCTAAATGGCCCTTGAGGCCTTCCTCTGCACGTCAGGCTCACCATTGAGATACATGACAAAGGTCAAACAGCGCTTTATTTCACCCCTTTTCCTTGTGATATTACAGGGAACTGCGGCTGATGTCAGCTCTGATTTACTGATGAAGGCTGGTCCACCGGATGCAACATGTTTCGGGGAGGAGCTTAGACAATGATGTCATTCATCCATTTTAAAATTGCTGAGTGGTAAGACCGATACATGTTGAGCCTGCCATCTAATGTTGTGAAATGCTGTATTAAGCACTGCAGTGATTTTTTACTTTTTATTTGTAAGTGTGTTGTGTTTGTGTGTTTTTGCTGGCATCAATAAAATTATACAGAGAGCACTATTAGTTCTTTTTTTTGTCTTCTATATATTTACAGTTACCTAAGCTGGTCTAGGGATGTGAGAGGAGCAGAAGGATGAAGTCCAGTTCCCTGTAATAGCCCAAAGCAAAGGGGTGAAATAAAACATTATTTGACCTTACAACACTCATAGTATAATACAGCTTTTCACAACATTAGATGGCAGTCTCATTCATTGGGACAGTGGACTTTCAATATTGAGTTTTGGTATACAGTATTTATGAATAATCTTTGTTTATTATATGGTATATACAGTCATTTTTTAGTTGTGCTACACTTTATATATATATTTAGCTTGGTTTATGGGCGGAGGGGGTTGTGGAATCGCTCCAACTGTGTTTAGCAGGCAACTCTTTTGTTGTTTTTTGTGTATTTTGAGAATATTCACACTGCAGTGGAAAGACATTGCATTTCACATTTCATTTCACATCACAGGTAGGTGATGTGACTAAGGCTGTTAGTAATTTTTTTTAAGCTAAATTTCAGCTTTAAGGATAGATTTTTCCACTTATGCTAGTTCTACATAAAAATACATGAAATCATTTTTGTAACTGATACATAACTGGACTAAGTGGTATCTTTTGCCTGGTGTTCAGCATTGTAGTGAACATGAGCTTTACCCAAAGCAACAGGTTCTCATTACTCCTACACTTGCAGAAGCTTAATCTCACCTTCTCTTGCTCCTCCTCCAGTTGCAGAAGTGAATAGAAATACCCAGTCCTTCCATGTATAGTGGAATAGCGGATCATGTGATTACCTCCCCTTCATCCCCAATGACAGTGCTGGTGCTTGGCAAATGGCCACTCAGGAATTAGTGCCATGACATGGGAACTGGAGAGAGTCCTGAGCCCTAAATACAAGGGTCACCTTTACACAGATCTTCTCCACCTTGGCTGTGGTGGCAAATGGAGACATAGGAAAGTGAAGATAAGTATGAGCTGCCATAGGGGCCAGGTTTAAAACGACCCTGTCACCAGGGGCAGACTGACCATTTGGAAACTTGGGCACTGCCCGAGGGCCCGGGGTCAGTAGGGGGCCCCATGAGATGCCTCTGGTACCTTTTTCATAGGCTTTTTTGAGTTTGGGCAAGGACACAGGGGCTACATGATCCCCTATTTTTCGGGGGCCCCATGAGTTGTCAGTCCGCCCCTGCCTGTCACTTAAACAGCAGCACCCTATAATAAAAGACGTTTATTACCTACCTTTCTAGTGGGCTGTGTGTTAAATCTTCATTTGAAGAACTATGAGAGCTGCTGATCTCCAACACTTCTAGGTGTGTTGGATACATGATGTCCACCTGGAAGCTTTGGTTCGTCCTGCTTGTCTCTGCTGTATCCTTTATGGTGGCCATATTATCAATCATATTTGGTACTTTATTCTTGTTTAATCTGTCATGATCAATAATCGATAAAACAATCAATTGCTATTCAACACACGGGGAAATAGAATTTGATCACCAGTTGGAAAATATGATATGTTATCAATCATATCTCTGTACCCACCATGTAATCTCATAATGCGATCAATCGAATTATGACCAAATTTACAACTGAATCTGCTCAGTGCTGCTGGTTGATGTAAAATGATTGATACTTTTCTACCCTGGCCAATCTATTCATCTTGAACGAATCTGATCTATACATTGTCTAAATCAATCGGAAAGGAAATTATGGCTATTCAATCGATTTCTGAATTGATAATTTTGATTAAATCTCAAATTGATTGGATAATACAATTGAAGAGTGTGGTAATGATTTAAAGCCTGGCAGAAATACAAAATTATAAAATAATAAAATAAAATACAAGTAAAAAATAAAATAAAAAATGCAAAAAAAACCCCCAAAATGGTCTTTTTTAAAAATATCTGGTGATCAGATTTAGCATTAATTCTTAATATTCTCCATAGATATTATTTCACTTTGCTTTCACTACCCCTTTTATATTAGAATTTTAGAAACTTTCATTTCTCAAATAATGCAAAAATTTATATATGGCAGTTTGTCCGAGAAAATTGTTACCTTTTACTTTGTTGAAATGCATGTGTAAAGTGGTTAACCTTTAAACCTTTTAGGTCCAGGAGTGTAATGCTTTAACAAAATCTAAATTATCTTTGAAGAGTTCCCTGAAAGACAATTTCAGTCATAGGAGTCCCTTTGTGTCACCATGACAACACCCAGTACAGTGGCAATTTTCACCTACTATCTCCAAAGAAGACTTTTATTGATTTTGTATTGAAGTAAGTTCACAGCAGGTCGAGTCTGGAAACCCCAACTGCCTAGCAACCAGGTTTATGTTGTAAAATCAGCTCCTACCACAGTTACAGCTTTTATTGTGTATTGGAAGCAAGGCCACTGGCTAACCATGAACTATACATAATTACATCCCCAATGAGCAAAATGAAATGACATATATTGTGTAAGCTAGATTCATTGCTGCAGGAAAGATCAGAATTGCAAAAATAATCTTTTCCTAAAAAGTTTGAAGGAGAACGCCAGGCAAATATATATATATATATATATATATAATACATTATTATTTATAGAAAAAAGGTGCAGCGCTAATAATAAAACATCAGCATAAAATCAATTAAAAAGACTAGAACAGATAAGGACATGAAGTCGTATATTTGTCATAAATACGATGCTCAATCAAATGTCCTAAAACATGCAATAAGGTGCAATGTGCCAATTCTGCCAGGTCCCCTTATCAAGGTGAATGATCCAAAGGTGAGCAGGAAATAAGTAAAGTGCGCACTCACCAGAAGTGCGTTTAAAATACGCATAAAAGAAGTATCCTCTCTCCTGGTGCATCTAGGATCTCCCCATCCAGGTGAAGCTGTGCTCACTAATTCTCACCGGTCATCAATCCTGGTTAGGTTCAATGGTGCATCCGACACTATTACATCTCCGGAGTCCCTCCTTAAAACTTGGTGCTGTGAAAGGGTGGCGCTCATGGAGAGCCCAATAAGGGACATCACATAGCGTGATACTGCATAAACACTTTACTTGGAAAGTAGCATCAATCAAAATAGGATACTGACCGCAATCATAGAATGGATGTCCAGGTGCTGTAGCCCCCCTGACGTGTTTCGTGCTAAGCACGTTCTCAAAGGGTGCAGGTGCAGACATTATTATTATTTCAGGTACTTATATAGCTCCCCCAATTTCGCAGCGCTTTACAGATAAATATTGTACATTCACATCAGTCCCTAACCCTCAAGGGGTGTACAATCTAAGATCCATAACTTACATCTAAACATTTACTGTACATACTGTACTTACATGTCTTGGAGTGTCGGAGGAAACCGGAGTACCCGGAGGAAACCCACGCAGGCACAAGGAGAACATGCAAACTCCAGGCAGGTGGTGCCATGGTTGGGATTCAAACCAACAACCCTAGTACTGCCAGGCAGAATTGTTAACCATTTAGCCATCATATTCAAAGTGGTTCCAATTTTTAAATGTTTTTCGCCATAACTAGCTCCTGCATGTCGACATATTATATATACTGCAGGTGGTCAGCACGGGTAGGCTGGATAACGGACATGCATGCGTCCGCCCTGCTGGTTGGCTGTAGTCCTGTGTTTACAAACAACATAAGACTCTATACACAGATCTGCGATCTAGCAGAAAAAAAACCAGGTCTGTTAGTAAAAGCAGCACATAATACACACATTACACTTGTTAGGCACACAGTTAGCCCCTTGATTACCCCTAGATGTTAACCCCTTCCCAGCCAAAGTCATTGGTACAGTGACAGTGCACAGTATTATATCTCAACACTTTATTAGTGTCACTGGTGATGTCAGTGTCAGTTAGTCAGGTAATGTATCTCCCAGTGAGGGAGATTACCCGCCACACTGTCACAGCCTCACTATGAGTTGCTGATCACCGTCATTACCAGTATAGCTTCATAGCTGCATAAATAATAGTATAGAGTATATATATATAGCATAGTTTGTAGATGCTATACCATTCACACAAACCAATTAATATACAATTATTTTTTACCAAAGACATGTAGCAGAATACATTTCTTCTGCTAAAGAAATTAGATTTTTTTTTATAAGAGGTTTTATAACAGAAAATAGAAAACATTGGTTTCTTTTTAAATTTTTCGATCTTTTTACAGTTATATAGCAAAAAAAAAAAACGCCACCAAAAGAAAGCTCTATTTGTGTGAAAAAATGATATAAATTTCATGTGGGTACAGTGTTGCATGATTGAGCAATTGCCAGGTAAAGTAGCACAGTGCTGAATAGCAAAAACTTGCCTGGTCATGAAGGGGGTAAAACCATCAGGAGATCAAGTAGTAAAAGTGTTACTAATGGCATTTTTTTTTAATTAAAATAATCAACATGATATACTTACCTGCTCTGTGCAATGGTTTTGCACAGAGCAGCTCCAAAACTCCTTTTATGGGGTCCCCCACCAGAAATCTTGGCTCCTCCTCTTCTCTATGTGCCCTAATAGCCAGCTTTTTGCTATGAGGGGCACATGTGCATGCTCGCTCCCAAGACATGCTCCATAGACACACACAGCGCAGGTTGGCCCCGCCCCTTCTTCCTCCTCACAGCTTTTGACAGAAGCAGGAGCTATTGACTGGATTGATTGAGGACTGATTGAGGTAAGTGTTTAGAGAGGTGGGAGAAGACAGCAAGCTGTGAAACATTTTTAAACAAACAAACATAAAACATAAACTCCACACTTTTTGTCGTGACAAAAACATTTGTATAGAATCAAATTGAATGGTGTATGAGAAGCTATTGTAGTATCATCCACCGGGTATTGTGAGTTAAGAGATCTGGCATGTAATAAAATACTGAGAATATAAAGAAGTGCTCACACATTAACACACAAAAGACATTCAATAAAGCCCAAAAGAGAGTCCCGGAGATTAACTGGACAAGTAAACCAATATAAGTCTTTTAACTAACAATGCCGATGGAAACAAGGCTGCCTCCTGGAGCAGGTTGGGAACCCAGACACTGGAAAAGAGAAAGAGATGGGAGGAAGAGGCACCAAGCCGCCATTAATGTAACAGTATTTTTATTCACAAGTTATAAAAATATATTAAAATGCAAAAACATCACAAATGAACTGGCATGTAAACTCAGTGTGGAGCCACCAGATGGAATCCCATCAGAGCCATCAGTGCTCTCTGCATGTTTCTCCACAGCAGTTTGATATCTAAGTGGTCCATGAACCGATGGGATTCCACCTGGTGGATCCATACTGTTTCCATGTCAGTTTCTCTGGGTGTTTTGTGAGCGCATTTTAATGTATTTTAATAATTTGTGAATAAAAATCCAGCAACACTATTAGCGGCTTGGCACCTCTTCCTCCCATCCCTTTTTCTTTTCCTTATTGCAGGGAATGCATTTGGGTAAAAAATTATTTGGCTTTAGAACTACTTTAGTGCATTCTGTGCACTAAAGTAAAAAGGTGCACTAAGGTGCACTAAGGGGTCCTAGCCCCTTCTGTCCCTAAACACTGACTTGGATCCAGTACTGTCTCTGGCTCCAGCACCGTTTCCCTCACTTCCTGATTTTACTAGAGAAACTGAGAGCAGGGGGAGCCATAAGTCCCTGCTGCTTTCCGTCAAACCTCTGTGAAGAGGGAGTGGGGGTGTGACTTACTGGTAGTTTGTGTCTATGGATGCACACAGCCTGGCTTGGGAGTGGTGCTGCCTTCCCCCCTCGCCATCCCCAGCTTTCATGGCACCCAGAGGAGGGAGAAGCTAACAGCACTGGTGGGGGACTGCCAGGAGGAAAGTGACCTTTCTGTGCAATATTGTTGAACAGAGCAGGTAAATATGACCTCTTTTTAAAGTACAAAATGTAAGCATTTAGCATCACTTTAAATCATTTTAAAGCATTTATAATGTGTATCCATGCTTACTGTAATTTGAAAACTAAAACTAAGTTAGTGATAGTAGAGTTTGCTCTGTGAGTTGATGGGCATTAGAAGTGGTAGAAGTGGGCTAAATAGAAGTAGAGTGGTAGTCACCAGTGTGGGTCAACGGCAGACAGAAGGTTGTCTACACAACTGGCCCACTAAGGTGTTTACATAAAAAAAACATATAGTCTAATTTAAGTGTTCCAGGTACACCAATAAAAAACCTTCACTACAAAAAAAAAATCAATTCTGCTAATCTATTTTAAATCTTAAAAGATGCAGTTCAAAAGTAGGGACCATTGCCATGGTTATATCTGGTAACATGAGACCTACACTATATTGCCAAAAGTATTGGGACACCCCTCCAAATCATTGGATTCAGGTGTTACAATCACCTCCATGGCCACATGTGTATAAAATCAAGCACCTAGGCATTTAGATTGCTTCTACGATCATTTGTGAAAACATTTGTTGCTCTCCGTGAATTCAGGCGTAGTACCGTGATAGGTTGCCACCTGTGCAACAAGTTCATCCGTGAAGTTTCCTTGCTACTAAATATTCCACGGTCAACTGTTAGTGGTATTATTACAACATGAAAGCAACTGGGAACAACAGCAACTCAGCCAGGAAGTGATAGGCCATTGAAAAGGACAGAGCGGGGTCAGCACATGCTGAAGCGCACAGTGCGCATAAGTCACCAACTGTCTGCAGAGTCAATAGCTAAAGACCTCCAAACTTTGTGTGGCCTTCAGATTAGCACAACAACAGTGTGTAGAGAGCTTCATGGAATGGGTTTCCATGACCGAACAGCTGCATCCAAGCCTTACATCACCAAGTGCAATGCAAAGCGTTGGATGCACTGGTGTAAAGCATTGCGTACTGGACTAGAGCAGTGCAGATGTGTTCTCTGGAGTGACAAATCACACTTCTCTGTCTGGCAATCCAATGGATGTGTCTGGGTTTGGCAGTTGCCAGAAGAACGGTACTTGCCTGACTGCTTTGTGCCAAGTGTAAAGTTTGGTGGAGGGGAGATTATGGTGTGAGGTTATTTTTCAGGGGTTGAGCTTGGTCCCTTAGTTCCAGTGAAGGGAACTCTTAAGGCGTCAGCATACCAAGACATTTTGGACAATTTCATGCTCCCAACTTTGTGGAAACAGTTCGGGGATGGCCCCTTCCTGTTCCAACATGATTGCGCACCAGTGCACAAAGCAAGGTTCATAAAGAGATAGACGAGGGAGTTTGGGGTGGAGGAACTTGAATGGCCCTGACCTCAACCCCATAGAACACCTTTGGGATGAATTAGAGTGGAGACTGCGAGCCAGGCCTTTTTGTCCGACATCAGTGCCTAATCTCACATATGTGCTTCTGGAAGAATGGTCAAACATTCCCATAGACACTTGTGGACAGCCTTCCTAGAAAAGTTGAAGCTGTTATCACTGCAAAGGGTGGGCCAACTCAATATTGAAACCTACGGACTAAGACTAGGATGCCATTAAAGTTTATGTGCGTGTAAAGGCAGACCGACCAATACTTTTGGCAATATAGTGTAAGCTGGTCATACACTTTACAATCTAATTGTGCAATCTCCTGTAGAATTACCAATGTAATTTGAAGACAAACCTAAACAATCCATTCAATTTGTATAAATTCAGGCAGGCCCTTGCACTACATACTGTACGTTGTAGTTGATGATAGGACTAAAGGAGACTATACAGTTTACAGTATGGTCAGCCTTAGTCTCCTGACAATGGGAGATTTCTTCGGTAGGCATTATATAGGAAGGTAACATGCTGTCAATCAGCCTCTATGGAAATGGTGAAGTACTAATATCCCTACAGCAGCCTTTCTCAACCTTTTTACTGCCGAGGAACTCTTGAAATAATTTTCAATTCTCTGGAAAACTTCTACTATAATTCATTGGAGGTCCGAGGGAATTATGCCCCTTACATTTGTGGCCAGTGGAAAGTATGCCACCTTTACAGACAACTAAAAAGATCATTGATGTCATGCAGTTGCATTAGCCCTGAAACTATGCAGGCACCATCAAATGAGAAGTCAATCAACCACAGCTCAAGGAACATAGCAACCTCTAGAGCAGTGGTCGGCAAGCCGCGGCTCGCGAGCCACATGCGGCTCTTTACCCACTCTAATGCGGCTCTTCTGTGTGCCGGGCGCCTGCTCCCCTCCCTCCTCTCGGTCGGCCGCTCCCCTGCCTCCTCTCGGTTGGCAGCCCCAAAAGTCCGCGCGGACCTTTTTTATCCGGCCCGCGGATGTGGCTGTCGGGTGTGTAGGCGGGGCAGCGTGCCGAACGTGAGGGGAGGGGAGCTAGGCTCCTCTCACAGTCCGCCCTGAAGACCCGAACGGCGCGGGAAGACAGCGAGAGGAACGCAAAAGGTAAGTGAATTGACACGGGGGACTTGGCTTACTAGAAGGGGGGGGGGGTAATAGTACTGTGGGGGATGAAATACTATATGAGGGATGAATTACTTTATGAGGGATGAATTACTATATGGGGGGATGAAATACTATATGAGGGATGAAATACTATATGAGGGATGAATTACTATATGAGGGATGAAATACTATATGGGGGGATGAAATACTATATGAGGGATGAATTACTTTATGAGGGATGAATTACTTTATGAGGGATGAATTACTATATGGGGGATGAAATACTATATGGGGGGATGAAATACTATATGGGGGGATGAAATACTATATGAGGGATGAATTACTATATGGGGGATGAATTACTATATGAGGGATGAATTACTATATGGGGGGATGAAATACTATATGAGGGATGAAATACTATATGAGGGATGAATTACTATATGAGGGATGAAATACTATATGGGGGGATGAAATACTATATGAGGGATGAAATACTATATGAGGGATGAATTACTATATGAGGGATGAATTACTATATGAGGGATGAAATACTATATGAGGGATGAATTACTATATGAGGGATGAAATACTATATGAGGGATGAATTACTATATGAGGGATGAATTACTATATGAGGGATGAAATACTATATGAGGGATGAAATACTATATGGGGGGATGAAATACTATATGAGGGATGAAATACTATATGAGGGATGAATTACTATATGAGGGATGAAATACTATATGGGGGGATGAAATACTATATGGGGGGATGAAATACTATATGGGGGATGAAATACTATATGGGGGGATGAAATACTATATGGGAGGATGAAATACTATATGGGGGATGAAATACTATATGAGGGATGAAATACTATATGAGGGATGAATTACTATATGGGGGATGAATTACTATATGGGGGATGAAATACTATATGAGGGATGAAATACTATACGGGGGATGAAATACTATACGAGGGATGAAATACTATACGGGGGATGAATTGCTATGGGGGATGAATTACTATATGGGGGATGAATTACTATGGGGGATGAATTACTATATGGGGGATGAATTACTATATGGGGGATGAATTACTATGGGGGATGAATTACTATATGGAGGATGAATTACTATATGGGGGATGAATTACTATGGGGGATGAATTACGATGGGGGATGAATTACTATATGGGGGATGAATTACTATGGGGGATGAATTACACTATGGGGGGTGAATTACTATATGGGGGATGAATTACTATGGGGGATGAATTACTATATGGGAGATGTATTTTCAGTTTTAAAAATGTGGCTCTCAAAATAAATTTCAATCATGGTTTTGGCGAGATTTGGCTCAGTTGAAAAAAAAGGTTGCCCACCACTGCTCTAGAGGAACTCTAGGGCTCCACGGAACCCAGGTTGAGAATGGCTGCCCTGGAGGGCTCAATAACCAAAGCTGCTTCTCAGATGTGATGGATCCAGAAGTGGTAAATATACCAACATTCACCATAGTTACACCATTAGGAACACTCATTCAGGTTGAGACTAAGACTTAGTGCCTAATATAAAAAAATACGAATGTTGACTGCAGAGCACTAATATAAGGCAAACTGATGGAAACAAATTGCCTTGACTTCTACTTTATTACATTTTCACTAACTTTTGTTAAATGGTTACTAAACCCACAACAGTAAAATCAGTCTGTATATGAAGCAAAGCATGCTTGTTACACTCACTGTGGGTTAATCCTCTGCATTGTGTAAAAATGATATTTGATCCTGTCTTCTCTGATTCTCCCCTTCTTCCACAGTCTCCAAGCCATCTGTTGATAGAACATAGCTTTGGGGACAAGTTGCAAATGCTCAGTTTGGTGTGTATTGCTAGAGAGTTTTTTTTTCCTTGGGAGGCTGAATGTGATCAGCACAGGGCCAATCAGCGCTGTCCAGACAGAGGGTTAGGGGTCCTGCAGCCTCATAGAACAATCAGAGGAGAATGAAAACTCCTCCTACAAGCTTCAACCAGTGCTCTGCTGGACACTGATAGAAGTAACAAGACTGCTCTAACTGCTGATGAGAAAAGGTATTTAGTGGTTTATATTTACTAAAATTATTTACTAAAATAATGTGTGTACTGTGGGAGACCAGATATAGTGAATGCAGGGTCCTAGGTTTAGTAACATTTAAGGAGATGGTTATTTTACAATTCTGTATATTAGAGATAAAGTGAAGTGAATCAGGGCTTGAGTAGTTGCAGCCATATTTTTTAAGTAGATGTAAAGCATTTGAATAAAAGCTAATTGTTGTAAGCACTAGCATTTACCATTATTTATTTATTACAGGTATTTATATAATGTCAACAATTTATGCAGCACTGTACATTCATATCAGTCCTTGTCCTGAAGAAGCTTACAGTTGAATGTCATTGGACTGCACGCAAGCAGGGGCGGACTGACAACTCATGGGGCCCCCGGGCAATAGGAGATCATGGGGCCCCTGTGTCCTTGCCCAAACTCAAAAAAGCCTATGAAAAAGGTACCAGGGGCATCTCATGGGGCCCCCTACTGACCCCGGGCCCTCGGGCAGTGCCCGAGTTTCCAAACGGTCAGTCCACCCCTGCACGCAAGTATAGAAGAACATGAAATCTCCATGCAGACTTTGCCTCCTGAAACTCCTCCTCTTCAGCACCTCTGAAGTATAGTTTTAGTTCGGTAAGGCAGGCTCTTTGACATAGGTGACATGATATTGCATATTCACGCCGTATGGTGAACATATATTTATTGTAAAAGATTCATCAAAACAGTAATTTTTCACACTTCAAGATCACTCACATTAACATGTGTAGGCTAGAACTAACTGAAGTGTGGAAATCGGATGTATGAGTTTAAATTTTGATCATAGATACACTTTATCTAATTCAGCTCTGGAAGGTTTTACCCCTTTTATGAACCGGCCATTTTCTGCTATTTAGCACTGTGCTATTTTAACTGGTAATTGCGTGGTCATGCAACACTGTACCCAAAATATTATATAACTATTATATAATCATTTAATCATTTTTTCACACAAATGGAGCTTTCTTTTGGTGGTATTTGATCACCGCTGGGTTATTTAAATTTTTATTATAAAAATGAAAAAAAGACCACAAATTTTGAAAATGAAACAGTATGTTTTACTTTTTGCTGTGAAACATATCCAATAAAAGTATTCAAAAATCAAATTTCTTCATACATTTAGGCAAAAATGTATTCTGCTACATGTCATTGGTAAAAAAATCCATAAATTGCATATTGATTGGTTTGCATGAATGGTATAGTGTCTGCAAACTATAGTATACATACTGAATTCTTTTTTTACTAGTAATGGCTGTGATCAGCGACATATAATGGAACCGTGATAGTGTGGCGGGCAATTTGACATTAACTGACATTGGGTGGGAACTGACTGACACTGACATCATCAGTGACACTAATGCAGTGATCAGTCGGGGCGGACTGACCATTTGGAAACTCAGGCACTGCCCGAGGGCCTGGGGTCAGTAGGGGGCCCCATGAGATGCCCCTGGTACCTTTTTCATGGGCTTTTTTGAGTTTGGGCAAGGACACAGGGGCCCCATGATCCCCTATTGTCCGGGGGCCCTATGAGTTGTCAGTCCGCCCCTGGATCAGTGATAATACTGTCACTGTACTAATGACACTGGCCGGGAAGGGCTTAACATCTTGAGGTAATCAAGGGCCTAACAAGTGTTAATGTGTGCTGCTTTTACTAAAAATCTCTTTGCTCCTTCTCCCTGCAAAGAGATTGTTCCTCAACAAGGCGCTCTGGCTTGTGATTGGACATAGTTGATCAGCAGGTCCTAGCCAGGAATTATTGGCTGGGACCTGCTGACAAAATCCTGTGTCTAATCACAGTGTGAGTGGTTGGGCAGGGGAGCATGTCCTGTATATGGAAGAGGGCAGTCACATATAGGTACATCGCTGTGCCTATACATGCCGTGCGTCTGCAGCATATTGCAGGCAGGCAGTCCTGAACTGGTTAAAGTGGAACTTCACTCTCTCAATCAACACTGACTACTTTTAATCCTTAGGCTGCTAGCATTAGTAAACAGATAGGAAATTATATCATATTTACTTGTTTTACTTTTTTTTTTTACATTTCTATAAGTTGCTTTCTGGTTTCCATGCCTAGACAAATGATGTTATACATCCCAGAAGTCTTCAGGAGGGGAGGGGTTTTCTCAGCTATGCACATCCTGCATGCTTCAGCTAAAGGCAGATGAATTCCAGGAAATAAATGCTACATGAATCATCTGTCCTTACTCAAGATAGCCATGGCCAGAAATGCTGGGGGAGTGTTTTTCATATTGATTTCTCAACAAAATAAAGCACGGAGACATGGATGGATGAGTGGGGAAGTTTGCTTTGAATATTAAAAATAAAATTGGGTTTGTGGTGTTCAGATGTGGTGTAGCTCCGTATTAAGTACATGCATGCTAAATAATGTGTAAACTGTAACACTTACATGTAAGTTAAGAAGCAGTTCCATGTTTTATAACAGCCTGCCTTTCCAGTTGACTAGCCCTCTTTAGCTGCAGTCAACATCAATATATGGCCAATGTGGCATAATTGACTTTCAGAACCCAGATTAACAATAGGATCAATTAGGTGATTTGATTAACCGCACTGTTCAGTACAAAAGGTGCATGTTAAAATTAGTGCCTTGATCCGTTTTAAGAATTAACTGGTGGTAACCAAGTGGTAGCCTGCCGTCTCTGCAAAAGGGGGGCTTACAGTATGCTGACAATATAAACCTTTAGCACACTGGAAATGACAGGCTGCAAACTATGACTTATTATCTTGTTTTGGCTTGTACTACTGTTTGTAAGCTCCTAGTGCACCAGCTCTTGTACATATGTACACTTTATTGCACTTGCACTAGGTGTGCCGAATAGGACAGTTATGAAATGAAGGCTTGCACATGTCTAAGAAAATGCACAACCAATATTTTTATCACACTTACAATGTTATTGCAGCATGCTTTGCAATTGAGATCTCATTAATTACTGGATATTCTCTTTCTGGTGTATTGGCCAATTTTTTGTTAGTAAAAAAAATCTAATATGGGAAAATTAGAAAATCATGTCCAGTGTGTTGATTTTAGATTTTTTTGTTTTACATACTTAGTATGCAACATCCGTTTTTAATAACTAATCTAGCAGAAATGGACATAGAAAAGAAAATGTAGAGATTAATGGGGTCAACCTCGGGGATTACATGGAAGCTATCACTTTATAATATTGTGACATTTTGCCTGGAAGATCGTAAATTGAATCAAGTCAAAGGCCTTTTCTAAAATGAATGGGGAAATTATAGAGCAAGACTTGTACACATTATTCAGCTTAAAGCAGTGACAGAGTTCATTGTAAATGGTACGTTTGATGGACGCATCAACGTTCTTCTAGACTGGTGTGCCAGTGGATCTTCACCGTTAAGATGGTTCATTATAAATGCAACAAATGGCAAGTAATAAACATTAACAATAAAAGAATGTCATATGGAAAGAAGAGAAGCATTAAAACAGAAGATAGACTACCTGACTCACAGAGAGAAAATAGTACTTGCCATGATGTGTATTGCATGACACCAGAACAAAGAAAATATGGATCAGCTAAGTCATTTAGTTTTGCTTTTCAACAGTTCTCGCTATATCGTTGTTAAGCTAAGGCTATTTTTTCTCCTTGCTTGTAAAACTTCCACATTGAAAATCATGATGTTGAAATGGAGTGTAAAAACATGGAAAAAAGAAGACAAATAGGAAATTAAACATTAGAAACATCAAAAACTAACCTGTATTTAAAACCCATCCCCACTTAAAAAACTTTTTGCACCCCCGTTTTTTTTTTTTTTAACCACTTGCTCTCCTGAAGATTTAACCCCCTTTCTGACCAGACCATTTTTTGCGATATGGCGCTGCGTTACTTTAACTGACAATTGCGTGGTCATGCATTGCTGTACATAAATTAAGTTTATGTCCTTTTTTCCCACAAATATAGTTTTCTTTCGGTGTTATTTGATCACCTGTTTGTTTTTTATTTTTTGCGATAAAATTTTGACTTTTTTGCTATAAAGCATATCCAGTAAAAAAATGTTTAAAAAATCAAATTTCTTCATTAATTTAGGTCAAAATGTATTCTGCTACATGTCTTTTGCTAAAGAAATTCCAATACATGTAAAGTAATTTTTTTTTTTTTTAATATACTTTATTTACAGAAGTATAAAAAAAACTCGTAATCGGGGTACATCTCACCCTATACTGCGACGCAGCGCATAATACACCACATTGCAATATAGTTCCAGGCATACAATAAATACAGTCAATAAATACATTCACTCAGTGGTATGATGCCTGACGTGATGCGCGAATCCCCAGACCATCACGTCATGCATAACGCCGCTTACCCCGAGACCGTAGCATGCTTGGAAAACATTTCCCATAATCACAAAATCATGCAAGTTACGATTAGTACAGTTTACAATAAGCATCGGGTGTGTGGGGGGGGGGAGAGGGGAAAAGGGGTCACAGGCCCGAAGCTTTATTGAAGGTGCAAAGACACGCAAGGGGGAGTAGGGGGAAGGGAAGATCTTCAGACGTCCTCTTCCTCCTTAAAGTCCATCAAGGTATAGTCCCTGAGCAGACTGATACATGTAAAGTAATTGGTTTACATGAAAGTTATAGCACCTAAAAAAGGTAGAATATATACTGGAATTTTTATTTTTTCTATACTAGTAATGGAGGCAATCAGCGACTTATAGTGGGACTGCGGGACTGCAGAGGGCATTCTGACACTGGGGGAAACTAACTAACTGCCACTGACATCCTAATGACACTAATATAGTGATCAGTGCTAATAAAAAGCACTGACACTGTAATAATGACACTGGGCAGGAAGGGGTTAACATCTGGAGCAGGGATCAAGGTGTTAACTGTGTGTCCTGTGCTGTTTTACATAATGTGATGTGTGCATTTTACTAGTGAGACATGCTGCTTTGTATTTCTCTGCTGAGCAGAGAAATACAAAGCAGCATGTCCTTGATGGCAGGATAGAGACTTGTGTTGTTTACACACAGGTCTCTCCCCTGTCAGCTTTACACGGCAATTTCCAGGTGCCGACGGGGAATCTCCGGATGGGACCCAGTGATTGATAACCATAGCCCCCAATGGTGGCGCGGGCAAGCACGTGACCCCTACCTGGCAATGCAAATCATGTATATATACGTGATTTTGTGCAGGCCTGCTGCCCTATAGCAGTAGTTCTACTATAGGGCAGCAGGAAAGCACCCTCTCTTTGCTTTAGTACCGCCCCTCTCACCCCCATGTCCCTATCTACCTCTGTCTGCTGGTGCTCTTCTGAGTTAAAAGAAGCCCATTAGCCACTTTAATACCAGGCACTTTCGCCCCCTTCATGCTCAGGCCAATTTTCAGCTTTCAGTGCTCTCACATTTTGAATGACAATTTCCCAGTCATGCAATACTGTACCCAAATTACATTTTTATATTTTTTTTTCTTGCTATATAATCAAAAAACATTTTGAAGAAAAAACAATTATTTAGCCTGTGTGAAAGTTATAAATTCTACAAATATATATATAGGCCCTAAGATGCCAGGACAATACAAATACCCCCCAAATGACCCGTTTTTGAAAAGTAGGCAGTCCAAGGTATTTAGTAAATGGTGTGGTGAGTTTTTTGAAGTTGCAATTTTTTTTGTCACTTTGTTTGGAAAATGAAGAAATTAAATAAACTTTATTTTCACAAAATTGTCATTTTAAGAAAATATTTCTCACACATAATAGGCATACTTATGATTACACCCCAAAACACATTCTGCTATGTCATCTGAGTATGGGGATACTCTATGTGTGAGAATTTTTCAAGGCTAGATACATAGAGGGGCCCAAGATCCAAGGAGCACCTTTGGACTTTCAAGGAGCATAAATTACGCATCCACTTTCCTGACTAACTAACACATTTGTAGAAGCTTTGGAGCACCAAAACAGCAGGAAATGGCCACATTTTGGAAAAAAACACTCTAAGGTATTTTTTGAAAGGCATAGTGAGTGTGTTGAAAATATAATTTTTTGCAAACGTTTTTGGAAATTTCAGGAAAGAAAATGAAAATGTATTTTTACACAAACTTCTCAATGATTAAGATATTTGCTACACATATCATAGGCATACTTACAATTACACCCAAAAACACATTCTGCTACTCCTCCTGTGTATGGCGATACCACATGTGTGAGAACATCTTAGTCAAGCCACAGAGGGGCCCAAAATATAGGAACACCTTCAGGCACCAAATTACACATCTAATTTCCTGGCTACCTATCACATTTTTGGAAGCCCTTGGGCACCAGGACAGTAGAAGCACCCGCAAAATGACCACATTTTGGAAAGCAAACACTCCAAGTGATTTTTTAACAGGCATGGTAATTTTAATTACATTTTTTACCACAAGTTTTTGGAAAATGCAGAATGAAATTTAAAATTAATTATTTACACAAAGTTGTCAATTTTATAAGATGTTTCTCACACACACTGTGAGCATACTTAGAATTACACCCAAAAACACACTATGCTATTCCTTCTGAGTATGGTGATACTACATGTGTGACACTGCTCTGGGGACAGTATGTTATAGTGATATTAAAGGTTCGGCTTTTAAAAAAAAATGTAATACTTACTCGCTCTGTGCAGTTTTTTTGCACAGAGCAGCCCCAATCCTCTTCTTGTTGGGTTCACCGCCGGCACTCCTGGCTCCTCCCCTTTTTCCAGTGCCCCCAATAGAAGGCCGCTTGCTATGGGGGTCCTGCTCTACATGTCCATAAGACACATAGGGCCCCACTCTTTCCTCATTGTCTGTGATTAACAGCAGTGGGAGTCAATGGCTCCTGCTGCTGTCTCAGCCAATGAGGAAAGGGAGCCCCGGGACAGATGGTGTTTCTGTGCATATTGCTGGATTAAGAGGGGGCCATGACTGCACTATGATTCCCCGTTGGCTGTATAAGCAATCATTTCTGACACTTCTCAGCTGCATTCATACAGCCATTGAGAACTACAGTGATAGCAATCCAACGACAGCAGACTTGACCCAGGTAGCTGAAAAACATAAGTCACCATAGAAAAAAAAAACATTAACCCCAATGGAAGCACCTGCTTACAACTAGAGCCCCCCCCCCCCCCCCATTCACACACACACAGACACACACACACACCCCAGACAAAAGTCCTCAGAGTTGCCCCTTACAACAGAATCCTTAGAGTTCTCCTTTAGATCAGACAGAGTTCTTTACATCAGAGTCCAAACAGACTCCACAGAATTCCTGTTTACATCACAATCCACAGAGTTCCCCCTTACATCAGACGCTACAGGGTTCCCTTCTACATCATAGTCCACAGTTCTCTCTTACAGTGTAAAGGGAAACTCTGTGGACCCTGATTTAAAGGGGAACACTGCAGACTGTGGTGTAAAGAGGAACTCTGATGTAAGGGGGTCTCTGGTCACCAGAACCCCTCCTTCCACAAGAGTCCACAGAATTCCCCCTTCAGAGTCTGCAGGATTTCCCCTTACAGTGCAAGGGGGAACTCTGCAGACTCTGATGTAAGGGGGAATGCTGTGGACCCTGATGTAAAAGGAAATCTGATGTAAAGGGGTCACTTGTCACCAGAGACCCCTTCCCATCATGGTCTGCCGCGTTCCTCTTTACATCAGGGTCCACAGAGTTCCCCCTTGCTCTGTAAGGGGGAATCCTGCAGGCTCTGATGTAAAGAGGAACTCTGATTTAAGGGGGAAGTCTGGAAAATCTGATGTGGGAGGAGGGGACTCTAGTGACCTCAGAACACCTTCCACAGAGTGAATACACTAAGGTAAGGGGGGTTACTGAATAAGGGGGAACCCTTATACCAGAGTCCCCACTTAACTTAGTGTATTCATTTCCCACTTACATCACTGACATCCCCACAGACTGTGTGGTCTGGCTGAAGCTGTCTGGCACACTGACCTACTCCTCTGTAAATGGCAATTGTTCGGGAACAGGGCAGGCACAATCAGGCCTTGGCTTTGATCCATCTTCTCCTCCCAGCGCTCCCAATCACCCTCCATGCATGATCCAATGTCCAGAAAAGGTGCCAAGCGCCATGACATCACCACATGCCCGAGCACCATTTGACCAGCTTTCAGAACTGTGCATGCGCAGTTTCAAAGTTGACCAAAACCATCTTTTTACGGGCACTTGGTTCTCCTGACATTTACGGACAGGTAAAAATCAGACGATTTTTACAAACTGTTTGTAAATTTATGGGTGGTTGGCAACCTTGACAGTGGCATGTGATCCTGTCCAGTGCTCAGTGATGTCTTCTTTTTTATTGCAGATCACTGCAGAGCTCTTGCCTGTGTTTTAGTGTGAATAGAACACATTGAAAACAATTGTTTTCTGTGTGTTCTTGTGGTGACTGGAGTGTTACAGTGCAGAAAAAAAGGACAATCTCTGCACTAGTGTGATTTACCTCTTAATATAAATCAAATTGAGTCTTCTGCTGTAAAGCTTAATAAAAACTTGTTGCAGCCTGCTAGCACCTTGTAAGATTAACTCCACTTTTGCTTATAAAAAAATATTCCCATCTGGGTGATCTATGTACATTGCAAGGATGTTAACAAACATTATTCCAGATTCCTCTCTTTCATTATTCTGAAAAAGTAGCTGTGTATTTGTGTCCATGTACTGAATAAATCTGTATGTGAGTGATTTATAATTATGAATCAGCTGCTGCACCTGCAGGCAGAGCCGATGCTAGACTATTTTGCACCCTAGACAAGACTAGCTACTTACACCCCTCCCCAAAAAAAAAATGAAAGACAGTAGAAAATATTAAATCAACAAAACATGAAACTGCTAAATTTCTTTTAAGTTGCAAAAATAAGTGACATAAGATGCCACTAGCACCAATATTAAAGACAAAATCAGTGTCACGACAGACTGTATCTGTGACTGGCAGTGGCAGGGTGACAGTTGCAGTGAGTGGAGGATGATGGATCCACATTCCGGCCAGGTCACACACACACAGACATGAGACATTAGAGTCAGACATTACTTTCCTCTGCAGGCACAGCTCTGCCTCCGCTGATGAATGGGAAGAGAAGGGCTGGAACTCCACAGTGAACAGCAGTTGCTAGCCGTCTTGCAGTAAGAGACTGAGTCTGAGAGGAACACTGGAAGAAGTGGCAGCTCAGCTGCTACACTGGCCCCAGACACCCGATATCTTCCTCTGTCCTTTCTTCCTCCCCTCTGTCGCCCTTCCTCTCAGTTGAAGGATCATTCATGACGTGGCGGCATCCCACACAGAGAGAGTGCCAGCCTGTGCCGCCCTAGGTGGCAGTGCGCCCTAGGCAGCCACATAGTTTGCCTAGTGGAAGCACTGGCCCTGCCTGCAGGCTTCTAATGAGAAAAGATCTGCACCCCTTTAGATGCGATTTCCCTTTGGGAGTATCTCACCAAAAATTAAATTTTTGGTGCGGTGGATGCTCAAAGTCTGATCTTAGTGCAGACTTTTTGGAAAATCAGTAAGCCAATCACACCTCCAGGTAGCCATATTGAATTGCATTTTACAGAAAATTACTGGAGATTGAAAAGGAGAGGTCATTTCTCATAACATTTAAATACAATATGACGTGTGTTCCAATTGAATAAGCTACATTATTTTTTTTTAATTGCTAATTTTTTTGCCATGAAAGTGGAGTTACCATTTAAAGTGACAACACTCCCAATATGATCTATGTTTCATATTCTCACTCTGAAGTTGAATATTTCTTTAAAGGCTTCAACAAAACTGTTTGCAGCTTCTTAAATGCTTTGCAAAAATTTACTGTACACATTGCTCTCATACCATCTGAAGCCCATGTGGCCAAGACCTTAGAGAATGAAAATAGCTAGCAAAAAGGAAAAGGAGTTTTTTAGCTAAAGAAACTTGAAGAAACAAAGTACATTCTACTGAAAAATTGTGGCTACTATAACTTTTTTTTAGAGTTCAGCTCTGCTTTAGGTTTGGGTTTTTCATATCTGCTTATAGTTCTTTTTAAGCATTTTCAAGTGTGGCATTTTGCCTCCATACATGGAATAGTAACACTTACTGTAATACATTACATTTCTCTTTTAGCTTGAAAAAGGGCTTTCTTAGGTGAAAATGTATTTTCCAAACTGCACCAGGGTGAGAGAGATGAGAATTGTTCCTCTTTGTCTGTCTGAAGACCCCAAGGGGATCTTCTAGAAACATAACAGATTCTTAAAAACCCTTTTTTTGCTTTTTATCGTTATATTTATTTTAGTTTTCTTTCATGTGACTGCACCTCTCTGTCCATTCCCTTGACTCTCCCCAAAAAGTTTGAATCAAACGTACATGAAAAAACACTTTTTCTGCAGGCACAATACAATTTCCTCACTTTCTCAAGCAATAAAAAAGGTTTTCAGTATATCAGTGAAGACAAATTACAACATTGCACAAATGTGTCATTGTAAACAAATATATGCAAAACTCCCATGCAATATCAGGAGGTAATAGATGAAAACAATGAGCACCATTTAGAACCTTTTGACTTTCCAGGGCCACATTCAAAGAAGAGGAATTGCCTTGGGCCACACATAAATACACTAACAATAAGGATAGCAGATGAGCAGGAAAAGTCAGGCAGATCCCAAGTTAACGATCATAATGATCACTGATATAGATAATGTACCTATCTGAGTAATAAAACTTCATTTGTTTGCATTATTTTTCATTATAAAAGTATAGGAGGGCAACAACGTTATGTGATACTTGACACTGTTTTTGATAAACGAATGCATCTATATCTAGTTTGATGGATGTATTAGCAATTCTCAATGAATGCTCAAGGTGCTCATCAGATATTTTGGTTCTAATTTTGCACTTTGTGCGCTTCGCCTTCAAAAATAGTTGCTCACAAATATAGGTACTGCTGTGATTGTGAAGCGTGGGATATATTTCTTTGGGAAGATAAACTCATTAAAGTCCAATAAAGAGACATTTTCAAATTTTTCTTGGACCGCATGTGTTTGCTAAGTGTAAATGCATTTTTACAGAAATTCCCCAAGAAACATTTAAAAAAATTTTTAACATTTTTAAATATGTTTACAATTTTGTGTTGAGCCACATTCATAACTGTCTTAGGCCGTATGCGGTCTGTGTACCGTAGGTTTGACACCCCGGGTTTAGGTCAAACTATGTAGGCTAAGGGCACACCCCACAATGCCCCCAGCTGCATAGTTCATGAATATTTAATACACAAATCATGATTGGATAAACTGTTTAAGGCTTTTTCATCATTTCTTTCTATTTATACAAACATTCCATCCGCACTGTATAGAAAAAAAGTCCTTCAATGGGTGGTAAGAATCCATTTATTTTCTCCACTATGTTTAAATCACATTGATTGTAAAAATAGTTGAAGTTGCATTGTCTGGTAAAGAAATTGGGCTGAATTCTGTAAAAATTCTGCATACAGTGGATACTAAAAAATAGGGTTTTTTTTATCTGTCAATGGAGATCACTGATCAAGTAATGGCTAAAGGCTAAATTCACCTTTAAAAAAATAAATAGCTTATGCAAGGCACTTGTGTGAAGTGTTAATTTTGGTTGATGGCATGTATTAAAAGCTAAGTTCACCTCTTGAAGAAAATTACCTATGCAGTCATTGGGCCCCAGTGGATAGTGAAAAATTGTGAAGATTTGTAAAAAATTTTACCCTCATAACTCTAAGCCCTTTGGACCCCCTAGAAGCCTGTTCAAAAACCTCTTCATTTGCAATTCCCACATTCCCATCTACCTTGTTGCTGGACGTGAAAACAGTTGGATACTCACTCCCAGCATTACAGGAGTAATAACCACTGGTTTTCTCATTCTAGCAATAAGGCTAGCTGGGATGGGGATTGCTAACTGGAAGTTTTTGGGCCAGTCTTTTTGGGGTCCCAAATTGCCTTACAGATATGACAATAAAACTAATTACCATTTTATAAAGCTTCACAGTTTTTCAATATCAACTGACTGCATAGGCTTTTTTCTTCAAGAGGTGAACTTAGCCTTTAAGACAAGTGCCATCAACCAAAATTACACTTTCCAAAACATCCCCTTTGACTTTGAGATGTGATTGAAACAAATTTCTCTATACCAATATGAGTCAGTAAAAAAACCTCAGGAAGCTGTTTTTTTTTTTTTTGGTGAGCCACATGCTGTATCAATTACATAGATAGTTTGGTTGAAAAAACGACACAAGTCCATCGCACTAAACTAATAGATATCATCCACTTTACATGTAATTCTTACGTTTTGATTGTTTGCATCGCATCTTGAATGAGCTCCTTCAGCTCTCTTTCAGAAAAATGAGAAGATCATCGATGTACCTGAGCCAGGTTAAACCCCCATGCAGGTACCTGTGAGCTTTTCATCAGACAATATTAGTCATTCCCAGTCCCACAGATAGACAGGTGTACATACGTGGAAGCACATTTCGTACCCATAGCAGAACTCTGTATCTGGAGGAAATGGGATAAAGAAAATATGAACACATTGTGAGATAGCTGAATTTCAAGCAAACTTAATAAAAAATTGTTGTGTAATCTTTGACTTACATCTCTATTTACATGACCAATGCTCAAACAGAGAGTTTCAATGTCCAAGGCTGCCATCACTGCCATTTTTGTATAATCAAGTAAATAAGTGAGTTGCGTCCCTTACATATTAGAGCAGCTTCAACTCAAATGTATCCAGTTATTCACACATTTTTTTTACATGAGACTCCCCTTAGTTGAAAACATTGGTCCCCCTGTAGAGGTCCTTGATAGATTTGTGAACCTTTGGCAGTCTATAGAGGATAGGAGACATTCTATTACCCAAGTAGGAAACCATGGTGTTCATCATGTGCCCCAATGAGTGTTTAAAATGTACTTCTTTCCTTAAAATGTGTAGGCTAAGCAGACTAAATGCTGCATTTACTGGTATGCAAATTGAAACTTTTTGTTGAAAGTAAACATCTAAGCCCTCATTCCCATCTATCAATACCCTGGCTGCTAATGTTTGGAAATAGCAGTGACATGTGACTGGCCTAAAATGGGTAAGTGTGTCTTTGATAAGTCTGACAACTTGACTTCACCTTCTCTTTGCAATATGAAAGACAAGATGACAGTGCAGAATGAGGTCGGGGACAGACTAGAGTTTTTGTTTGCTGATTATCTATCATAAGCTGATTATATAAACTAGTAGTTCATATTTTGCAAAACTTTTTTGTGAACACTGATGAAGAAAAGGTTTGCTTTCCTGAGAGTTAATTACAAGGAACATTTATAAAAATAGCAAGTCATCAGTATGCCAATCCTTTCAGCTTTGGATGCCCTTGGAAGATATATCGCACCTATGATGCCCATTTAATGACTGTATTTGCCAGCATAATTTCCAGGTTGATTGTTTTTCATTGTTTTTTTACTAAATAACTAGATTTTCCAAACTTTTCCTTATTGGGTAATTACCAGCTTGGTCTGTACTAATTCTGCTCATTCAGTCTTTGCTGCATTCTTTTTAAAACAGCTTAAAGCTGAACTTTAACCAGATAAATGGCACAAATTAATGTAGTTACTCAATGTAATCATTAATGTATCAATAAACATATTTTCTATTTCAAGCAGGACAAGCACCTGAATTTGATAAGGTATCTGCCTCTTGCAGTCCCTGTACAGCAAGGCTGGAGTGGAAGAAGAAGAAGCAGCACATCCAACTATTCAATTTCTGTGCTGACAAGAAGCACACTGATAGGAGAAGAAAACAGAGTGACAGGGAGATGAGCTCAGCACTGTACTTATTCTTCTTCCACTATCAAATCACCAGCTGGGGCAGGTCCAAGACAGCTTGGGCTCAAAGGAAGCAGATTTAATGATACCAGCCATCAGACTGAGCACATTCACTGATAAAAAAAAAATACTGCAGGGGAAATCTCTGGATTACAGCTTAATAAATGCTTTTTTTCTGATACCTTTAACAGGAAATTCATTTTTATCTGGTTATTTTAGGTTGGAGTTCTACTTTAAAATCATGATTTGCATTCAGTCTCTACACATACCCCAGATACATATTTCAAGAATACAGAAAAAGGAGAGTGAATTCTGGAGAATGAAACACATTCAAACATGGGCATGTGGCTGGATTCAGACTCATTTGTATGTTGTATAAATATGCCCATATGTATGAAGTCCTTTGAGGAAGGAATCTATAAACCAAGACAATAGTCTCGTTAAAAAAATACATCATTAATATTTCACAATCTATGGTCACTGAATTGATTCCTTAGCAGGCCACAAAGTGTGCTTTCTCCAGTAAAGTAATAACAGGTGATCAATAAAGTACTATAATACAATAAAGTTCAAACAATAAGGTGCTAATAGAGTCCACCTTAAATCCATTCCTTTCTTGAACTGAATATTCATTATGAAGATATTTATACTAGTTCCATTTAAGATAAATGTCATTATTTATTTTTAATAAACACATAACTGTTGGAGAGCTACCCCTGGAGAAATTGCTGGTTGCATTGGTGTCTTCTGTTTTTAGGAGGATAACCTGCTTTGGAAGCTTTTGCACTCACCAACAACTTTAGTTGGTTAACAGTTTTATTGGTCAACAGTGCCTGGCAGATAAGGAAACAGTGAATCACAACTGAAATCACTAACACACTGGGTGGTAGGTTACCCCTAGGCTACTTGAAACAAGCAATGAGCTTCAGTTACCTAGGGAGCCTTAAACTTTGAAAATCACAGAAATACAAACTCTAATTACACTCCAAAGCCAGCCATACATTGATTGATGGACCAGCCAAATTTCAATCCCTGTATGGGCAGGGTGGTAGTGCAGAAGTTGATCTACCTGATAGATTTTTGTACAACCTCCCTGCTGGTAAATCTCCACTCGATCAGCACTGCTGGCTATAGCTGGCAGCATATAAAGGCAAAGAGAGAGGATTTCCCAATCTCTGAATAGAGAAATCAAGTCATTTTTTTTCCTTCATCCCACTGGTTGAACAAAAAAAATAATCTGTGGGCTGCCTAAGTCTGAGCAATTTAACTCTAAAAACAGACTAGCTAATATGAAAAGTCCATCCCTGCACCACTGGAGAGTGAAATATTGGCCGGGGCTGGGGTCCTGAACAGCATGTTGGAGCTCTCAAGCAAAATACAGAAAGTTAGTTGGTCAAGAGGCCCTTCACCACTCCTAAAGGTTCAGGTGCACCCTTCAGATATCTGACGAGAGGTACAGGGGCTCACCTCTCAAGCTAGTGATGGATGATGCCATAATTACCTCCCTCTCTGGAGTACTTGACACTGAAACAACAGTGGCTTTCCTCCCAGATGAATGACCTCACAATGCAAAAGATTATCCCTTACTCTGTCTGCTAGGTCCAGGGGCGGACTGACCATTTAGAAACTCGGGCACTGCCCGAGGGCCCGGGGTCAGTAGGGGGTCCCATGAGATGCCCCGGTACCTTTTTCATAGGCTTTTTTGAGTTTGGGCAAGGACACAGGGGCCCCATGATCCCCTATTGCCCGGGGGCCCCATGAGTTGTCAGACCGCCCCTGGCTAGGTCTCTGAATGAAAAAGACCCACAGTCTTTGATAATCTCCAACCAGAGCAGAGACAGTTATACAGTGCCTTGGTATAAAGACCACAATTCTGTAGGATATGAGCTGAAACCGTGGGACTGTTCAACAAAGAAGAAATATATATTTGTATATAAGCCAGTGGCACTTACTCAGAAGTCCGTGAAAGTGCCGGCTACTCTATTTGGAGCCAGATGAGTGGTGATACTTGACAGCTTCTCCGCTGTAAGCACTTGTTAAAGCAGCTTCACAGTCAAGAAAGGTGCAGTCAAGCCAGTGACTTCTGCCAGCTCCCTGTGGATAGCAGGGGCTCTCAGACTGAACTTAATGACTGTTAGGTTCTGACAAGTAAAGATGTAATCAGTGAATACAGGGCTGTAATGTTCCAGGTGATAGTAAAGTAAGAGATAAAAAAGCCCTTCTTAGTATACTCAATAGCCTTTTTTGTATACACACCACCGTAATTATTTTTGTTTTAACAGTTGCGTTTATTGAAATCATACAAAAGTATAACAAGGTAAGGTACATAAGAACAGGCAAACGTAAAGCAGTCAGTATGAATACAATTCACATGGAATTCCATTGCTAAATATCATACGGAGTCAACTGAACATCCTTAACGAAAAAAAGAGGGGTGGGGAAGCAGGGGGGGGGAGAAAGGGGAAAAGGTAAGAATAGAGAAACCCCTGGGGGGGGGGGAGAGGGGAAAAAAGGGGGGGTGAGGGGGAGGAGTAGAAAAAAGAGAGGCAAAGACGTAAAGCAAATCATAAACATAAACAATAATCAAGCAAGTACACAAACTGGACATACCCGCAAGCAAATAAGCCAATTATACTGTAAGGACCTGAGCCTCACCACCGTAATTATTTAGATTTCAGCACACATCCCTAGGGAATACTCTGCTGCACTGCTCACCTGATGATTTACTAACATATTCAAATACGAAAAACAGCCAAAGCTACAATTAGTTTTTGTAAGTGCATATACAGTAGCTTCTTTTTATTAAAAAAAAACTTTAGAACTTTCATTGTTTTAATCATTTTTAAATCTTGATTCAATAAATCCATTTTTTTTTTATATTTTGATTGCCAGTTTTTACACTTCCCCCTATTCCTGCCACTTTGTGCATAAAAGTATCTTCACCCTAGCGATCCAGTAGGTTTGACAAAGCAGATTGGACTTTCAAAATGCGTTGCCTAGCAACACCAGCTCTGCTCCCACCACCCCGAAGTGTCTGTATCTCAGCTCCATGAAGGCTGCATATCATATCACCATCTTCCCTTCTTGGCTCTATTATCATTTGGAGTATTACAGCGCTGATACAAATCTTAAATCGAAACCTGTTTTTAAGCAACTGGAAACTGCTTAGCAAGTTATCGGCTGACCCAGGCTGGGGGGAGGAAAGGTTTAAGCCATCCATTCTCGGTTCCTGTGATATAAAAAGGGGGAGGCTGGGTCCGGAGGACCTTTTGTTCCTGCTTGGGTTCAAGTTGGAGGAGGGACTGCTGCACCGTGCAATCCGCTACAACCCCGAGGATTCCAGAGACCCACCACCAATGGATTTCACCTGTATGGACTTTCGCCTCACAGAGGTATGCCTAGGCAGCCTCTTTCTGGTAGTTAGCGTAGGGAAATAGAGAATGTTCATAATGTACTGTATTGACAGTTTTTCCAGTAAAAGTTAAATTAACTGTTTTGAACCTGGTCTGAAGTTATTCAAAGTGGTGCATGATAGTTTGGGGTATCAGAAAGAACCAGGGTCTGTGAAGCACTATGGGGTATAAAGTTACACAACACAACAGGCATAACTCAGTGAAGGTAAAGAAGAATAATATTGTTGCTAAGAGTAACCGAGTACGATTTCAAGACATGAAGTAGCCAGTCGTAAGCGTGGTACCTGGTAAGGTGGCAGGATCCTATGGTAGTGAGGGGGTCATTGCTTCCTGAGTGGCCTGTCTCCCATAGCAATACTGAGATCCTTGACCTGGTCACAAGGTATGAAAAGTGAAGGAGTTAATTAAGAGCACTCATGAGGTCCGTGCTATGTGCTCGGCAGAACCCCATTCTGTTAATGGCTGTGTGGTAACAGAGGTACGCTAGACTGGTGGAGTGGGCACAGGCTCAGCACATCCCTTCTAATGCAACCACTATGGATTGAACAGAGTATATGACATGGGTTGCCAAATTTTCAGAGAAACAGAGAAACTGTCGGAGTCGGAGAATTGCCATATCATTTGACTTTCACATGACCACAGCCTCCACCTGGTCCTGGGCATTGATGGGCTCACCACTAAAGGTACCCATATGCACGAGCAAAGGTAGGCCCCACTCACACACCAGAACCTTACATACATCATGTCCGGACTGACAGCCCCTGCTGGCCACAGGGAACTGTCAGAAGTTACTGACTGGAGTACCTGTCAGGTATCACCAGGTATTTTCTCTTGGTTTAGTAAATAAGGTGAAGCTCTGCTGACTTCTACCATTCAAACATGTTCAAGCAAAAGCACTGCTTCTTTAATTTGTTTGTTCCTAATTTGGTATTCTTTTAAGAGTGAATTTTAACCACTTTCACTAAGCTAAGGGAAAATAATTTTGCAAAGTGGCCTATTTGCCTTCAGTAAATCAACCCCTTGTGTCTCCATCTTTTTGAATTAGGCAAAAAGCAACGATTTTCAAAATGCAGCACATTAAACAGCAAATCACATGTACCAGTGTGGAAAAGTTGGGAGAAGTAAAAGCATTTGCTGATTGGCTGAAGTGGGACACAGCTTTCTGCATTATTAAAGCTAAACTCTGGTAATGGTGCTTGGACTACACACTTTGTAAAGCAACTCTGTATGTTAGATTTTTTAAATGCACTTTTACATTTTTGATAAATTATTGAAAAAGATCTTTTTGCTTTATGAAATGATGATTCTCAGCAGTTTAAATGAAATATACATTTGCAAGGAAAAAATTAAAAAAGCAAGCAAGCAAATAAAATGTTGGGAAGGCTTTTTTTTCTTGGTGACAAACAGAATCAACTATCACAGTAGGAAGTCAGGTGAACAGCTTTGGCATCAAGAATCCTGCAGAGAATGTAGGAGGCAAAGAACAGACCATTAAAATTCTTTCTATTTTTTAGCACATGTAAGCAAGTCAGCCTGTGAAATGTCTTTGATAATAAGAAAAAGAAATTAAACCTCATACTGTCAGTGAGGATAAAAAAAAGAGTGTTCTAATATATTCTGTGCTACTTAAGAAATAAAGAAAAGAATTAATATATATAGGGAGACTGAAACATAACAGCTGAGATAAAAGAATAAATGAAAATAAGAAGGGGCAGAGAAAATATTAAATAACTTCAATTCTTTAACAAATGTTCCGTTTAAAGCCAGTATCCTCAGCTTTAATTATCTTGTTAAACATAATAATACTGACATTTGCTTAGGTAAGAGCTACATGTTAAATATGTGTCGTTTAAAGCTGACCTGAACTCAAAATGTGAAGATTTACTGTCTTATAGGAAACACTTGGGAATGTTAATCGTGCCTAAGTAGTGCCCTGAAAATTATCTTTTGTCTTAAATCTTCCTGAAAAATAGCAGTGAATTTCCTGTGCCTTGAGCCTCAAATCTATATATTCTCATTAGAATATCATCTAACACTTTGCTGCTTCCAATTGCTATTTTCACCAGATTTGGAGTGAGGTTACTACTGTACTACTGACTGCTCACCTTGCTGAAGAGAAAGCTGTAGCAAAGGACCTGCAGTGCAAGGTGCATAACAAAAGGTGGGAATCTGCAAGAAAGGTTGTTAAAATCCTTGCAATGTACATAGATCACCCAGAGAGGAATGTTTTTTTTCTCAACAAAAACTTGCTCTTTAAAGCAAATGTTACCTAAGCAGCTCAGTGAGTAAATAGATTAAAATTCCACAACATTTCACTAATATAGAAATTAGTAATTTAGTAATGAAATGAAAACGGTTATGCCAAATTCATTCCTCTCATCCTTTTTTCTGTTTGTGTTGAGAGCTTAGAAGGTCATTTCTAATACTCTACTCATAAATATCAGGAGACTATAATAGGAGATGTCCTAAATATGCTATGTATTAAATGCATCTTATGTTCAATGTTTTTTTTTCCTGTGAAATTAATGTCCTTTGCCATCGAGCAGCCTAGCAGTCACATTAGCTGCAATAGCCATGCCCTGGAGCCTTGTGTATTGTTCTAAGAATCTCCCTGTCTCTACCCCATTCATTCTATGGTTCAGAGCTTTCTGAACCTCTTCTGCAATTATCAGCAATTATCAGAGGGGGCAACTCTGATATGAAAAAGCCAAGCCCCACTCCTTCACCAAGATGGACACCTCCACAAAGGGACTCAGAGAATAACATGGTATGGTAAACCAGTAATGGGGAAAAGATCTGCTACAGGGTGCCTGCAGGCAATATTAGTGACTACCCCCTTGTTATCTGCTTGCTATTTTTGGGCACAAGTTCCAGAGTTCAGGTCCTTTTATGGAGACTCAGAACAGAGGTCCTATAGGTCAAAGCTGAAGCAAATCCCATGTTGTAAAACACACTGTAAGTAAACTTGCATAATGTCATGTTTTGTGCCATTGATGCTTCTTTTTTGGATTATGAACTGCAGCAGTACCTAAGATAAACTTTACGAATCAGTTAACAGTTGCTAATGGCAAGATCCCAGTTCATGTATATATATATATATATATATATATATATATATATATATATATACTGCTCAGCATAAATGACACCCCTTTTGAAAAGTAAGATTTTAATCAATATCTCAATGAACACAAGAACAAAATTTTGCCAAAACTGAGTTTTATAGGACATTTGTTTAGCTCATTGCATGAAAGTTAGGTTGATAATATAAATAAATGAAGCGCTGCCACTAGTGAGTGAATGTGCCACATGAGGATACATGTAGGGCGGGGCTTGACAGCACCACTTTTGTCTCATGAGAGGGATTACAGAAGATTGCAGTGTTCTAGGATTTTTAAAGTACCATGCACATGCTTTACATGTAAGTGCATTTTTAAGTGTTTTATACAAAATAAAAACAGTAGTTTTTTTTTCACATATGGAGTTCGGAACCAGCAGATAGAGGCATCAAGATTATTGTATGGGAATTCCTGTACGGCGACTGGTGCATAGAAATGCGCATGCGTGCAACATCGCGCATAGAAATGCGTGCACACGGGTGCACGCACGCGGGAGCGTGCCCACAGTTTCTGGCACCAGACGGACTATTAAAGGAGGCTCTTGCTTTCTGTCAGTGCTGACTGGTCTTCAGCTAATTCCCTTTATTCTGTGTGTATCCATTACGGACCCAGCTTGCCATTAACCTGCTCTTGGATTCTGTTTATGCTTCTGCTCATCAGTTTCTGATCCTGGCTTCCTCCTGACATCGTCCCTGTCTGATGTTCCAGTACCTCAGCACCTGCTCGTTGCTAACCCTGGCTATGACTACGCTTATGGCTCCAGTTTGGCTCTACAGTCCTATTGAGTGCTTGTCCTGGCTATCTAATATATCAGCTCCTGTTGTCACAGTGTGTTCCAGCCTCACGGTTATCAGAAGTTCTGGCAAGCCACGTACCCAGATCTTGCAGTTCCAGTGGAGTGCTTCCTTAACCTCAGCTGGTCGTTCCAGCATCTCCTCTGTTCCTGACTGGATGCCCTGCTTGATTTACTGAGGTTACAGCTCCAGCTGCAATTTCTGCAATCAACATCCGCAGGCACCCGTGTTTCTCCTGTCCCTCGGCACCATCTGTTCTACCTTCAGTGGGGCCTGGGTTGGATATACAAGAGAGGCTGACCTTGCCAATTCAGACTTCTATCAGGTAATTGACAATTAGATAGGCAGCCGATCGCTGCAGGAGTGTGCTGAATGTCCATGATTGGCACACCATTCACAAAGTATTTTCACTCATTTAGCACTAAGCACGCAGGATATAAGAATATTTAATTTTCCCTAACATAAGGATGTAATAAGACCCTAGGGAAGAGGGGCACCTTTTTAAGTTCATATGCTATAGAGGTACACGTTCATTTGTGGGCCACTATTGCGAATATAGTGTGGCACATTCACTCATTAGTGGCAGCGCAGCATTAGTTTGTATTCACACATTTGTTTGATACACATTTGTGGTAGTGCTAGCAGCAGCCAGTCTATTTCCACATTAACCACAGTCTACTGCGTAGGCTCCACTTATATAAGGTTATTAATATAACTTAGTTTACAAAATCTTCCATTTTGCTGAAATTAGTTGATGCAACAATGAATACACCCCACGACATTAAAATACTACATCTAGTATTTGGTATGACCTCCATGATTTGTAAGGACAGCACCAAGTCTTCTAAGCAAGGAATGAACAAATTGGCGACATATTGCAACATATATCCTTTTCCGTTTTTCAAGAACGACCTCTTTTAGAGCCTGGATGCTGGATGGAGAATAATGCTCAACTTGTATCTTCAGAATTCCAGATTCCATAGGTGTTCGAATGGGTTCAGATCAGGAGACATTCTTGGCCACTGAATCACTTTCACCCTGTGCTTCTTCAGAAATGCAACAGTGGCCTTAGATGTGTGTTTTGGATCAGTGTCATGGTGGAAAAGTGCACGATGACCAAGGGCATGGAGTGATTTCATGATATCATCAATTAAATGCAGCTCCCTAACACCAGCAGCACTCATGCAGCCCCACAGAAGGACACTGCCACCACCATGTTTCACTGTAGGCACCATGCATTTTTTTTAACTGCTTACCTTTGCAACACCATATAGTCTTGAAGCCATCAGTTCCAAAAAAATGTATCTTGATCTCATCACTCCAGAGTACAGAGTCCGAGTAGTCACCTTCTTTTTCAGCATGGTCCCTGGCAAATTTTAGGCGGGCTTTTTTGTGCATGGGCTTCAGTTGAGGCTTCCTTCGTGGAAAACACCCACGCATGCCATTCCTCTGCAATGTAGGCTGTATTGTGTCATGGAAAACAATCACCTCAGTTTGGCTTTCTACTTCTTTGGCTAACTGCAGTGAACTTGCATGGTGATTTTCTTCAACCCTTCTCATCAGAAGATGCTCCTGTCGAGGTGTTAACGTCCATGGATGGCCTGGACGGCCCTGTAAGATGGTTGCAGTTCTATCTTTGTTAAATTTTTGTATCACTTTTGCTACAGTATTCTGACTGATAAGTAATGCTTTGCTGATCTTCTTGTAGCCTTCACCTTTCTTGTTTAAAGAAATTATTTTCTTTCTCAGGCCTTGTGACATTTCTCTTCCATGTGGTGCCATTGCTGACAGCATGACATGGGAAGGGGTTTTCTTTGTTAAGTAATGCCCTTGTATAATTATCAACTGTCTGCCGGACACCTGTTTAATGAATAATTAGACTCACCTGCAGTTAAATTCTTGTTTATTAGGATTTTGTTGTCTAAAATTTAGCTCTGCTTCTAAGACTTTCATTGAGGTGTATTCATTTTTGCAACATGGTCTTGAATGAATTTGTTAGGAAAAATACTTTTTTGTGTGTGCAAATGAACAAATCTTGTTTGCAATCAATGGCCCGCATTTGTGGGTGTATGTTGTAGTATAGTGTCCCATAGACAATGTTAATTCTGAAAGGAAAGTAAAGTAAAGGTTCTCTGACAATTCTGTTATGTACTCATTTATGCTGAGCACTGAGTATCTATCTATCTATCTATCTATCTATCTATCTATCTATCTATCCTAGACTGTAAGCTCCAAGGAGCAGGGCCCTTCTTTCCCTCTTGTGTTGAACTGTACTGTTGCTGTATTGTCTCCCGTTATATTGTAAAGTGCTGAGCAAACTGTTGGCGGTATATAAATCCTGTATAATACTAATAATAATAATATATACTATATTGCCAAAAGTATTGGGACGCCTGCCTTTATACGCACATGAACTTTAATGGCATCCCAGTCTTAGTCTGTAGCAGCTTCAACTCTTCTGGTAAGGCTGTCCACAAGGTTTAGGAGTGTGCCTATGGGAATGTTTGACCATTCTTCCAGAAACCATTTGTGAGGTCAGGTACTGATGTCGGTCAAGAAGGCCTGGCTCGCAGTCTCCCCTGTAATTCATCCCAAAGGTGTTCTATTGGGTTGAAGTCAGGACTCTGTGCAGGCTAGTAAAGTTCCTCCACCCCAAACTCGCTCATCCATGTGTCTTTATGGACCTTGTTTTGTGCACTGGTGTGTAGTCATGTTGGAACAGGAAGGGGCCATCCCCAGACTGTTCCCTCAAAGTTGGGAGCATGAAATTGTCCAAAATGTCTTGGTATGCTGACGACTTAGGAGTTCCCTTCACTGGAACCAAACCCAACCCCTGAAAAACAGCCACACACCATAATCCCCTCTCCACCAAACTTTACACTTGGCATAGTGCAGTCAGGCGAGTATCATTCTTTTGGCAACCGCCAAACCCAGACATGTCCATTGGATAGACAGAGACGCGTGATTCGTCTTTCCAGAGAACACGTCTCCACTGCTCTAGAGTCTAGTGGTGGTGTGCTTTACACTGCATCCGACACTTTGAATTGCACTTGGTGATGTAAGGCTTACATACAGCTGCTCGACCATGGAAACCCATTCCATGAAGCTCTCTACGCTTTGTTATAATACCACTAACAGTTGACCATGGAATATTTAGTAGCAAGAAAATTTCACATTTGGACTTGCACACGTGGCAACCTATCACGGTACCACACTTGAATTTTCTGAGCTCCTGAGAGCGACCCATTCTTTCACAAATGTTTGTAGAAGCAGTCTGCCTGCCTAGGTACTTGATTTTATACACCTGTGGCCATGGAGGTGATTGGAACATCTGGATCCTATGATTTGGAGAGGTGTCCCAATACTTTTGGCAATATAATATAATATATATATATATATATATATACAGTATATGTATATAATAACACAGTATTTTTACAGCCTACAGGATGTTCCACTGTGGAACTGTATTTGTTTATTTGTTAATATTAATTTCTTGTTAAAAGCCTTGGACTTTAAAGAACATAATGTTTTTTCAATCAGTCCCTTAATAAAACAAAGCAAAATAAAAAAATATGCTGCTAAGCCTTTGGAATGCCACAGAAAACAAACATTTTATATGCAGACCCACCTTAGACCCTTTCTAAATTCTAAACTCAGGGATCACCATTAGTCTATATTGTCTATATAGTCTATATTGGCCAGGCCAATTGAAATTTTTACATTTTTGGCAAAAGTAGAAAACCCCTTTAAGTATTTACCACACAGATTCTTAAAGATCACTAAAACCATATTATTAGAGATGTCAACCCAAGAGAACAATTCACTGGATGAGATGGAAATGGCACGGGCTGCAGAAAAAAATCTAGCTGTGGCTAAAATATGTAAGGGAGAGGCTTAAAATGCACAGTAGAAAGGGAACTAATAATACATACAGCAAAAAAGATGTTGAGCAGACGCAGGAAATTGCACAGTGCAAATAATTGGTACTTTGGCATATACTTGGAGTTACACCCAGCATATAAAATAAGAGAAGCGCTAAAGAGCAGCATACATACATGAATGATAAGAACAGATATCAAACATGAGAATTTGAACTAAGCAGCACCCACACATACAGAATAAGATACTGAAAAAGTACACCCAGCATATAGAAGACCCAAGGTCAAACTTTATCTGTGCACCACAAACCAAAACCGCTATTTAATTCATTTTCAATATTCAAGACAAACTGTCACAGCCTAGGATCAAGTTTGGAGGCCAATGGGTGTAGCAGTAGAGTCAATCATGAGTAGTCAGCAGGTAATATACTGGCAGATCCTCTTAGCTGATGACCTGAGTTCACCCGAAGTGTGGGATCTAGGTACTAGTTGGTATTCATCAGTGCTCCTGATGGTTGAGATGTGTTTTGATGCATGCTAGTACCAGGTCACGGTCCTCGGGATTGCCCCCACCTGAGCAGAAGCATAGTCAGCAAACAAGCCAAAGGTTGGTACCAAGTAGTAACTGGATGGGATCAGACGGAAGCATAGTCAATGAAGCCAAGGGTCAATAACAAGTGGTAGGGAAGATAAGAACAGCAGCAGGTATGGAAGGAGTAAGATATTGGCAGGAGAAAGCACAATAAGATGGCAAACAGGAAGTGCAGAAACATAGTTTAAATCAGGAACTTCATGGGAGGAGCAAAGGGTTCAAGGTCCATTAGAAACAAGACACAAAGCAAGATTGTCCAAAGAATCAAGCAAGCAGTTATCCAGCATCCCTTGTGGCACAGCGAGAAGAACCACAGCCAGACACTGCAGAGAGCGCAGGTTCAGACCCGAATCCTAAAACAATTTCATCCTTCCATGCATCATATTTGTTAAGACACCAGTTTGAAAAACAGCCATAGTATTTCTAGCCATGGCCATCTTGTGTAAGGGCAGATGATTTATGATTTATTTAGAGTGGTATTGTTTGATGTTTACATGCAGAAAATCAAAAAAAGAGGGAGAGAGAGAGAGTTAAATCCGGCCTAGATAACAAAATAAATATTACTATATAATGTCCATATGTAAAAAACTGCCAAATAACAGCAACATACACTTTATTTTACACATAATAGGGCTATGTAGAAATATTAGGTCAATGAGGTCACCAGCATCCCCATCACTTTTTTATGTGTAGTTGTGAAAGCGGGAATTCTACAGTTAATTGGAGCCGCAGCCTGCTCTAATGTGACAGTTTCCCATGGGTCGGGGCCAACCTGAGTTTGATCTGAACTCAATCAAACCCAAACTCAGCTGTAAACAGGACTACGTTGAACAACACAAGTCACATGGCAACCATAAGGGGAAGAGAATCAGGTTAGGTGAACGAGAGGAATGCAAGACGATTTGTACATCATTCAGGGTGACAGAGCGAGAGGAGTAAAAACAGGGTGTTGGATTTTTGGATGAATTGGCATGGCTGCATTGTCACTGTAGTTTCATAAAATGAAATATTTATTCTATTCTATTGAATTCCCTAGGGGAATGCACAGATACTGTATGTATGAATGGACTCTTAACTGTTTTGTCTCTATGCTATTGATAATCATGTAAAACGTCCAATTAAAAAGGTAGCACATGCATAAAAATGTATAAATCAGAAATGCCTAGCACAACATAATTGTAAAATACAGCCCACCGTACAACCCTTATTGAGCCTCCCACACGGTTACCATGACAACACTTCCAGTTACAAAGACTGTCACACAGCAGGATTGGAAGTAGGTGCAACCTGTTATTCTGACACCTGTCCACTGAAAATGTGCCAATTCTCCAACAGCCTGTCCAGCAAGTACATGCATGTATATTATCCACTCCTTATTCTGTCTCATTATTATGTTCAATTTTAGCTGATTTCAGACTGCACTATATAAAATGAATACCAGACCATGGAAAAAGAAGGTCTCACGTTTACACCTCGATGCATAAGTCTTAAATCTTCCTGCTTTGTCTTGAGTTAAATGAAATTCTTTTCAAAGATCCGAGCATACGAAAAAAAAATCATACGGAAAGTGCTAAAACCGTGGGTGTGTCATTATTGGAATAAACTATGTATTATGTTCAAATAACAGGTTCACAACCTTATTAGTTCTCTCACTTGACTGCTCCTCTGAAGCAGCTCCAGGCATTCAATTTGTAGAATTGGAGGGGGCAAGAAAAGAGAATAGTAATTTCAGACAGAGTATAAATATGGACAGCAGGCCATATAACGAACCTTCCAACTATTTAACTTGACTGTGTTCCTTAAGTGGTTTCTCATCTAAAAAAACAGTTTCCCAGAGGGATATGTATTTATTTTCTCAGATTTAGAAGTTTATCTGGTTAGCTACAACAGAAATAAAATCTTTATAGACCAACTAAATATATTGCTTATGGAGTTGTAAAACGATCTTCAAAATAATTACAAGAGCAATTCTGGTAAATATGAATCAAAATAATACAGTAGTTGGTTAGAAAGAAGAAGAGCAAGAAATAAAAAGTAAGAGGAAAAGAAAGAGCGCATCAGAAGTTAAGCATGCAAAACGGAAAGAGAAAGCAAGGGAGACAGCATGCCAGAAAGAGAGAAAGAAAGACCAATGCACATGTACATACCCAAAGCGATGAGATATCTATCTGACCACTGAAAGACTGCTTAAACAATTTTGGCATAAGCATGCACTCTTGCACATGTTTATGCACTGAGTAGAAAATCCAGGTACTAGATTTATATTGCAAAACAGTAGAATTCAGGGATGGAGAAAATTTCTTCCAATATGACCGAGTCTTCTGCAAAGATCAGTTAGACAGGGGAAGCCTTTGCACAGATGTATATCTGTAACCTAACACCAACGTAATTTTATTGAAGGGGGGTTTCAATTCTTTTGCCATAATTTGTAAATACTGTATCAGAAGCTTACATACAATATTCCCTGTGTTGCTGTCAGCATCCTGATTGTTCATCGAATGCCAACTCACATCTTTGTTGATTGACGCTCAATGTCATCCAAAACCCTTCCTGTGCTCTCAGGCACTCATGGACACCTACAGGCTGGGGTGTCATGGTGTTGCCTGTGTTCACTAATCCTGTATTGTTTGGTGAGAAATGGAGGTATAGAACATCAGTTCATTTACTGTGTTCTAACGTGTGAACTCTGTTTAATGTATCAATATTTAAGTATTTAAACTGAAAATAATAAATTATCAGACACATGGTGATCAAGGAAAATGGAGGGGCAGCTTTTCTTTGTTCTGAAGTTGGGCTTTGGAGCTCATATACATGGGCTTTTGGTTGGGTCTGAGTTGCTTGTTTTCCCAATAACAATACTTATTTAATATCTAATGAAAAGCAAGTCAATGGCAGCCTTTGGCAACATTTGAGAAATGCATAGGTAAATCAAGGCATCTTCGAGGCATTTGAAAGTATGCCCTTAAAACTCTACTGAGCTTGAAGCCTTTTTACACATTTATGAGTAAATCCACAAGCATTTCATGACTGATAAGATGTGTCACAAGAAGTTTTCAAATCAAGTAATAAGCAGCTACTGCCTTCTTTGCAACCTTCAAAATAATAGAGAATAACAGATGGACTAGACAGAACACTAGGTTAGTGTTTGGGTTTAGTGCAGAGCAGAGGTGGCCAACTTAATGGGTATAAGGAGCCTCAAGTACAGCCCTTGACATTTTCTTCTTCATCATCTTCTTCTTCATCATCTTCTTCATCATCATCTTCTTCTTCTTCTTCTTCATCCTCATCTTCTTCTTCTTCTTCTTCTTCATCCTCATCTTCTTCTTCTTCATCTTCTTCTTCTTCATCCTCATCCTCTTCTTTTTCTTCCTCATCCTCATCTTCTTCTTCTTCTTCTTCATCATCCTCTTCTTCTTCTTCTTCTTCTTCATCCTCATCCTCTTCTTCTTCTTCCTCATCCTCATCTTCTTCTTCTTCTTCATCTTCTTCTTCTTCATCTTCTTCATCATCTTCTTCTTCATCTTCTTCTTCTTCTTCATCTTCTTCTTCTTCTTCACCTTCTTCTTCATCTTCTTCTTCATCTTCTTCTTCTTCTTCATCTTCTTCTTCTTCATCTTCTTCTTCTTCTTCATCTTCTTCTTCTTCTTCATCTTCTTCTTCATCTTCTTCTTCTTCTTCATCTTCTTTGTCGTGCCCCGTGACTGCCCAAATGAGTGAAGTGTGCGGTGATTCTAAGATCGACGGCACTCATCTGCATGTTATACTGACTGACAGTATTATTTCTCTTCCCCAGCAGACTCCAAGGGCATTTAAATTAAAGGTACAGTGTTCTGCACTAATATAAAGGCTCTCTGAAGCCTAGAAACCCTTTTAATAAGTTAAATTCGCATCGAATCGAATTTATTCCGCAAATTCGGTGAATCAGCCGAATCGAATTTTTGAATAATTCGCTCATCTCTAGCTGCTAGCATGTCAGGCAAATTTAGGAGGGTTTTTTGGCTCCTCTGTAATCATTGGAGATGCTTTTAATTTCTTTGGGCTGTTCTGAATATCACAGGTTGCAGGTTTGAATTCTTCCCCTGCCTTCTAGAGGCTTCTAGATCATAGGTGCTGGGACCGTCAAATGGGCAGCTTGAATATTTATTGTGCTTCATCCCATCCCTGAGAATGGTAGCAGTCCTGTGACATTGTGAGTACTGTCCTGGGCTCAAGTTCCTGGTGACTGTGTGCTGTTCTAATTTTGGGGTGCTAGTGGTAGCTCTCTCTCAGACAGTTTTTTCAGGGTCTCAGTTCTGCCGTTTCCCCCTTATTCCTGGCTTAATCACTTGCCTACTGAGAACTTTTACCCCCTTCCTGCCAAGGCCAATTTTCAGCTTTCAGCGCTGTTGCACTTTGAATGACAATTGCACGGTCATGCAACACTATACCCATATTAAATTGTTATAATTTTTTTCACACAAATAGGGCTCTCTTTTTGTGGTATTTAATCACCACTGGGTGTTTAATTTTTATAAACAAAAAAAGAGCAAACATTTTGAAAAAAAAACGTTTTCTTTGCTTCTATTATAAAATTTTGCAAATAATTAATTTTTCTCCTTTACTGATGCGTGTTGATGAGGCTGCACTGATGGGCACTGATGAGGTGGCACTGAAAGGCAGCACTGATGAGGTGGCACTGGTGGGCATTAATGAGGAGGCACTGATAATGCTGCACTGATATGTGGCACTGAAGGGCACTGATAGGCAGCAATGATGGGCACTAATAAGTAGCACTGAAGGGCACCGACTGATGGCACTGACTAGCACAGATTGGCAGCACTGCTGGGAACTGCTGGGCAGCACTGTTGGGCACTGATAGGCAACACTGCTGGGCATTGATGAGCAGCACTGTTGGGCACTGATGGGAAGCATTGTTGGGCACTTTTGTCTGCACTGATAATCAGTGCCCTGATTATCAGTGCAGATGTCTGCTTTGACAGTTGCCGGTTACCGGCAGTACTTTCCTCGCGCTGTGACAGCATGAAGAAAGTACTGCCGATAACTGACAAGTATATTTACATACTGGTCAGCTGTGATTGGACACAGCTGATCACGTGGCAAAAGGCTGTGGTTGGCATTTTACAATGTCATGTGATCCAAAGGACACAGTGATCACAGACAGCATTAGGTGCAACCCCTAGACTAGGCTGTTTATTGGAACCAGGGTGAATGGACTGTTGCTTGGGTGAATGGTAGCCCCTGCCCTATTACGGAAAGAATCAGTGAAAAACAGACGAATCTTGTGGGGGTAGGGCTACAACTGTGTTACAGGTGGAAAACAAATGTTGTGTTAATGTTAGTGACATGCATTGTATGTGTAATTTTTTTTGTTACATAGCTACACTTTATCTATTAAAGGCTTGCTTGAGGAGTTCAGTTTTGGGGTAGATCAAGTGTTAATAGGACACTGTCACATGAGATTAATTGAGCTTGCCATTACTGAACTCTCCTTTGAGAATGCTATTTACCTGGTGTGACGGACCGCCTGGCCCCCTGCCTGAGTGCTTCTGTCAGAGAACTGCTTCCACTTTCCCACAGTGAAAAATCTGACACCTGAAAAAAAGGTGTCACCATGCCCCCGCTGTGGAATTACAGACTTACTGAGGAGACTCATGCATGAACATGTGCGAAGGGGGCATGTCTCCCACACCATGACTGAGCATTAAAGGTGAGAGCGTTGTGCGTGCACAAGTTCAGCTGCCAAGGGAACTGCCAAGCCACGATAAGAGAATTCCAGGGAAATGTACAGCAGGGAGGGGAGACCAGTGATGTCACGACCAGGGGCGGACTGACCATTTGAAAACTCGGGCACTTCCCGAGGGCCCGGGGTCAGTTGGGGGCCCCATGAGATTCCCCTGGTACCTTTTTCATAGGCTTTTTTGAGTTTGGCCAAGGACACAGGGGCCCCATGATCCCCTATTGCCCGGGGGCCCCATGAGTTGTCAGTCCGCCCCTGGTCACGACTTCACCTCCCGAGATCCAGGCCATGTACAGGCCCATGCATTGGAAAATATTGAGCACGCTGAAACAGGCAAAGACATGAAAATACTGAAGAATGCATAATTTGCTTGTAATGTTCATTCTATAAACTGTAGAGATGTATTTGAAATTTGTTATACATGGGGTTTGCAACCAATTTAATTAATTTTAAAAATCCAAACCAAACTCACCCGTCCATCCATGTCTCTATGCTTTATTCTGTTAACCACTTCAAGTCCAGACACTTTTACCCCCTTCCAGTCCAGGCCAGTTTTCAGCTTTTAGTGCTATCACACTTTGAATGACAATTGCGCGGTCATGCAACAATGTACCCATATGAATTTTTTAGCATTTTTTTTGAGACAGATAAAGCTTTATTTGGTGGTATTTATTCACCACTGGGATTTTTATTTTTTTTGCTATATAAATGAAAAAGTCCAAAAATTTTGAAAAAAAGTGTTTTTCTTATACAATTTTGCAAATAATCTTTTTCCATAAATCTTGGCCAAAATGTATTCAGTTATCTTTTTAGTAAAAAAAAAACCCAAATTAGTTTATAACCAAAAATTATAATTTTTAATTTTTTTTTATATTTTTATTTTGTTTATTTATATTATTATTTATGTTTTGTTTTTTTTTACATACTGTCACCCTAGCAGTACAGACACTGTACTACTTGTGGGGGGTTATGAAGATTTTTTTTTTCTTTTACACTGATTGCTTTTACACCCATAAAGGCTGTAAAAGCAATCATTTCTCCTTCTCTCTGGCTGCATTCTTGTAGCAATTGAGAAATACTGTGCGAGCTGTGATTGGTCACAGCTGGTCACATGGTACAAGGCTGTTGTAAATAGCCTTGTATCATGTGATCATGATATTCACAGATTTCACATGTAGTAAGCAATGATGTCAGAAGTGACATCTTCTTACTACTCTGCATGTGATCACTGATTGGCCAATCAGTGATCACATGATCGGGACCTCGCACAGAGGTCCCGTACAACGATCGGTGTTCCACTGTGTCCCAGGAGCGTGCACAAGCAGGGGGCGAGAAGGCCGTTTATAAACGGCCACCCGACCCTGCACTGCCACCGTCCAGCCATTTATATACAACGATCAGATGGGAAGTTGTTAAGAAATCACTTTGAAAAACACCTCCCTAGCATTTCCAGCCAAGCTGGCAATCTTGAGTAAGGGCAGATGATTCATGTTGCATTTTCTTCCTGGAACCCCTCTGCCCTTAGCTTAGGCATGCAGGCAGGATGGTGTGCTAAGATGAGAAAGACCCTTCTCTCTTTCGTCAGATGAAAGAAAAAAAATATGCCCATGAAGACTCCCAAGATGAATGACATCATTTTAGCCTAGGCCAAAAGGAAGCAACTGAAGGAATGTTAAAAAAAGTTTAAAACAAGTAAATCTAATATAACTTCTCACCTATTTACAAATGCTAATAGCATAAGGATTTTTTAGAAAAAATGTATTGTTGATTGAGAGAGTTTATTTTTTCTAGAAGAGAATGGGTGGTAAGGGTCAATTTTAGGGGAATGTCAAGTGTTCAGGGGAGCTTTAGTGTAATTGTTAATTTCTATATTTGTCTCAGTGCTGGGATCTTGCCACTGTATGTATTAATGTATTAAGATTTTTCGTAACTCAGAGATTAGCATAGTTAAAGGGAAAACAAATAAAAATAAATAAATAAATATATATATATATATATATATATATACTTTTTTTTAACATGTATTTATTTGGCCTTCACAAGTGAGAGTACTGTGTTGCACAGTTGATTTCTTCTATAATGCTCAGTCAGGAAAAACTCTCTCAAAAATCTCATTTTAACTGCCAAAGCAAAGACATTTCTCCTATTAGCGTACCGTTGCAAGGATCTTGAGTTCCTATATTTCAGTCAGCACATCTTCCCACAGAGTCCCTTTCCTCATATCCAGAGATTCAAATGACATGTTGCTGGCTTTCAGCTGCGACATTCTCAGGGGAATTCTGAAATAGGCTCACTACACATATTTATGCAATTTTCAGTATGTCTGTCACACTGGAAAAAGCACAAATTACATGTTACACATGTTGGAGGCATGAACTCCGTTTCATTTAGAGAATTTCACAATCTGATGCTGCTGTTTGCATCCCTGCTGGGAACGCTGTATTACTCTGAGCAGTTACCAGTTACACTGTATGAAAATTGAAGCAGAGATTTTGTTCTGACCTGCAGAAATAGTTTTTTTCTCTGCTTTTAACCATCCTGCACTTTAATTTACAAAAGGTGGGCAATTTAATACACTGTTTTTGTCAAACCAATTTTCAGATATTTTCTTTTGCTACATTTATAAAGTGGTGAAATTTTGTCTAAACAATTCCTAAAATTATACCCTGGTATGTCCAGCACTTGATGGAAACAGTTTCTCCAGATTTTGTTTTCCTTTCTTTTTCTTTAAAGATGTATTAACTCCTTGGCACCGGCTATATACAAATATGCAGCTGCTTGGCAGGTGGCCCTTAACGCTGAGAAGACGCACATGTGCGGCTCTGTGTAAACCACTTACCGTGCTGACAGAATACTCCCTGCATGCTCCCAGCATGGTAGCGGGCATACTTGCCATCGGGCGCTTTCTGATCATGTGACCAAAGTGACAGCCAATCATAGTGGTCATATGACCCAAATGCCCACCTCCACCTCCTGGCATGTAGAAGCTCTAAGAAGGCCAAGAGGAATCGGTTCGAAAGGGTTAAACACAAAAACAAAAACGTAATATATTGCAGTTCACCAATCCTTAAATGTGGTGGATGCATTTATTTCCTTTTTTTGACGTATTTCCTTTATTGTACTAGGTGAGCTGGCCAGTAACACATTTCCTATCTCCTCTCCTCTGGATGGAGGGACAATGGATAATCCTTTGGTTGTCAAGCTGGGCAGAAGCCAGTGTTAGATGTTTTGGAGGGGGGTTTTATGTTGACTATACCAAGTTGAGAGCAGAGCCCTGTTCACTAGGGATATCTTCCCCCAAGGCATGCTCATCAATGCCCAGGACCAGGCAGGAACTGCGGCCATGTGAACAGTCTAACATATAAGCAGTCTCCCGATGTAGAGATGAGCTGACACTGCATGTAGAATGAAGCTGAGTTCCTGATAAAGTGTTGTCCCATAGCTTTACATTCAGTGACTTGTGTGTGTTGCATTCGGAAAGGGCGGATTGAGCAGCAGCATCTCAACCACCCAGCATTCCTCTGTTGACTCAATCCCAATAACAGAATGAAATCTCACCGAACACCTAGCTTGTTGTTCTGTGTTAACTATTCTTCTTTTGTACCCTGTAGCTAGGCTGAGGGCCTCCATGATGCTGATCTACTTACAGTTGCTATGGGAGATGAACCCCTGAGGAGGGAGCCTGAGCATAGACTTCCTCACTAGTGGAGGAGACCTCATCTTACCCAGCTACAACGCCTCGACTGATTGCCTTAGGTATTTTAATGTGTACTTAGTTACTCTAGTAACAACCTTGTTCTTCCCTAGTATATTCACTTGATATATTAGGGTGGCATACTTTAGAGGCCCAGATTGTTTACATACATCTGCCAGAAAACTTCATGCAGCCCTATTTGAATAACTTGGCTCAAGGAAAAGTTTAACAGTCTTTACTGCACAATTTTAGCATAAACATTGTTAAAGTGAAAATGACTCACTCCTAACACTGGCTAACTTATGTATGGTTCAGAAATACCTTTATAGGCAAAAATCCATTTTGACAAAGTCCACAGTTGGTGGCACCCTGGGATCCTCAGTATAGAAAGCTGTTGATTCAGTCTCTGCTTAAAGTTGGAACAGAAGCAGCACAGAGACTCCCGGAGGGCTCTAGACCTCAGCCTTTCCCCCAATTTATATCACAGATGGGCCTGCTGAAACCCAAAAGCCCGCTCGCCGGCAGCAGAGAATTAACCCTTCCCAATCAAGCCTGGGCCAGTGCCTAACTTATTATGCAGTTCCCAACCTGCTTACACATGCACTCCAATGTCCATGGTGGGCATATACGCGACTTCACGCACCCACTATGATGTGCTTATGTGTGCGCACAGTCACCTGTCAACCTAGGCTGATGCACAGAAATTGTGCATGATAAAGCGCACATGCATGAATCTGCATTAATTCTGACAGCCTTATAAAATGTGAACGTGGCCTCTTCTCAACATCAAGAAAAGATACTGATCCACTGATCATAACAGACAACTAAATAATAATGTCTATATTCTATTGCTTGTTCCAATTAAAATTATATGGTGCCTTAAATCTCTATCAGAGAGGAGAAACATTCCCAGGGTAGAGTCTTCATTAAATTGATGTGCACCACAAATATCCGAAGATGTCTCATAATTGCTCTCAAATCGTTTAGTCGAGGAAAATGGTGTTGATGAATCACTGATTCCATTGATTCCTCAGTCAATCTCTTAGAGGTTTTTATTAGTCTTGACAATCTCTACATCCTTGAACAGCAGCAAGTTAGTATTCATGTCATTTCCTAAACATAAGTACACATCTCAAGTACACATCTCCTTACTTACAGCAGTATAAATTAAGAATACAACAACCTGCCCATTGCATGGCTTCATCCCTGTACTCCACCTTCAGATCATTTCATAGTAATTTACAGCTCTAAGAAATATTGTTATGGACAACTTTATGGGCCTGGTTTATGAATATTACATAAAGCACAACTACAAGGTTACTTGTTAAAAAATGTATATATATATGGAATGTATGCCTGTATAGCTAATGTGTTTTCTATATCAGAATTATAACCTTGTTATAAATATTTCATTTACAGATTCTTTAAATGTTCAGAAACAGAAGATCATGTTACATTGTACTTTTCCTGCATCTATAACCTTATTTCCTGGAAGAATAGTGTACTCCTGGCTCTGAAGTACGATTAAATATGGCCCTGGTATTTTAATGGAGAACTTGCTCTGTTGTCGGAATTATAATGAACTGAGGTAACTGTAGCAGTGTATTTTTTTTTTATGCAGCAATTCAGGAAAACCCAGGGCATGGGAAAACTTTTGTATAACATTCACCAATCAGGATTTTATTGTATGGTAATGATATGGCGAAAAAGCAAGCATCTATGGCACGTCAGATTGATTTGCTCTATAAGGATGCAAGTCACTCACAATGGTAAGCTTAAACCTACAATTCCTGACATAAATCAATAAATAATAGTACCACCAATGGGCATTTTTAAAATGGCCACCATGTATAGGTAATGTAACAGAGTACCAATAAAGGAAGGGGTTACCATCTGTTAGCTCTGCAAAGACAGAAGAATCCTAGAGAATTTTAGATACATACTGTTGTCTGCCACTGAGTGGATGATTCTAGGAGGGGATCCATGCATACAGCATACTTCTCCTGGCCAATCACTAGTTGTTATACATGGGGGAAAATAAAAATGAGGCAAAGCCTATCTCCATCAGTACGTGGGCCATCTCCTGACAGAAGGCCAATCTATGCTTGAGTGGAGACTGAGGGGCACCGTATGATTGCCAGGTAACCCCCTCTCCCATTTTTATGTTATTTATTGTGTCTAAAAAAATTGTGGCATTGGGATGATATGTAGCACAGGCATATCAGCTTAATCTCCATCACTGGTAAATAGAGGAAAACTGATGATGAAGCTATGTGAAAGGCACCTGCCCCCAACTATTATTATTATTATTTCTGTATTTGTTTCTCATTACATGAAATCACTTTTCCATCAATGAGCAGTAATGATGTGCAGTAATTGCTAGCAACCAATCAGTGAGCAGTAATGATGAGCTGTATACTCTAGCAACCAATCAATGAGTGGTAATGATGTGCTATAATCACTAGCAACCAATCAGTGAGCGGCAATGATAAGCAGTAACCTCTACCAGCAAATCAGTGAGTGGAAATGATAAACAGTAACCTTTAGCAATGAATTAGTAAGCAGTAATAATGTACACTAGCTTTTAGCAACCAATCAGTGAGTGGTAATGATGTGCAGTAACTTCTAGGAACCAATCAGTGAGCGGTAATGATGTGCAGTAACCTCTAGCAAACAATGAGAGAGAGGTAATGATGTGCAGTAACCTCTAGCAACCAATAGGTGAGAGGTAATGATGTGCAGTAACCTCTGGCAACCAAGCAGTGAGGGGTATTGATGTGCAGTATTTTCTAGCAACCAGTCACTGAGCGGTAATTATGTGCAGTAACATCTAGCAACCTGTCAGTGAACGGTAATGATGTACAGTAACCTCTAGCAACCAATCAGTAAGCCTAGACCAATCAGTGGGTGTGGACCAGTTCTTTATATTTACATTATTAAAGTTGTTTTTAGATAAGTCTATGTGTGTGTTTGTTTTTTAGGATGTTGGGGCCGAGATCAAAATTGCATGGATGGGTAGGGGGCCCAAGAAAATGTTTGCCCAGAGTATAATCAATATTAAAGATGGCCCTGTCAGTAACAGTTGGACAGACAGCAATCAAGTCCAAAAGACAAGCCCAATCATACATGGTAAGGCAGAATCATCAGGTCAGGTTTCAGGTACACAAGTACAAGCTGTCGACAACTCAGCAACTTTCTTCTGCAGTGTTTCAGTTTATATAAGCCACTGAGTGCCAAAACTAGTGTCAACCATGCATGTGCGGCTGCTCAATAATGTACGCCCTGCATTTCCCTTATGCAGAGAGATGTGGGCACCTCAATGCGCACGTGCATATGCCTGCACTAGTTTCTATCTGCTGCTGAGAACCTGGCTTTTCTTACAAAGGGTTTCTATGCCCTAATATACACACTTTGAGCACAAGGCTTGTCAACTGAGAGAGGAAGCCAGAGTTACGGAGACTTCAAGATCGAAATGGACTGATATCTCAGCCTAAGCAGAGCAGTAAGAGTCACCATGTATGAATACCATAACATCTTCGCTAAAGACATTTTTAAAACTAAAGTCTTTGGGCACAAACGTTGCATATAGATACTTAAAGAGGAACTTTACTCCTATTATACAAATGAAAAAAAAGGCTCATTTAGAAATGTTTAGTAATGACAAACTACAAACAGATTTTAGGCAGGTTGCCTACTGTAGGTAGTTTGTTGTGGCTTCCCTAGCCACAGTAGGGGGTTAGTGTCTTCACCGCATTCCCCAGGGCTACGTTTGTAGGTCCGGCCCACCTGTCCTGGATGGTTATAAGAGGGACAGGGGATCATTTTCCAGGGGGAGTCTCTCTCTGAATTCAGTTTGGGAAACCGCAACATGTTGAAGGTCTACTGGGATGTGCGGTCCGCTCTGAAGACACCGATTTGTCGGGACACGATCATTATGGACTTCTACCACTCTGAATTTGCCACTATTGGACTCTTCTTATGCAGGCATGCTGGGGCAGCCACAGTTAGGATTAGTTAGGAAGTTAGTGCTTATTAAGATAATATGCTGATGTTTCAGTAAAGCCTTTAAAACATTCTCTTGCCTGAAGTTATTCTACAATGGTGTATGAAAGTAACTGCACACTACACATAGACAACTGAAGTTTAGGTCAGTTAAGAACATTGGGGTATGAAGTCAGTCACTTCCGGAGTTAACATAGTTTGGGGGAGAAACAAGTGGTTGCCAAGAACAAGAGATGAATACCCAGTACAAGAAGCCTGTCATGAAGCGTGGTCCCTGTGCTGGGTGAAGTGTCCTGTGGTAGCGCGGGAGTCACTTCTCTTGGCTCTCTCCCTGAGTTCCATCTTTCCTAGCAACAGGAGTAGATCAGTGTCACGGAGGTCCTTGGCCTAGCTACCAGGTATCGGAGAGCAAGGACAGCACGCATGAGGTCTTCACTATTTGCATGATGGGTCCCCATTCTGTCACTGGGAGTGAGGTGGCAGAAGTATGCTGGACAAATGGAGTGGGCATAGGCCCAGCATGTCCCTCCTCATTTCCAACAGCTACAGTCAAGGTGTGCATTGACATAGGACCAGAAAGTTAGATGGGTTCCAGTTTATTCATTCAATATACACAGTGCACTGCCCATCTCTTAGTTAGAGGACCACCTTATGGTTGAGTTTCCTTGAAAGCTGTCCCTGCCTTGTCCTGTGACTGCCCACACTGGCACTGGCTGTGTGTGTCACTGACAGTTTGTAATGCTGACAGGACCCGTAAGTAAAGCCTGATATTACTTCTGAGAAGTGCAGAGGTGGTGTCAGAGTGAACATGAAACAAAAGTTCCCTGCATCTCTATGTTGCTGCAAAAAAGTGCATTTGTGAGGCCAGTGTTTCTTAACCTTTTTCAAGCCCTTTAAAAGTATGCATAATTAACAGGTACCAAACTGTATTTACTGGGATGAAGGAAACTGATATGGATGATGATGTCACCATCTCCTTCACAATGCATGGGGGAGCCCGCTTTAACATCAGTGTGACCCCATAATATCAGAGTCAGCCCTGAATGGGGGAGCAGGTCTGGAAGGAAGCAGGGCTTCCATCCTTTTCTACATTTTTACCTTAGATTAATGTCATCTGTTTCCATCGTGCAGGCAGGTCGGCTGCCAGAACCATAGCAATGCATGACACCTTTGGGGTTTATTTACTAAAGCTGGAGAGTGCAAAATCAGACTCACTTTTGCATAGAAACCAATCAGCTTCCAGGTTTCATTGCCAAAGCTTCATTGAACAAGCTGAGGTTAGAAGCTGATTGGTTTCTATGCAGAAGGGAGTCTGATTTTGGACTCTCCAGCTTTAGTAAATAACCCCCTTTGTGTCCTTGACCAACCACCTGCAGCAAAAACATGAATGATTCTGTGCAATGTGCAGAAATGCAAACTGTCATGAAGTGTGCATGCACCACAGACACGTGTCATCCAAATTTGCTTTTTTTTTAGCAAAGATGAGGAAACTCCATCTCCTAGCATTGTTTATAAAAAATGACGTTGTCTTAGCCCACTATATTCCCAATGCAAAGAAAAGTCAATTTGCTTTGTGTTCTATGTAGTCAGTTCACACCATTGCCTTGTGGTGGTATGTGCTGAAAACAATACTGCAATCAGTAGTTTTTTTTAGTGCAGTGTCCTGCAACACAAACCACCTCATCACAATATCACTATGATGAAAGAAACTGAATGAAATGTCACTTGTGACTTCAGAATAATGTTCTCACAAAAACAGGTAAAAAAAAAAGGTAAACAGTGTGATTTGCTGGAATTGGTGCATCAGTACTCTTTACTCCCAGCGTACACCTGCGTTCAGTGCAACTTGCTGGTGTGAATGAGCCCTAACACATAACTCATAGTTCTAGCATTCCTGGAAACATTTCCAGCATCTCCCCCACCCCACCATCTAATGCAAGCAAAATTGTCCCTAGCTTAAAAAAACACTCAAAGCAAATATATCCCCCCCCCCCCCACACACACACACACACAACAAAAATCTGTGCCAAAAGCAATCCCCTCTTTCCTCAAGAAATACTCCAAAAGCAAAAATCTTTCCCTTCAAACACAAATACGCCCCCACCAAGCAAAATTTCCCTTCCAAAGCAAAACACAGGGCCAAGCAGTCATTTTCGAGCAAGTAAAAATCTGCCGTACCAATTTCCTCCTCTTACCCCTAAGCAACCCCACTCCAAGCAAACCCCCCTTCCTCGTTCAAGAAAACTTCACACCCCCCAAAAAGCAAAAAATGTCTCCCTCCCACAAGATCCCCCTTCTTTCCTCCAGCAAAAATTCTGCCTCAAAGCAACCCCCCTTCCCAGTAAATTACTTCTCCCTCTTACGCCAAAGCAAAGATCCAACCCCAGCAAAAATCCTAAGCAACCCCCCAGCAAAGATCCCTCACTGCAAAACACCTCACCCCCACTGCCTTAAACAAATATCCAATCTAAAATCAACATCCTATCTAACCCAAGAAACTCTCCTACCACAAAGATTCATACCCCTAAAGTGAACCTCGTTTCACTCAAGCAAACCCCCTTCCAGAGGCAATCCCCCCAGTAAAATTCCCCACAAGAAACCTCCCTCCTCCAAATCAACCCTCCCAGCCAACAAGACACTTAATCTAGGCATGAATTCTCACATTCTCACTTCCTGGTACACCTAGCAGACCTCAGATACAGCGGGGCAGAAAGGCAGAGGAATTACTCCCAACCAGACCTCATTGGCTTTGCCATATGACATTCCGGAGCTGAGATGAAGTCCATGAGTTACCTCAACTCTGCACTGCTTATTGCCTTCTTATCTGACTTCAGTGTCTTTGTTGAGAAGCACACAAAAAAAAAACAAGTTGCAGCATCGAGACCTGGATCACCTCACAGGAGGTACGGGCAGGTGCCATTATTAACAATAATCATAGAGTCCCACTGCTAATCTGATGGTTGGCCCCAGCTCCAAGGGGGCACACCTGATATTTGAGAGTTTGCAGCCCACTCTAGGAACTCCCCTAGATCCAGCAATGCTCTGAGTCCCACTGCTAATCTGATGGGCAGCCCCAGCTCTTAGGTTGGCACAACTAATATCTGAGGAGGTGCAGCCCACCCCAGCACCCCCTAGATCCAGCCATGCTATTGTATACTTGCCTTGTTCATTATCCCTTGCATTGGACATTATACACTCATTCATTTACAGTTGCAAGAAAAAGTATGTGAACCCCTTGGGATTACGTGGAGTTTTGCATGAATTGGGCATAAAATGTGCTCTGAACGTCATCTAAGTCACAACAATAGAAGAACACAGTCTGCTAAACATAATACTACACAAACATTAGATGTTGCCATGGTTTAATTGCACATAACATGTAAACATTCACAGTGCAGGGAGGAAAAAGTATGTGAGGTCCTAGCTTAATGACTTCTCCCAGAACTAATTGGAGCCAGGAGTGAGCCAACCTTGACTCCAATCAGTGTGATGATATTGGATGTGTTGCTGACAGCTGTCCTGACCTTAAAAAACACACACCTGTTTTGGGTTTACTGGTTTCAAGAAGCACTGTCTGATGTGAACCATGCCTCGCAGAAAAGAGCTCTCAGAAGACCTACGATCAAGAATTGTTGACTTGCATGAAGCTGGAAAGGGTTACAAAAGTATCTCCAAAAGCCTTGATGTTCATGTGTCCACGGTAAGACAGACTGTCTACAAATGGAGAAAGTTTAGCACTGTTGCTACTCTCCCTAGGCGTGGTCATCCTGTAAAACTGACTGCAAGAGCACAGCGCAGAATGCTGCATGAGGTAAAGAAGAATCCCAGAGTGTCAGCTAAAGACCTACAGAAATCTCTGGCACATGCTAACATTTTTGTTGACACATCTACAATAAGGAAAACATTAAACAAGAATGGAGTACATGGGTGGACACCACGGAGGAAGCCATTGCTGTCCAAAAAGAATATTGCAGCACGTTTGAAGTTTGCAAAAGAGCACCTGGATGTTCCACAGCACTACTGGCAAAATATACTGTGGACAGATGAAGCCAAGATTGAGTTGTTTGGGAAGAACACACAACACTATGTGTGGAGAAAAAAAGGCACAGCACACCAACATCAAAACCTCATCCCACTGTAAAACATGGCGGAGGGAGCATCATGGTTTGAGGCTGCTTTGCTGCCTCAGGGCCTGGACGGATTGTTGTCATTGATGGGAAAATGAATTCCAGAGTTTATCAAGACATTTTGCAGGAAAACGTACGACCATTTGTCCGCCAACTGAAGCTCAGCAGAGGATGGGTGATGCAACAGGACAATGACCCAAAGCATACAAGTAATTCAACAAAACAATGGCTGCAACAGCACAGAATACGCCTTGCGGAGGGGCCCAGTCAGAGTCCTGCCCTCAACCTGATTGAAATGCTGTGGCATGACCTTAAGAGAGCGATTCACACCAGACATCCCAAGAATATTGCTACACTGAAACAGTTTTGTGAAGAGGAGTGGTCCAAAATTACTCCAGATCGTTGTGCAGGTCTGATCTGCAACTACAGGAAACGTTTGGTTGACGTTATTGCTGCCAAAGGAGGGTCAACCAGTTATTAAGTCCAAAGGTTCACATACTTTTTCCTCCCTGCACTGTGAATGTTTACATGTTATGTGCAATTAAACCATGGCAACATCTAATGTTTGTGTAGTATTATGTTCAGCAGACTGTGTTCTTCTATTGTTGTGACTTAGATGACGTTCAGAGCACATTTTATGCCCAATTCATGCAAAACTCCATGTAATCCCAAGGGGTTCACATACTTTTTCTTGCAACTGTATATGATTTATTTGACATTAAAGTTAAAGTCCACGCAAATATTATTATTATTATACTGGATTTATATAGCACCAATAGTTTGCACAGCGCTTTACAATATAAAGGGAGACAGTACAATTACAATACATTTCAGTATGGATGGAATCGGAGGGCCCTGCTCATGGAGCTTACAATCTAAAGGAAGGGGGAGGTGGTACAAAAGGTGATATCTGCAAGGAATGATCTGATGGAGGTGGCTCAATTACAGTTCTTAGGTGGAGGTGGGTAGGCTTCCCTGAATAAGTGAGTTTTCAAAGATCACCTAAAGGCAAACAGAGTGGGGGCTGACCAGTCATACTGGGGTAGGGAGTTTCAGAGGATAGGAGAGGATCTGGAGAAGTCCTGGAGGAAAGCGTGGGAGGAGATGACAAATGAGCAAGAGAGCGGGCAATTTGGGCAATATCTGTGGATGAGGTTGGTGATTTAGCTAGGGGCAGTGTTGTGGATGGCTTTGTATGTTGTTGTTAGTATTTTGAATTTTATACGTTGGGCTAGTGGAAGCCAGTGAAGGAATTGGCAGAGAGCAGTAGCAGTCGCTGATCAGTTAGTAAGGTGTATGAGTCTAGCAAAAGCACTCTCTGCTGCACTCCGCAAATATACATTTGAAATACATACTTTAGATGCTAATGAAAATTAATAAGATAACAGTGGCATTTTGATCCATAGTCAAAGGCTAGGGGAAGGAAATGGCTGTGTTCTATGTTAGGCTTCTGGGCATCTGGCCGCCATCATTATCTGTGGGCAATGAAAAAGTATCTGTCTTACAAGCAACAAGATCACAGTGATTGAAACAATCATTTTTAATTGCCAATCCATGCTGCCATATGCCAGAAATCTGGGAGAGTTGGAGCTCTCAAAACTGCATTGTGCTGAGTTACTGTAGATTAGCCTAGCTCGACCAGGGTTCAGTGGAACTTTAGGGCTCCTCCAGACGTTTCTGGGGGTTCCTTGAGCAATAAACAATTTCTACCTCGCATATAGGTAACCATTGGCACCAATGATGTTTTTTTAGACATCTGCAAAGAAGGGATCCTTCCCACTGACCACCAAAGTCACAAGAATTGTTCCCACTGAACCCCATGCTAATGTACCAAGATATATAGATATGGTAATTATTGTCAGGGGTACCCTGAGACCTAAAAGCTATTTCAAGGGTTTCTCCAGGTTAAAAAGATTTAAAAAGGCTTCTGTAGATAATTATTATTAGTATTATTGCCCAGAGTGAATTTTACATAGTTAGATTTTTCCAGAAACTCAGAAGCTCAAGATGCCACCTTATCTATGATCTTTTTAGTGACAGATCATCTTTAAAGAGAAGATAAATAATTTACTGGTAAACACTGATCTGAAAAAAATTAGCACTACAATCAAGTGCATTTTGTAATGGAGAATCACCCCCCCCCCATTTTAGATACTAATTTCCTCTTAGAAAGTGTGCAGTTGTGGGTCATTGTTGGATCAGAATGCATCAGGAGTGAAACAAAATTTGCTAACATGTTGATTACAATCAGGATTTTGCATCTCATCAATCTCCTAGAAAAAAAAGTAAATATAAATGTAAGTAGCAGCTAGCACTGTACTAAATTTCTGATTATTGTTTACTGTATGCCGAATAAAAGAAAGAAAATGTGTACATTATTCAGGAACTATAAAAAAACTGAATAAAAAATAAAACATGGCTGATAGAGAACTGTACTCTATTACTGCTCTGCACGCAAATGTCAGCGGAGAACAAGTTCAAGAGAAATGGCAAATAGTCGGCTGGGTGATAGACATTGTTGAAGCGATAGTCTAGTGAGGACTGAATAGCCAAACAAACATGTCAGATGTTAGACATGCATTTCAGGACACTGCCGTAAATCTGGGCTGTTTTGATGAACTTTTCTCCAATACCTCTTGCACTGTTCAGGGCACACGTCCACTGTACTGTGTTCGCAATCATACTGCATGCCTTAAAAATGTTAAAAATATTTCTTACCTCTTAGATGTTTCTCAAGAGAAGGTGTTATGGCTGATTGCATGGGTTTTTGAACAATGCCAAAGTGAGCCTTTCCCAAGGACAGGTTGAGCTTCCTCCAGTAATGCAACATACCCAGCCACTACACCTTTAACCCTTTGTTAGAACAAGTAGTGTTCAAAACAAGTTTCAATTGATAATAAAAATCTGCCTACACAGCACAGACAGGGTTAAAGCGGTATTAAACAATACAAAAGAGGGTACACTCAGTGATGTATTTAGGTTTTGTGCTGTCCTAGGCAACATAAAAATCAGGCGCCTGACATTGACCAACAACATCCCTGCCCACCCCCCCATGAGAGAGCCTTCCACTAATACCCCCCTCCCCCCATGGCGAGAGAGAGAAAGACACTCACCTTCACAGCTCTGGACATCCCCCGAAACAAGAATCGTGCTCTCCATACACCATCAAGCAGCCCACAACCTCTCTCAGATTTCACCTGGTCCCCATGCCACATGTATCTCTTCTTCCATCCCTTTTTCCAGGGAGTGCTGCTGCCCCCCTGAAAAATACCACCCTAGCCAAATGCCTTGTTTGCCTTGTGGTAAATACGTCCCTGGGTACACTGACCTAGTGCATTACGATAACTCAATTATTTTTAACATAAATAAAAGCAAGTGGGTACTTACTGTATATATTTATTAAAATATATACATTTAAATAAAAATTAAGTTATGGAAATTTACTGAGTCAGTGCACCTTCTCTTGTTTTGTAGCTTGTGAAAGGATACCCATAGTCCTATGAGGGCAGCAAGATCTTGTGTTAGCCAAGAGGAGAGTCTATCCTACCCCTAAGCACAACACCTGAGAGCAGGAGGTTACGTCTTGAGTTAAAACAGTATATAACAGAAATACTGCTACAGGGCGGTACGGGTGCGCAAAATCATGTATATATATAAGTGATTTTTAATTTCTGTGTAGGGGGCGCGGCCACGGCTGTCAATCACCGGGTCACAGCTGGTGATTACTCAACGGTGCCCAGTGATTACCGAGGATCTCCGACGGGGAGGAGAACTCTTTTATTTACTAACTGTCGTCCTCTCTGTCAGCTTGGGCACACTGCTTTGAATGGCTCTGCAAAGCACAGCCATCCAAAGCAGTGTGTTTACAGTGAAGCACACAAACACCACCCCATAGTAAAACACTCCCAGCACACAGTTAACCCTTTGATCGCCCCACATGTTAACCCCTTCCTGCCCATTGTCATTAGTACAGTGTCAGTGCTTTTTTTTTAGCACTGATCACTGTATTGGTGTCACTGAGTATGTCAGTGACACCAACTCAGTTCCCCCCAGTGTCAGAATGTCTGCCGCAGTCCCGCTATAGGTCGCTGATCACTGCCATTACTAGTAAAAATAAAAATTAAAAAAAATCCCAATATCTATACTGCCATTTGTAAATGCTATAACTTTCACATAAACCAATTCATTTACACATATTTTTTTTTTTAGCAAAGACATGTAACAGAATACATTTTAGCCTAAAGTTATGACGACATTTGATTGTTTCATTTTTTTTACTGTACATGTTTAATAGCAAAAGGTAAAAAATAGTGTGTTTTTCTTCTCAAAATTGTCGGTCTTTTTTTGTTTATAGGGCAAAAAATAAAAAATGCACAGCCAATCAAATACCACTGAAAGAAATCTCAATTCATGGGAAAAAAGACAGAAATTTCATTTGGGTGCAGCGTTGCATGACCGCGCAATTGCCAGTTAAAGTAAAGCATCACCGTAATGTAGAAAATGGCCTGGTCAGGAAAGGGGATAAATCCTCAGGAGGGCAAGACCGTAGGGGATGATTTGCTATGACAAACAGGTTGTTCACTTTGCAAGGGAAGTCACACCTTGCAAGAGAATTTTCCCAGAGCTTGGTGAATAAGGTGAAATTTCACTTTTAAAAAAATACCCAATCATATGCAAGGAAAACAAAAAACAGCATTTTTACTTGCACACAATTGGATGATAGAAGTCAGCAAAGGTTCATCTTGTTCACTCAGGTCTGGGGGAAAATTCCCTGCAAAGTGCAACTTCCCTTGCAAAGTGACCAACCTATTTGCCTTTAGTAAAATCAACTCCTGTGAATACTTACCTCTCCATCAGGTGGCAAGTCCATACTCCTCTGTCTTTCAGTGCTGTATCCTCAAGCGAAGTCTTCAACTTGGCAAGCCAAATGCCTCCATCTTGTGATGTGGTTCTTCCCTCAATGTTACTACGCAATAAACACTGATGCAGAGGCTGGCCACAATGGAACCAAAATGTGTGGCGGGGCACACAGCTGCTTCACAGAAATTTACTGTACACTGAGAAGTTAAAAATCAGTTTTTCAATTTTCTTTCCCAAAATTATGAGGGTTGACAGGTAGAACTCATTCAATAAGTTAGCACTATGACGTATACAAAAACATTCTGAAGTGCAAAGGAAGTGAGGGGTAGTACCTTCTGATTTGTGGTGTAGTATGATGTCCTTTAACGTTGCAAATCCACTTGAAATACTGAACGTACTAAACAATATTGTAAGTATTGTAGTATTTAAAAGGGTTATAAAGCTTAATTGTTTATTAAACTAAAAAACATATTCTATATGCCTGCTCTGTGCAATGGTTTAACACAGAGCAGCTCTGAACTTCCTCTTCTGAGGTCCCCTGCCGACGTTTTTTGCTCCTCCTCTTCACTGTTTGCCTCCATAGCAAGCCACTTGCTATGGGGCACACATGCAGGTTCGATGCTGAGCCTAACTCTGTGCTTCTATTGACACACACAGTGTGGTACAGCCCCGCCCCCTGCTTCATCCTCCAAGTATTTGACTGAGAGCAACAGCAGCCATTGGTTCCCGTTGCTGCCAAGTCTCCTGTGAGAAGGGAAAGAGGGAAGAAGAACTGCTAAAGACAGGCACAGCACTGGATCGAGATCAGGCTCAGGTAAGTGTTTAAAGGGGGGACTGGGGGAGAGTAGCTACTAAAAGGTTTTTTACTTTAATGCAGAGAATGTATTAAGATTAAAAAAAAACATTTTCTTATAACCACTTTAAAAAAATAGAAATTTTAGCTGTCACTGTATTCATAAGAAGTACCTTTAACTTCTAAACTGCAATCTGTTCTATGTGAAAGACCAGCTGCACCACCAAAAGCAAAAACAACCTCCTTGCCAAACTCATGTGCTATGCTATCTCTGTACACAGTTTAGCACAAGCAGATATGAAGGATAGCATTGCAAGTGTATAATACATCTCCCCAGTACATGATAAAGGGCTGCATGATAAATTCCTAAGGCAGTGTACATTACTGAACAGAAAAATCAAATGTGTTTATACCTCCCAACTTCTTCAGATAGGCAAGAGGAACACTTTTTAGTATAAAATATTTATTACAGTAAGTAAGAATTTTTTTTTTACATTTTGGTCTTTTTTCCTTTATACAATAAAACATAAGAAAACATAATTATTAATAACCAATTGAGGACCGCCCTATGACACTTTTACTGCTACAGGGTGGCCACGTATAGATATGTGATTTTGCACTTCCACCATAGGGGGCGCACGGACGCTGCCGGTGGCTTGCTTCTGCTGTGAACAACAGAAGCCAATCGTTGACCAGCAGAAAGAACAGAGCTCTGCCTATGTAAACAAGGCAGAGCTCTGTTCTGACAGGTGGTGAACTGAAGGATCCTGTGTCTCTACAAAGCTGGGAACACGATCCTTCAGTTCCCGTAGTAACAGTGCCACCTAGTGTACACCAATCACATAGCTAGGCACACATCTAACCCTTTGATTGCCCTAGATGTTAACCCCTTCCCAACCAGTGTCATTCGTACATTGATCAGTGCATATGTTTAGCACTGATCACTGTATCAGTGTCACTGGTTCCCACAAACTGTCAGTGTAAAAATGTCCGTCGCATTATCGCAGTCTCGCTATAAGACCTCGGGCACACTGGATGTCAATTGGCAACCAATTTGCATGCCATGCAACTTGCAAATTGCATGCCAAATCGCAGCCTATTGTTCGCAATTAGAGCAGTCATATCGGTGCGGTTCCAACTTGGTCGGAGCTGCACTGATTTCTAAAGTAGTACTACTTTTGGTGCGATTTGCATAGACATCTGTATCAAATGTCTTGAAAAGCATACCTGAGATCAGCACGTCATCTGACCTTGAAATCTTGCGACTTCACTGTAAGTCACACGATTTCAAAGTAAGGTTTGATGTGACCGGGGTGTAAGTTGCTGATCGCTGCCATTACTAATATAAAAAAACAAATTCCAGTATATGTCCCATAGTTTGCAGAGGCTATAACTTTCACGCAAACTAATCAATATACACCTGTTGGGATTTTTTTTAATCAAAAATATGTAGCAGAATATACTTTGGCATAAATTTATGAAGAAATTTGATTTTTAAAATGTTTTTATTGGATATGTTTTATAGTAGAAATAAAAAAATTTTTTTTTTTTCAAACTTGTCGGTAAAAACTGCAGAGGTTATCAAATACCACCAAAAAGAAAGGTCTATTTGTGGGAAAAAGGACATAATTTCATTTATGTACAGCATTGCATTACCGCGCAATTGTCAGTTAAAGTAACGCAGAGCAGTATCGCAAAAAATGGCCTGGACAGGAAGGAGGTAAATCTTCCGGAGGGCAGGTAATTAAATACCACCAATAAAAAGGTCTATCTGTCCAAAAAAATTATATAAATTTCTTTTGGGTACAGTGTTGATTGACAGCATAATTGTCAGTGAAACTATCACAGCACTAAAAACTGAAAGTTGCCTGATAATGAAGGGGTATTACAGGCTGGTACTGAAGTGTTTAGGGAGTGTCATACAGGGGATGTTTAGCTCAGTGGTAGATGGTTTTTTTGGTGAGCCCATGCCAGTCTGAACTGTGGATTTAGGCTTGCCAGCCAAGCAAACATAACAGTTCACAAACTATTACCCCCATAGGGGATTTTCATCAGTGAAACAGTTAACAAAAAATACCAAAAATGAATCCACATATAATCCAAGAAAACTGCAGCAAATATATCATTGGAAGGCTCCCAAAGAAGAATACTATATCTTCATATTCATATACAGATATGTATATGAAGATATGTATATGAAGAATACTATATCTTCATATACATATCTGTATGTCTCACTTGTAGCATGCCATGCCATTTTTTCTACCTAATGTCCAACATGGACCTTGAATGGTTGGTCAGCCATAAAAGGGATGGATTTTTGGATATCTATATGGATGAGGATTTCCTTTCATGCAATATAGCCTTACAGTTTACATATTCTATTACCTCCATATCAATGCATATATATAATTGTCAGGGTTATTTCTATGCATGTGGTTCTTCATTGGGAGTTAATGCCTAGTATTCTTCCTGCAGTTACTATGGGTGGCGTTTTTTAATAATTGGCCAGTTATGGTTTTAATTATGAGGCAATAGGTTTTGGTATAGCCACTTGAAGACCAAGAATTTTCTGGGATGTCTTGCTTACAAGTTCAGATCTGTATTTTTTCTAGAAAATTACTTAAAATCCCCAAACATTATATATATATATATATACATATATATATATGTATATATATATATTTAGCAAAGACCCTAGAGAATGAAATGGCAATCATTGCAGTTTTTTGTGTCACATGGTATTTGTGCAGCAGTTTTTCAAACACAATTTTTTTGGGAAAAAATACACTTTAGTGAATTAAAACAAAACACAATATATACCCCAATTTGTTGTAAAATATGAAAGATGATGTTACGAGGAGTAAGTCGATACCTAACATGTCACGTTTTAAAGCACGCACACTTGTAGAATGGTGACAAACTATGATACTTAAAAATCTCCATAGGCAACGCTTTAAACATTTTTACAGGTTGCCTGTTTACAGAGGAGGTCTAGTGCTAGAATTACTGCTCTCACTCTAACGTTTGTGGCGATATCTCACATGTGTTCTCCGAACAGTTTACATATGCATGCACGATTTTGTATGCATTAGCTTCTGCGCACAAGCACGGAGGGATGAGGGCACTTACAAAAAAAAAATCTTATTTATTTTGTTTTTTTTTTTTTTACACTGTCCCTTTATTTTTTTTGTAACACTTTTTTGTTATCACAAGGAATGTAAATATCCCCTATGATAGCAATTGGCAGTGACAGGTACTCTTTTCTAATCACTTTTATTCCTATTACAAGGAATGTAAACATCCCTTGTAATAGAAATATGCATGACAGGTCCTCTTTAAGAAGAGATCTGGAGCCAAAAAGACCCCAAATCTCTTGTTTACCTTTAAATGCGAAAAATGAAAAACAATTTTTTTTTTTAACTTTTGCTTTAAAAAAGAAAAAAATGTGTTTATGTCCGACCGAATGTGGCCTTATGATGTCGCTCTGGTCCTCCATCATGATAGAGGTGATCAAAAACCATAGAGTCACAGAGATCATTTCTCGGGCCCGCCGGTTTTAATGGTAAGCCTGAGAAACAATGGTGAGTGGCTGTCACGTACCTGATGGGAGATTGAAATGACGAGGTCGGCCTCACTTGTGTCACTAGCCCTGACCCCACTGGAGTTGTAACAGAGGGTGTCTAGGGACCAGGGGGACAAAAGCGCCAGTAGATGTTGTTTGCAGCTCTTTCAGATGATGACCTTGGAAGACTGATGATCCTCTGATTCAGGCACAGTGGTAACATGCAGAGCTGGTAAGGTAGATCGCCAGGTGTGCACCAGAGCAAGGCAGGAAGCGAGGGTGAGAGACAGGAGCAGTGTTATAGGAATAGCCAGGGTCATTAACAGGCGGACAGCAAAGTACAGAATCAGAAGCAAAGCCAAAGTCAGAAGCAGAGCCGAAGTCAGGAACCAGTATCAATCAGGAGAGTAAGCAGGTCAGGAACAAGTCGGGTCAGCAATAAAGGCATCACACAGGAACAAGCAGGACATGGGGGAGCTGAAGACCAGTCAGCACTCAACATGGGCAGGAACACCCTTTAAATATCAAAACCAAAAATAGTGAAGCGCTAAAATAAATCCCTAAATACACACACAGTGCATATAATATTAAGTGAAAACCATACCTCATAAATAAATTATATCCGTGACATAAAAAATATCAATATAAAACAAAATATATAAGGAAAAACTTTTCCTTGCCCTTAAATTAATTCTTCAAATCAAACATTAAAAAAAATAAAAAATCCATGATATTGCAAATAAACAGTGATGAAAAAAAAATTATATATATAAAAAACTGTGTTAATTACCATATATATATATATTTGTGATTATTTCTAATAATAAATGTGACAACCTAACAGAATAAAAAATATAAAAAAATGTGAATCTCAATCAAATGTACGTGATTATTGTGAAAAAAACCATATATTAAACTATTACATAAAAAAATCACTAGAACTTGTGATATTTCAAATATGAAAAAGTGTCCATAAATGAACAAACACAGTCCATGCAGTAAGGTGAAAACGACACTCAGTGTTCTTCACTTCTAGTGCTCATAAAAAAGAAAGGAAAGAAATCCTCCAATGGCAGCAATGCCTGCTCACCTCCCCAACTCGACCCGCAAAGGGCCACAAGGCTATAACTCTCCTCCAGGAAATCGTTTGCTTCCAAGCAGCTCAGTAAGGAATCACAGGACCTCCTCTCCACCTCCTCTCAAACGTCATATAGGACACAAACAGAGCTTCCCATAGTGTAATACCATTTGTTTATTCAAGACACTCCATATAACAAACTGCTTCCACTCACATGCGTTTGGTTAAAAAAATGCAGTCCTCCTCATTCCCTGGGTGCATTCACATGTAAAGAGGGAAACCAATATGGTCGCTGTGCTCGGACATCCGTCAACGGATGTCCGAGCACAGCGACCATATTGGTTTCCCTCTTTACATGTGAATGCACCCAGGGAATGAGGAGGACTGCATTTTTTTAACCAAACGCATGTGAGTGGAAGCAGTTTGTTATATGGAGTGTCTTGAATAAACAAATGGTATTACACTATGGGAAGCTCTGTTTGTGTCCTATATGACGTTTGAGAGGAGGTGGAGAGGAGGTCCTGTGATTCCTTACTGAGCTGCTTGGAAGCAAACGATTTCCTGGAGGAGAGTTATAGCCTTGTGGCCCTTTGCGGGTCGAGTTGGGGAGGTGAGCAGGCATTGCTGCCATTGGAGGATTTCTTTCCTTTCTTTTTTATGAGCACTAGAAGTGAAGAACACTGAGTGTCGTTTTCACCTTACTGCATGGACTGTGTTTGTTCATTTATGGACACTTTTTCATATTTGAAATATCACAAGTTCTAGTGATTTTTTTATGTAATAGTTTAATATATGGTTTTTTTCACAATAATCACGTACATTTGATTGAGATTCACATTTTTTTATATTTTTTATTCTGTTAGGTTGTCACATTTATTATTAGAAATAATCACAAATATATATATATATGGTAATTAACACAGTTTTTTATATATATAATTTTTTTTTTCATCACTGTTTATTTGAAATATCATGGATTTTTTATTTTTTTTAATGTTTGATTTGAAGAATTAATTTAAGGGCAAGGAAAAGTTTTTCCTTATATATTTTGTTTTATATTGATATTTTTTATGTCACGGATATAATTTATTTATGAGGTATGGTTTTCACTTAATATTATATGCACTGTGTGTGTATTTAGGGATTTATTTTAGCGCTTCACTATTTTTGGTTTTGATACTTTATTACCTATTGGTTAAGGCAGAGTGTTAGCAGCTGTTAGGATAAAGACTTACCCATACTAAGTGCAGGAGGATATTCCCATTTAACACCCTTTAAATAGTCCGCCTGGCGCCAATCTTCGTTGTGCGTGTGCACGTGCGCGATCGTGCATTTCCACGTGCATGCACACAACCGGTCACTCTTCTCTGGACGTTTCTATGCGCATGCGCATTTCTATTCACAATTCGTCTCACCGGAAATCCCTTACATGGCACCCCCCTTATGGGCAGCCTCCGGATGCCCACTAGGGCTCGTTTTCAGGGTGAAGATGGAGGTAGGCTTGCACTAACCGTGGAGCATGGACATTCGCAGATGGTTCCCAGGAATTATCCTCTGGACCATAGCCGTTCCACTTAATGAGAAACTGGGTCTGACCACCGTTCTTTCTACAATCCAGGATAGCCTCCACCTCGTATTCTTCATTACCTTCAACCAGCAGTGGAGCAGGTGTCTCCAGATCTCGATTGGGAAATCCACTTGGAATATGTGGTTTTAACAGGGAGATATGAAATACTGGATGAATCTTCATATTTTTAGGTAGTATTAACTCGAAAGCCACAGGGTTAATTTTCCTTTTAATAATACAGTAAATGATCCCAGGTACCTTGGACCAAGCTTCCTTGAAGGACAGTTCAATTTTAGGTTTGTCGTAGATAACCAGACTTTATCTCCTGGTTTCAGATTTAGGTTGCCCCTTCTCTTTCTGTCAAAGAACTTTTTGTTACTCGCTTGAGCTTCTAAAATAGTCTTTTGCAGTATTTGACTATTCCTACTGAGGAAATCCATCCTTTCTTGTACTGCAGGGACAGCGGGTTCCACCAGAATTTCATAAAGGAAGGAGGGGTGATATCCAGAGTTGGATTAAAAAGGAGACTGTTTGGTAGCAGAGTGAATGGAGTTGTTGTATGTGAATTCCGCTAATGGAACGAGAGACACCCAATCATCCCAATCTGTGAATAAGATGAGAAACATCGGAGATATTGTTCCAGAGTCTGGGTTGTTCTCTCTGTTTGTCCATTTGTCTGTGGATGGTATGCGGAAGAGAAGCGTAGTTCGATTTCTAATGCCTCACACAGAGCTTTCCAGAACTTAGACGTGAACTGTACTCCCCGATCGGAGACGATATTGTTAGGATTGCCATGCAATCTTACTATCTCTTTGATGAAAGCAGAAGCAGTTTCAGCGGCAGAAGGAGTCCCTTTCAAGGGAATGAAGTCAGCCATTTTTGATAGGCGGTCAATCACTACAAAAATAGTGATGAATCCCTCAGACAGGGGGAGCTCAACAATAAAATCCATAGAAATCATACTCCATGGTTTTCAGGTATGGGCAAAGATTCCAAAAAGCCCCAGGTCTTGGCTTTATCAGACTTGTTTCGAAGACATACTGAGCAAAATCTAACATAGTTCTGGCAATCTTTCATTGAGTTTGGCCACCAGAAGGAACGGGAGACCAAATCTGAGGTCTTGTGGATCCCGAAGTGACTTAGCTGAAGATGCATCTCTAAGGGGGGTTGATGAAAATCCACCACTTCTCTTATTTGTGCTACAAGGTCTGTTTGCAGAAGTAACATATTCTTAGCTTGCAGACTCGTGTCAGGTTCAGATGGTATAATTGGATCGTGAAACATACGTGAGAGTGTATCGGGCTTACCGTTCTTTGATCCTGGATAGTATGTTAAATGAAAGACAAAGTGGGAGAAGAACAGTGCCCATCTTGCCTGTCGTGGCCTTAGACATTTTGCCGTTCTCAAGAATTCTAGATTCTTGTGATCCGTGAAAATGAGTATAGGATGGGAAGCTCCCTCCAGTAAGTAGCGCCATTCCTCAAGTGCTGCCTTGATGGCCAACAGCTCTCTGTCTCCTACGTCATAATTCCTTTCAGAGGCATTTAGCTTCCTAGAGAAGAAAGCAACGGGGTGCAGAAGGGATTTGAGTCCCTGTTGTTGTGACAATATGGCTCCCACAGCATTTTCAGAAGCGTCTACTTCTAGGACAAAGGCTAAAGCAGGATCTGGGTGCTTCAGGATAGGTGCAGAGGTGAACAAAGTCTTTAATTGTTCAAAGGCTACTTGAGCCTCAGGAGTCCACCTGAAAGTAACATGTTGCCTGGTTAGCTGTGTCACTGGTGCAATGATCCCTGAAATGATCCCTGAAAAGTTCTTAATGAATTTTCTGTAAAAGTTAGCGAATCCCACAAAACGTTGCACTGTTTTCCTGTCCTTTGAACGGGCCATTCTAATACGGAGGTAACTTTTTGGGGATCCATAGCAATGCCATCAGGGGTGATCACAAGTCCAAGGAACCGAATAGTCTGTCTCTCAAACTCACATTTTTCAGCTTTGGCATAGAGGTGATGTTGGCGTAATCTCTCCAGAATCTTCTTTACATGATCCTGGTGTCATTCCATTGAGCTGGAAAAGACTAGGATGTCATCCAAGTAAACGATAATAAATAGATCAAGATAGTCCTGAAATATATTGTTGACAAAGTGTTAGAATGTTGCTGGGGCATTACAGAGACCAAATGGCATCACCAGGTATTCAAAATGCCCAAAGTGTGTTCGAAAGGCCGTCTTCCATTCATACCCTTCGCAAATTCTAACTAAATTGTAAGCGCCCCTCAGATCCAGTTTTGAAAAGACACATGCCCCTCGTAGCCTTTGGAATAATTCAGGAATTAGAGGAAGAGGATAGTGATTCTTGACAGTTATTTTATTCAGATCACGATAGTCAACACAAGGTCGAAGGGTATGATCCTTCTTCTCGGCAAAGAAGATGCCAGCTCCCGCTGGTGATGTAGAGGGCCGAAAAAACCCTTTTTCCAAGCTCTCATCAATATAACTCCGGAGGACCTCTAATTCTAATTTGGATAGGGGATAAATTCACCGAAAAGGAATTTCGGCACCGGGAAGAAGCTCAATAGGACAATCATAAGAGTGGTGTGGAGGAAGAGCATTGGCACTCTTCTTGTTAAATACATCCAGGTAATCATGGTAAGCAACAGGAATGAGTTTCATTGTCTCAGAGTCAGCATGGATACTAAGCAGGGGAGTTACTGTGCCTGGTTCCTTAGGAATGCAGTGGTTCAGACAGTATTCGGAAGGGAAAAGGATCTCCCCAGACAACCAATTGATGGATGGGTTGTGTGCTTTTAAGCAGGGCATGCCGAGAATGACTGGAAATATTGGAGAAGTTATGACATCCAGACATAGAAATTCCTGATGTCCCGAGGAGGAGTGGCATAAAATTGGCATGGTCTCTTGCGTCACAGGACCAGAACTGATACTAGAGCCATCAGCCAGATAGACCGAAAGTCTTGTGTCTTAGTACGGAGGGGGATTTTGTTTTGGTTAGCAAAGTTTGAATCCACAAAACAGCTATAGGCACCAGAGTCTATAATGGCCGGGACAGTAATCGTCCTTTCAGCCAGCTGTAAGTGAAGGTGGAAGGAGAGGTGCGTTCGGCTTGCTCCTTGGGGGTGCATCATATGGAACCAGCTAGGAGAAGACCTATGAGGTCTTACTGGACATGTCAGTACATAGTGGCCTGCATCACCACAGTAGAGACAGAGATTGGACTCGGTGGTCTCCAGAAACTCCTTCTAGGAGAATTACGATGCCTTCTATTATTGAGAAATTAGTCTGATGGGACAACAGTAGTAGCGGAAACAAGGGTCTCCATTTCTGAACATATCAAGATCTCCCCAATAGTCTTCTCATCCTGTCTCTCCCGGATCCTACGGTCAATGTGGATAGCAAGGTCCTCTAGCCTGGTTGGTACCCCCACTCGGGCAAGCTCATCTTTCAGAGTGTTAGAAAGGTGAAGGCGGAACTTGTAGCGGAGAGCAGACTCATTCCATTGAGTGTCAGAACTCTATATACGGAACTCGGTAACATATTCCTCTATAGGCCTTGGGCCCTGCTGTAGCTTGCTAAGCATAGATTCTGCGGTCTGACGAAGGAAGGGATCAGCGTAGAGCTGTGACATTGCTGAGAAAAACAAGTCCATCGAAGTTAGAGCTGGGTCATGTTGCTCACGGAGGTGTTGTGCCCAGGATTGGGGTTCATTCTTAAGGAGTGAGATAATGAATCCCACTTTGGTGCTTTGTGATGCAAAGGTTCTTGGAAGCAGGGAAAAATATAGCTCGCAGGAGTTGTGAAAGGTTCAGAACTTCCTACGGTCTCCCATGAAAAACTCAGGTGTAGGCACCCAGGGTTCCGGTAAGGGAGAAGTTCCAAGAATCATACTGAGCTCTGTCTGAGTACTTATATCTGAGACTGCAGAGGCACCCGTGGCTGTGGAGATATTAGACTCGGGTGTTAGTTGACTCTCCAGGTGCTCAAGGTTTCTTTGCAAACTTTGCACCAAGTAAGATAAGGCAGAGACTGATTGACAGATGTCCCCCATTGCAGAGGCCTCCCTTTCAGACTCCATCATTGGATGGTACTGTCACGTACCTGATGGGAGACTGAAATGACGAGGTCGGCCTCACTTGTGTCACTAACCCTGACCCCACTGGAGTTGTAACAGAGGGTTTCTAGGGACCAGGGGGACAAAAGCGCCAGTAGATGTTGTTTGCAGCTCTTGCAGATGATGACCTTGGAAGATTGATGATCCTCTGATTCAGGCACAGTGGTAACATGCAGAGCTGGTATGGTAGATCGCCAGGTGTGCACCAGAGCAAGGCAGGAAGCGAGGGTGAGAGACGGGAGCAGTGTTATAGGAATAGCCAGGATCATCAACAGGCGGACAGCAAGGTACAGAATCAGAAGCAAAGCCAAAGTCAGGAGCAGACCCGAAGTCAGGAACCAGTATCAATCAGAAGAGTAATCAGAATCGGGTCAGGAACAAGCCGGCTCAGCAACAAGGGAATCACACAGGAACAAGCAGGACACAGGGGAGCTGAAGACCAGTCAGCACTCAACAGGGGCAGGGACACCCTTTAAATAGTCCATCTGGCGCCAATCTTCGCCATGCGTGTGCACTTGCGTGTGCGCGATCGTGCATTTCCGCGCACATGCGCACAACCGGTCACCCTTCTCCGAATGTTTCTATGCGCATGCGCAGTTCTATTCACAATTTGTCTCACCGGAAATCCCTTTCAGTGACGGGGGGTGTCCCCGTTCACCACTATGGAAAGCGATCCAGTGGCTAAAGGGCCTTTAGGACCACTTCAATTGAAAGCCAGACATCAGCTGAAAAAAAAATACCGGGGTTATGGCTGATTTCCGAGTAAACCATTTGAAAACAACAACGTTTATATACGTATTGTGGTCTTCAAGTGGGTAGTGTAGGTTTTTATAAAGAGAGTTTTAATTTTGCATTTCATGTTTGTTGAGCTATTCACTGGGTCTCTTACCTTTTTCAGGGATATGCAATAGAATTTATACACTGAGGTTGAGCTTAAGTCTGCTTTTCATGCTTTTTTCTTTTTCAAAACCCCCAAAAAACTGAATACTCAGTTTTGTCCACTCAGCCACAACACTCTGAAGCACTGCACTTGGCATTAGTACAAACCCTGTGTCAGTTTTTCCTATATTCACATAGTGGTAGAGCCTAGCACTGTACAGGAGACATTGTCTTCTGAACATTTTACCAATCATATTTCATTTTACTGAAGCCAGTTAGAGTGATCAGTTCATTAGAAAAAGCGAATTGGGCCATATGAATTACTCACAGTGCCTTTTCAACTTTTTACGCAAATTACATTTATTATTAGAGAAAAGATGTATTGAGATGAGTCATGATAGTAATCTACAAATTAGTTAATGATAACTACAGTGAAGAGAAGAAACTGTGAATCTGAGGACCCTGATGAGGACACGTGGCCACAATTTGAGGTTGGAGGAAAGGAGGTTTAAACTAAAATTGCATAACTACAGTATAAAAGACGAAAGGTACTAACAAAATCAAATCTTACAAAAAAAGAAAACGTTGTATGTGAGGCCAAGCTCTAAAATCTGCTAAGAGCTAATTAATTTGAAAAATATACAAACAGAATTCCATACAACATAATATTTTTCCCAGTCCAATGTAATTTAGCAGATTGTACAATCTGATGATGTGCCATCATCTGTGATGATAAGCATATCAGCCAAAATACACTTTGCCTTAAATTTGGTGAATTCATGACACAATTTGCTAAATTTTACCGTCAAGTTGCTTTGAAGTCAATGAAAAGGAAATTTTGATATTCACTTGTGATCTTTTAGAGGGATGTAAGGCAAACTATTGTCCCCCCAATGCCAATGAAAAAAAAATGTATAGGGGAAGGGCGTTTTATACTAAAAAAAGAAAAGCAGAACTGGGAAACGGCAATAGATTACAATTTTAATTTTGTGTCTAGATATCTTTTTATAACCAGTGTCCAAGCCTTCCTCATTAGTGCCCCTATTTTTTTGTTCACTTTGCTATGAAAACTGTGCCTAAAGATGCAAGGCATAAACAAAGGTCAATTCACCAGCATCGCCTATGCGCGTCCCTGCAGCTGTTCTTTTTGGCACATTACTGACTTACCATGCCTATGTGGTGAAATTTCACTTTGCAAAGAATTCCTAGTTGAGTGCAAGGAATATCCACAAAAACAGCATTTTTTCTTGTACCTTCTTAAATACTGGAAGTCAGCAGAATTTCACCTCATTGACGTTCTTGGGAAAATTGGGAAGATAACAGTTTGTTTGTCCTTTCGTATATCAACCCAAATGTTTCTGTGTGGAGATGGCGAACTTGGTAGAGAAGCATGACTTTGCTTCCTCAACCAAATCTGCACAGCTCATGACCAGTGATCTGATGACTTGTGGGGTAATATTCAAGCAGTAGGAGAGGTGGAAAAAGCTCAATAAATAAAGAATGAATGAAGTAGAATTAGGGGGATCCTGGCCAGCATGGAGAACAGTGAGCAGTACAATAGTGACATCACCAAATCTCATTCCAGATCTTGTAAGACTAGCAGTCAGAAGCATAGTGCCTTCAATGAGTTTTCGCTGCAGATATACAGCTATGATGCTATAGGCACTGGAACTGCACAGCTATTTTTCAGGAGGAATTGAAGGCAAAAAGTAAAATTTCAAGGGTACTGCTTAAGCACCGATAGAATTATATTATTGTACATGAACAGTAATTAATTTACATTAACCACTTCTTGGCCAGGCCATTTGTAGTTGTTCAGCACTGCACTATTTCAACTAGTAATTGTGTGGTCACGCAACACTATACCCAAATGAAATGTATGTCCTTTTTCACACAAATAAAGCTTTTTGGTGGTATTTAATCACCACTGGATTTTTTATTTATTGCGAAATGAAGGAAAAAAGAACTCAAATTTTGAAAAAAAAAATATTTTCTGCTTTATGTTATAAAAAATATCAAAAAACTCAAATTTAGTCCAAAATGTATTCTGCTACATTTCTTTGGTGAAAAAAAAATCCAAAAAGTGTATATTATTGGTTTGTGTGAAAGTTATAGAGTCTGCAAACTATGGTAGATAGATAGATAGATAGATAGATAGATAGATAGATAGATAGATATTATGCAACTTTTACTTTCTGACTGCCTATCACTTTTTTTGAGGTGCTAAAATTCCAGGGCAGTAAAAAAAAACCCAAATGACTCCTTTTTGGAAAGTAGACATGCCAAGGAATTTGCTGAGAGGCACGTTGAGCCTGGAAGATTTTATTTTTTGTGACTTATCATTTTCGTTACTTAAATGATATATTGCTCACACATGCCATAGGTAAATGAAATTACACTCCAAAATACATTCTGCTGCTTCTCCTGAGTAAGACTTTTTAGGAGCCAACCGTGTATGGGGCCCGTAAAGCAATGATGACCATCAGGCTTTCAAAGGGCGTAGTTTCCTCATTTTAGTTCCTCAGTACCTCTAACAGTTTAAGAACCCCTGAAATGCCAAGATAGCATAACCACCCCCAAATGACCCCCTTTTTCAAAAGTAGACACCCAAGCTAATTGCTGAGAGGCATGTTGAGTCCATGGAAGATTTTACTTTTTGCCAAACGTTTTTGGAAAATGACAGAATTTTTTTTTTTACACAAAGTTGTTACTTAAATAATATATTGCTCATACATAGCATGGGTATATGGAATAACAACCCAAAATATATTCTGCTACTCCTGAGTATGGGGATACCACACGTGAGAGACTTTTTGGCAGTCTAGTCACATACAGGCCCCCAAAATCCAATGACCACCTTCAGGATTTCAAAGAGCATATTTCTTCATGTCACTTCCTCACTACATATAGTTTCAGAGGCCCTGAAATGCCAGGATAGTACAACCCCCTCCCAAATTACCCCATTTTGAAAAGCCGATACCCAAAGGAACTGAATGAGAGGCATGGTGAGTATTTTGCAGATATTTTTTCTCACAAGGTTTTTAAAAGTAAACAAAGAAAAGAAAACAAAAATTTACTTTTCTTTCTTCATTTTCCAAAAACATGTGGCAACAAATGTGATCTGCAAAATACTCACTTCACCTCTTAGCAAATACCTTGGAGTGTCTACTTTCCAAAAAGTAGTCATTGAGGGGGGAGGTGTGTTTGTACTATCCAGGCATTTCAGGGCCTCCAAAACTGTGATAGGTAGTCAGGAAATGATGCCCTTTAAAAGCCTGAAAGTACTTATTGGATTTTGGGGTCCTGTACATGGCTAAACTGCCAAAAAGTCTCTCATATGTGGTATTTCCATACTCGGGAGAAGTAGCAGAATGTGTTTTGTTTTATTCCACATATTCCAGCTTATGGGCTGAACGAAAAAAAGAACCTAAAAGATTCCTCCATTCACATTGATCAATGTGAATAAAGAATTCTCGGCCAAAAAAAGTTAAAAAAAAGTATGCAAAAGCATAGGAACGATCCATCCACTGACCATCCCAGGCTCCCATACTTGGGCATATACGTTACACATACATATACAAATCTCCTCCTGCAGCTGTGCACACACTGACATATATTTTGAGAGCAACCCTGTTTTTTTATTGAAATCCGTGCCAAAACAATGATCCACCTACTGACCACCCCAGGCCCCCATGCTTGTGCATATACATTTTTTTTTTAACTGTGGGTGAGAAATCTCCTCCAGCAGTGCTGCACACACTGATGTATATATTCTGAGGGCAATATCCTGTTGCTGTCAGAATAAACAGATCAGTGCTGCAGCTGAATGTTGCTCCTGCAAAGCAATTAACAATGGTTAACACTAAAACACAGTAACAATAGAACATTAACTCAATAAAACTTTTTTTTACTCTTTTATTTTGTATTTTTTACATTTTTTTTTTTACATTTATTATTTATTTATTACTTTTTAATTTTTTTTATTTACCTTTTTTTATACCTATGAAGAACAGCCTCTGTCTCTATTCTCAAAAATGCGATAGACAGTTTCCAGACTATCTAACATCTTTTGAGACCCTTGTGTGAGAATTTTGAAAATGTGACCTAGACTGTGCTGTACTCTATACTAGCACTCCACAAGTGTGTGGCAGCGATGGAAGCACTCCTTGATGCAGAGACCAGGTTGATAAGGACAGAAGGGACAAAAAAAGCAGGTGTCGTGTCTTATTCCGTCTCTGCTACTGGCATGACATCTTCTTTTGGGGTGACCTTTGGGTTGGGGTACTAGAGAGGACATTCAGAAAAAAAGGCCTCTCATGCAGTCAACTCACTGTATCTGGATTTGGGGATTGGGCCACAGCACCTTCTGGATACAAAAGGACCGTGATGATATCTTCCTGAAATTTTAGGAAGGGTTCACTTCGTCCAGATGCTTTGTAAATTACAAAAGCATTTTATATAGCCAATTGAAATAAATAAATAGACACCTTTGTACCAGTGTTGAACTTTGCGAGAAACTAGGTACCGATTCATAATTTGGCCATTGAAGTCCATGTTAAGGTTATAATCAAGGACACAGAGGGGTTCCTCAACAACGCCAGATACCGTGCTAATTTGGGTCATCGTGTCCACTGGAATGGAATGGAATGGAAGACAGGATGAAAACATCCCATTTGTTCTTTCAATTCACTATGAGCAATTCATCATTTCTCAAGTAGGCTTTCTTTGCTTTCTAAGTCGAGTGGTTACAAGCCATTGGCCAATTACTGTAGGTTGCACTGTGCCACACAAGCCATTTCCAAGATTGTATAAATGTCTAAATAATAGCACGCTTGTATAGAAGTTGTCCACATGTAAGTGGCACCCCTTGCGGAACAAAGATAACACCAAGTTCCATACTATCTTGCCACAGCTCTCCATGTAGTCTGGGCAGTCGGGGGGGTGGTTCTACTTCACTGTCTCTTCCCTCATAAACTCTAAAATGTATGTAAAATGTACCCTACATGTATAGCCTGTGGCCCTCTCACAGAGCTTATACAGTTTGACCCCAGATCTGGCACGCTTGCTGGAAAGGTATTGTTTGAATGCAAAGCGGCCAGTAAAATGAATGAGGGACTCATCGACAGATGTTTTGCTGGGACATATACACATCTGCAAATTTCTTAGTGAGGTGGTTTATGAGGGGATACATTTTGTACAGCTGATCATGTTCAGGGTCACCCCAAGGATGACAGAGTGTGTTATCACTGAAATTCATGACGCACATTATCGTCTCATATCTATGCCTGGCCATGGCAGCAGAACACATATGTAGAATCGGGTCTGTGAACCAATACAACCACAACTCATTCTTTTTTTGTAATGTACATGTTGAGAGTCAGGCCCAAAAAAGTTTTAAATTCAGAAACCACAATAGGTTTCCATGTGAATGGTCTGGCAAGAGCTGAATTTGGGTTGGCAACGATATATTGTTGTGCGTATAAATTGCTTTAGCCTACAATCAAATTATACAGACCACCTGCGAAAAACAGCTAAAAAATTCTTAGGGTAGTTACATTTGCTGTTTCCACCTGAATCCTGGTTGGGCAGTGAATAAGGGAAGTAAGGGTGCTGCAGAATCTGTGAGCTGCCAATCGCGATTTTCAAGCACTTCCGGAAGGACACTATGGGCTCTATGGGTCTGTGTTCAAATTCTTGGTGGATACGGGAAGCTAGCCATCACACCAGCTTGTACTGCACTTATGGAACTCACCACATCACCAGGTTATACTGCAGTGCTGGTATGTAAAATGCCAGGATGTACTAGGCTGCTGGTGCTTGCTAGTTCACCAAAAAGTAGGGTGGCACTAGAGCTGGTTTCTTGCTGCATATGAAACAAGTCATGCGTTCCTAGCACTTAAGCTGCATGGGGCTGGATGCACCTGATCTTAACAGGGACCTCTTCCCCATCGTCTGAGCTACCGGTCATGGTGCCGCTGCTTTCTACAGGTTCATATTCTAAAGCGAATTTTGTCAGAGAGGCTTCCCCTTTATTCTCATCTGAAATGTTTAGAATCCTGTAAGCCTCTTCACTAGTGTCAGACAGAAGTGTGTATTGGCACAGGAGAGGTAGTAGTGGGTATGCAATTCATAAAAGTCTTTATGGAGATTGAGGTAGTTCAGTTATAGGAGAACATGTGGACTTCTCCGCGAGACTAGGGGGTAGCAGAGGGGGGGAGCAAAATTGGAGTGAATAGAGTATATGGTGGTTCATTAAGGGTTATGCAGCTTTAATTGTTCTGAAGGTGGAGGGGTCTTGTAACTCAGGTAGTTTTGGGCAGGAGGGGGGTTAAAAAAAATATATATATATACAGCTGCAACGTAAACTCCGTCGTGAGGCTGCAGTCTCTAGAGTAAACCGGAACTCTGTGTGGAGAGAATAGAGGAGAGAGAGGTGCGCCAGTGTCCAGGGAGTTTCGGTGCAGGGGAAGAACCGGGCTCTGGACAGGTGTTCCTGGCCTCTCACACCACATGCTGGTGTGAGAGGCCAGGAACACCTGTCCAGAGCCCGGTTCTTCCCCTGCACCGCGACTCCCTGGACACTCACCTCCCCTCCTCGCTCCTCCACTGGGACCCGCAAAGGAGCACCAGCCACTACGTGAGCCTTTGGCCCCTGTTACCATTCACTCCAGATGTCCAGCCCAGATGACGTCCTTTTATTATCATTTGATGCCTGATATACACCCATATCTTGTGAGTTTTTAAATCTTGTGTGCAATAAACTGTTACCTCCTTACTACACTTAGTCTAGCGCACCTCTCTCTCCTCTATTCTCTTCACTAGTGTACCTCTTTTGGGACACTTTGGGATCAAAATGTACAGGTACCTAGTGCGGCTCATGGGAAAAAAAGCACCTGGCTGTCAGTGACTGCTTGAACTGCTACCAGTAAAATGCAGCTGCTAGTGCTAGCAGATATCAGGCCTGATTCTACTAATGCTGCGGTTTTGTGTGCAATGTATCACAGGTGACTGATCAGTGCTGGCAGTGAACAGGGCTGAACCTACCAACACTGTGGTTTTGGGGACACAAATACTAGGGAGGCACTAGTATATTTCTGCTTGTGATCAATATATTGATCCGTACAAACACTATACAAGTAATGGCGGTGACCAGTGACCTATAGCGCGAGTTTTATAGTGTGTGGGCAATCTAACTCTAGCTGGCCCTGGCTTGGAGGGGCGCTAACTGACCCCGATGCTATCTGACACTATCTGATGTCCCTAGTGGCAGTAACATTTATCACTGAAAAATATTATACACTGACACTGTACTCATGGCACTGGCAGGGTGACAGGGGGTGATCAAAGGGTTAAAAAAATGACAATGAAGCGGTTAAAATGTGTCTATCTAAGGTGTGTGCAAATATGCTGCTTTTACTCACATGCAATGTCTCTCTCTTCTCTCCCTGGAATTAAATGGTTCCAGGGAAAGAAGATTCAGCTAGATCCTGACCTGTATTTTACAAATAGAGGCACAGTTCTGCTTCTCCATTCATTGCAGGAGATCAGTAGAGTCCCAGCCAAAAATCATTAGCTGACAAACATCTCCTGCAACGAATGGTGGGAGGTCATCATGGGGGTGCGAGTATATGTGCTGCGAACCTGGAAGAGTAGAACGGCATACAGATATGTCGCACTGCCTGTAGCTGTTGCCCATCCACAATACAATGTGGGTGGGCAGCAAGTGGTTAATTAAAATGAAAAAAGCCTAATCTAAATATGTTTAAAAATGTTTCCTCCCTACTCCTCCCACCTATCATGCCTTACTTGTATATAAAAATATTTTTAATCTGCTCCACTCTGGTTACATGATCATGCAATTCCAGCTCAGGTAGCACTCCACAACAGCTGGAAATTCCAGGAGCTGTGATATCACCCATAGGCTTCCATGGCTCAGCAATTATTAGTGATCCCTCTTCTCCCCTGCAGCAGCTGCTCATTGATACAGGAGAGTGCAGCTGCGTGATCATGTGACCAGACTGGAGCAGATTAAAAATAGATTTATACAGTTTTGCTTTATACAGATTAGGCAGGATAGGTAGGATGAGGGGGAAGGAAACATTTTAGGAATAGAGTTGGTTTCTTCCATTTTAATTTACATGTTCCCTAGGAAATCTCTACTTTTTGAGTTCAGGACAACTTTAAGATCTTATTCTGGTATTTTTTCCTTTGAACACTTGAAAGATTCTTTTTCAAATTTCTTCTGATTTAAAAAATTTTTTTTGTATGGTAACATTTTGTATTTTGTTTCGTTCTGAATGTTTAAAACATTCACAAAGTACATAATTAGTGAATAAATAAAGATGTAAATACCTCAAAAACAGGAATACAGTAGACTATACAGAGTGTAGGTACAGACAGGCAGATGCAGAAAGTAGTGTAAGATGACAAAATGTTTCCAATATGTTAACAAAAAGATGTAAAAAATAAAAGCAATAATTGTAATTACATTAAAAAAAATCTTATTCAGGATGGTGGTGGATACCTAAATTTAAAAAAGAGTTCCCAGCAAAAGAAAACTTTCTAGATATTAAAACCATGGGCATACAAATGTTCAGTGGCAAAATACGTATAATTTATTTCACACTGATCAGGATTCATATACAGTATAAAATGTTGTGAATTTATTTTAGGAAATCCTCTCTTCAATTTACAGTGCAAAAACACTGAGGTTTGCTCTGCAGTGAACTGGAAAGGGATCCTTGGACCAGTATTAGTTTCCTCAGAAAGCTTCTGAGGTCTGTCCCCCCCATGAGTAAAGATTTTGGTATTGCTTAACTGAAAGCATGGCCTGCATATTTGATGAGCAAGTATGGTTGCCCCACATACAAGAATTATATCCCCTGTCACTTTTGACAAGTGTAGTGTCTGTCAATTGTGGCCCATTCAAGTGAGAGAGGCTGCTCTGCAATCGCCCTGCAACCTAGTGCAATGCATGCAGTTTGAACATGGCTTGCTGTTTTGAGAGCACTGCTAGTATGAACAAACCTTAGAGAATGCCCATGTCCCTCACAACGCACCATGGTTTTTCTTCTGACCTCTATGTCACTGCTGTGTCCAGTAGTGATTTATAGGTTGGTGGATGGAAACAAAATGTGCTGCAGGGCATAAGGGCATCTCACACTTCCAGAAGTGTCAAATGCCAGAGAGTCTTATAGAGGCTGCAGCACTGGAACTGAAGGGAGGTAGAACACATGGGCCACCAGAGAGTTGAGTATAAAAGCTCTAAAATTGCAGAAATCTTTGATCCGGATTTTCTTTTTTTACCTATCAGGGTTCATTTAAAATATTTCATATGTATCTAAAAACAAAACATTTTTTAGCTTTACTTCAAATACAATTTGTTAAAAAAAGAAGGAGGAGAAAAAGGAAAAAACAAACTGTGAAAACCTCCACCAAGACAAAAAAATCAGTAAGCAGTTAAACAACTTAGCAAACTAGAATTTATCCATTTTATACAATCAATCATGGTTTTAAATCAGCTTTTCACCGCTTTACATTCTTCCAGCAGTGTTCACTTTAATACGTGTTAATTACATTTGGCATCCTGATGGCATTCGGCACTTTCTAAAGACTCCAGTGCTTGTATAAATCAATGAGAAAACCACTGGGAGATGCTCTAACCACTCTGTTCAGTTCACATGACCTCTGTTTTCTATTGCCCCAGTTTCTGCAAAAGGAACAATTTACATATCCTGCTAATTAAACATTACCGACTATGCATCCTTCTGCATACCTAATATATCCTCTGATTTATAGATAAAAAGAAGCTAGGGTACACATGCATACTGTTTAATTAGTGGCCTAGAAGATTTTTGTGTTGTTGTTTTAAACTTGTTGTGGCATTAGAGAAGACCTTTCGCCTTAAAGTAACAACAATTCAAAGCTTGGCAGGACAAAGAGCAATGGTGATGCAAACTATGCAATAAGCCACAGTGATAAATCTGATTATACAGTGTATCGGGACTGAGGAGTCAGAGCAATGAGTGATGCTTACTAATTGCTAGCATATTTATAAATCTACAGCTTTAATTAAAATAATACATGATTTTTCTGCCATAAAGGTCCTTGTTCAGATACTTCCTGTTACTGTGTGACAACGCTCCTGTGTCTTCAGGTTGTTTTCCCTAGTCACATGGGCTTCTGATGAAGACTACATGTGGGAGTTTAACACACATCACACAGGTGTAGTGCTCACACCAGTAGGAGTCTGCTGTTTAGGTCCCTAGGCTTTTTCCCAGTAGTTGCACCCACAGCCAAGGGATATGCTTTTCTGATGCTTTCTTGCAGAACTTGAATTTGGATAGGTATAGGGTACCTGGGGGACACTCTACAAACTTTAAGTAGCAACTTGAGGACACAAAACTTCCTCCTAAGAAGCAAATATTAGGCTGAACTTTACTAGGACACCATGAACAATGCCCCCTTTGAGCAACATTGACTTTAGCACAAGAAGGATAGCAGCAACACAATCCCATGGATCTCTCACACACATCTGCACTCAGTAATGTCCTTGGATAATTAATAAATAATTGGATCCCTCCTTCCAATATATTCCAGACACCTCTCCAATGATCACAAACCAGTCCCTCAGTCAGCTCCAGTGAATTTCACCAGAATTGGCCCTCAGCTACCCTAGATGGGACCTCGATGAGCAGAAGACACATGGCAGGGATGCCCAGGAGGGCAGCAGCCCTCCAGGTTAAGATTTCCTCCTCTAGGACAAGAACCCTTTTATTCCCAGCCCCAGGCTATTTATGCTCCCTCCCAGCCACCATCTGGGCACCTCTTCCCAGGGATTGACCAGGGTTACATAAATATTCAGCAGCTGCACACTATCTTCTAGAACTCTTTCAGGCAGACAGGGGGAAAAGAAAAACAGACCAAAATAATTACATGCAGATCAACTTATTAAAGTGAGCCAGTAACCACATTTACCTAACCTAGCACCTATCTAGGAGGGTGCTACACAGCCATAGTCCACTGTTGTCACCACCAAGGAAACCTGTCCCAAGAAATGCTATATTGCCACCAATGAGTGCAATGCACTTCAATGCAACAAAAGGATGGAAAAAGGTAAAACAAGCATTTTATTAAAAAATATCAAACTAAATGTTGTTCCATTGTGGTTTACATCTACTTTAAATTCTAAAAAAAGTGCTACGCAATATATAGAAATAAATAAGAATGTGTTTAATAAAAGATCTAGCCTAGCACAGTGGCTTCCCTACCTCAGGCCTGTTTTCATGTCGTCACATTTGCCCTCAAAATAAATGACTAGGAAACTGTGGCAGCAGGTAAGATCTGCTACAGATCTTGCCTGTCTTAGTAGTTCTGAACATATTCTGTGAGAGGTCAGGAGAGGCACATTAATCCAGTCTACCTGTCAACCCCCTCCTGTTACCAACCTCAAACCCAAAGCATACAAGGTAATCAAGATTGTGTCTCAACAGTGTAGATTTATATCACTTGAATTTATAGAATAATATTGTTAATTCTTGTCCTTTTCTTTTATCTTTTTTAGGTTTCTTTTAGTAAACAATTTCTGCTAATCGTGGTTAAATGGAAAAAAATATGTTTCAGTATTGGAATTTAAATGCTTTTTCATATCTGATTGAGCCAAATGTTATCCCATGTAATATCATACTTACTCAGCTGGACAGCAGGATCTCTATTTTCTTTTTTTTAATTTACTCTTTACTAAAAAAAAAAAGCATTTATAGAAAACAAATATGAAGTGTTTGTGTGTGCCATCCCACCAGGCTGCCTAGAACAAGCAGTGTATGGGTTGTGTAGCAAACATCAAACACAAAAGCTAGGAAATATAGCAGAAAAAGGTACTGGAACTGTGTGACTGTGGAAACTGGACAATGCAACTGTAATTCATGCACTGGCTAATTGATCAAATAATTTGAATCCCTTGAATCAGTAAGACCAATATCTAAATGTATGTGATTTTCAGAAAAGAAACTCCATAAATGTTTATCAAAAAAATTATACAAAATAGACTGTTTCAAATAAATTTTCATGCAATATGCCATTTCACTAATGTGGTAAAAGTACCATCTGTGTTTTAGTGTATTGGGTATATTTTATAGAAATAGGCAGGCTTGGATACTGTATATGCACATTACAATTAAGGAAATATAATCAACTTCTTTTTAGAATTGTGCATATTAAATTATATGTTTTATTGAATACATTTCTTGTAGGGTTTTTTCAGGAATATTTTATCTCATCAAAAAGATTTTCATTCTCCTCAGATAAGACAAATCGTTTCTCTTCCTCTTTTCTTCTTTCATCTTGATTATGTTAAATTGTAATTTTTGGGGGGATTTAGATAAATTGTGTCTAATATACTATATAAATATAAATAAATAATAATAGAATTAAAATAATTATGGCTTTCGTAGGTCATACCTTCTAATGCACTTCATCAGTTCTATCACAGTGCAGTGCTTTATTGAACCCTTGTGAACAAAAAACTGGGCCGTGAAATCACAGCATCTTACCCTGAACCCCCCAGTGTGCAAAGCTTCTGATAGGCGCAAGGTATGCTACAGTCTACCTAGGCTGAGGCCAGGTGGACCCGATTCCTTAGTGACCTGTCAAAGCCGGTCCACCAGGGACTTGCCAAGATCAGACAGGTATACCCACTGGTATTTTCTGTACTTGTGCAGTACGGGCTCCAGATATGTCTTGCAGTTTTGTCCAAGGTTGTAGTCTCTGGTTTTATTCCATATTGGGTGCATGGCAGCCATTCACACAGCAGTTCCACAGTCTCTCAACTCAACCAGGCAGTGTCTGTTTGAAGTTTAATGATAGCTAAACTTGGTTAAGGTGTAGGGTGAGCCTTGGGATACTCCAAATTTGAGAGCAGAGTGCAACAGAGGAGACACTAGTTACAACTAAACTCTTCCGGGTGAACTCCCTTATAGCTAGTGGTATGTGGACATGCAGCTCAAGGGACTTCAATTATAGAAGCAGTCCCAAGCTAGCAACTCTGGACCAGTCTCTCCAGGGATTAAACAACAACAGCCATTAAGATCTCTCTCTGTCTCTCAGGCCTCTACTCACTGTGTCCCTCTATACTTGGATACCTCCTTCCAGTACCAGCCAGACCCTGTACCATGAGCCCCCAAGCCAGATCCTTAGTGGACATCCTCCAGACTGCTCTCAGCAGCCCCCCAGCAATCCCTGATCTGGAACCTCATTGACTTCCTGTGGACTTCAGCTATGCTATCCAGAAGGGCAGCAGTCCTCCAGGCTGGGTCTTTGCCACCAGGACAAGGACCCCACTGTTCCAGACCCCACCCTTTTTATACACACTTCAGCCACTACTGGTCATTCTGTCTCCCAGGGATTGGCTGAGGCTGTATGACTATGCAAGTTCAGAGTCTGCCTCTTCCAGCTCACTAATTTTAGAACTCACCAGAAAGCAGGGGGAAGTTGTTGAGCCTGTAACCAGCAGAACCCAGAACAGCCAAAAGCAATCAAATCTTGCTCCACTGGCTACATAGGAGCTGAAATCTAAATTTACCTTAATCCCACTAGCAACCTAACTAGGAGGGTGCTAGACTTGTATGTATTTAGCCTGAGGAAAAGAAAACTACTGTAACTACCCATTCACTGGATAGACTGGTGAGCTGCAATATATCATTTTAGTGTTCTTGGTTTTAGATATCATTTCACTATCAAGAGGATCAAAAGAAGCTTAGATAAATCATAAAACTTCTTAAAACCATAATCGCAAGCCCCTGGTTTGAAACCAGATATCAATAAATATAAGGTTTTTGCATAGGTTGCAATGAAATGTTAAGCTGGATGTTGGTAAAAGACATTGATACCTTTTGAGTCAGTGATCCTGACTAAGTAGAAAGATCAAGAAATGTTTTTCTTTTTTTTAATCAGCTAAATATGAAATATTGCATAATAATGTTTTGTGTTTTATTTTTTAAACCAGCAGGTAGTTGCTAATGCTGAAATGTACATACCGTATATATGTGAATGAGTCACTTTTCCCTTTGTAGTTCAAGGTTAGAATCAGAGACGTCTTGTGCTGTACTGCTTTTTTGTTAGATAACCCATATTGCTTTGGGAATCCACTGCCCCAAATTAAATGGTTATTTGTAAAATATAGACAATTGTTGCTTCTTTTGTAAAGAGTAAAGCATAAATATAATTTGATTTCCTATCTTTTTCGTCTATACTCCAGGAAAATCTAGTAAATGTGATTATCTCACTAATAGCTAGTAAAATGAAAAAGTAACTACTCGGGTTCTATCTTCATGGGGTTTTTTTTACGTTTCTGTGACAAACAAAATTGCTAGGAAACCTCTACTTTGCTATTCCATTGTGTTCATCGGAGAGCCTTTTCAGCATTTTTTTTGAAGCCAGACTTCAGACTTAACTATTGATTTTTACAATGTGTGGGAAGAAAGATTCAGAAATAATATTGATTATCTTTCAAAGATTATATACAGTACAGGTGAACACAGTTTATTTACTTTAATTTGTCCTTGATTTTGCTGCAAGTGTCTGCGCTGACTTTGTTTGTTTGTTTTCTGCTTTATTAAATACAAAACTTTTTGCTCTTAGGTTGTGCAAGGTCATAAAGAAGGTGGACTGTGTTCTTTTTTGCTCTTGGAAAAATTTCAAGTTAGTTGCAAGATACATTCAAGCTTAAAGGTTATATGACGGATTATGTACATATATTATTATCAGTTTTTAATGTCAGCATATTTTTCAGGGCTGTGTGATTAGAAGATACATTGCCCCAGGGAAAAATGGTAGGAGGAAGGATGGTTCAGAGGTTGAATGTTACATAATAAGGAAATACAACAGAGAAATATTTTACAGTATGCCAGAATAAAAGGAAACACGAACGCCATTTATACTTTACCTTGACCGTTGTGTAGGTGTAGCTGCTTACTCTAGGCCTGCTGATAGCACAATTGGGTTTGAGTTCATTTCTGGTCTTTTCAACGTTTAATAGTTTTATTATAGCTAGAAAAGAGACAAGACAGGAATGTTGATAGCAATGTAATAACACAGTGGGAGTTATTTTCTAAAACTTAATTGTGCAAAATCTGGTGCAGCTCTGCATAGAAACCAATCAGCTTGCAGGTTGTATTGTCAAAGCTTAAGTGAACAAACTGAAGTTAGAAGCTGATTGGCTACCATGCACAGCTGCACCAGTACTCCAGTTTTAGTAAATCTACCCCAGTGCGTCTAAAACTGTTGGATGTATACTGCTGGAGGTTTATATCCTCCAGAATGAAATTCACTATAGATACTAGCTGCCCTCAAAGTAAAACCTACCACAAAAATTATTAAGCAGAAGTTATCATCAGTGGGAACTGTATGTCGTAATGATTGGTTATTTCAGAGGCATAGGCAGTCGAAGCTATATGCAGATTTTGACTTTTCCTGTAAAAGTTGATATTGGGTTCATCCCTCCCACCTACACAGGCTTCCTTATTAATTAATGAGATGGCATATCTAATTCAAAAAGCACTTTGGAGAGGTAAGATTTTTAGCTCTTCACATAAATTTGACTGACTGTATTTATAATTATTTTTAAATGCGGTTTTTACTGAAGATAACCACTGTTTATGTGCTTTTTCACTACAAGCTTAGTTTTACATGCATATCAGTTCCCATCCATTAAACTGAATTCATCTTTTTACAAAACATTATAAAAGGGAAATCTTGTCTTAGATAAATGTTATCAGAACTTTCCCTGTGGTAATATAAAAATTGGGATTTTTATTAACTTTTATTCCGGATGACCATGGTCACCAGGACAAATAGAGAGATGAAGGGACATGAAATTCGTACTTGAAACATTTGCTATTTTGCATATAATTACATAAATGTGAACTCCAGACAGTTATAAAAGGCCAAATTAATACAGCTAGGTACTCATTAATAAATCATTATTGTTTTTAAATACATCTAGTGTAAGTACATGAATTTGATAAGCCTTTTGCAAACCCTATGTACCTTTCTCAAAATATATAGTGAGACTTTCATGGTACTGAAATGAGTTGAGAGTTCATTCTGCTATTACTGAAAATATTAATTTGTATATCATTAAAATACCATAAAAGAGAAAGAAAAAGTCACTGATCGCCGCCATTACTAGTATAAAAACATTTTTCCTTAAATTCCAGTATATATACCACCATTTATAGGCGTTATAACTTTCACATAAACCAATTAATTTACACGCATTGGGATTTTTTTTTTTTAGCAAAGACATGTAGCAGAATACAATTTGGCCTAAATTCATGATGAAATTTGATTTTTTAAAGTTTTTTACTGGATATGTTTTATAGCAAAAGTAAAAAATATTTGGTTTTTTTTTCAAAATTGTTGGCCTTTGTTTATAGCGCAAAAAATAAAAAATCCACAGGCGATCAAATACCACCAAAAGAAAGCTCTATTTGTGGGGAAAAAAGGACATAAATTTCATTTGGGTGCAGTTTTGCATGACTGTGCAATTGTCAGTTAAGATAATGCAGTGCCGTATCGCAAAAAATGGCCTGGTCAGGAAGGGGGGTAAATCCTCTGGAGGGCAAGTCGTTAACGTAATGGAGAACAGGAGAAGATCTAGAGTGGTACTTTTAATGGAAAGATGCTTTAAGGAGCACACATTCCTGGATATATACATGGATGCTGACACCCTGCAGAAGTTCCGGTTATCCCTGGCACTAATTATGGAGCTATATGCTCAACTCATAGGTTACCTTCAGCCTTCAACCCAGCGAAGTCATGTCATACAATGGCTAAATTGTTGGCTGCATTACATTTTTTGGGGAAAGCATCCTATCAGATGGTAGTTGGTGAGATAGTAGGAATTTCACAGGCCCTATTTTCCCGTCTCCTCACCAATGTACTGCATAGTTTCCAATATGCTCGTGATAACTTACCACGCTGTTTCATGCAGTAAGTAGTGTATAACTCGGAAATATAACGCATGCAAAATTTTAAGGACCGTTTCTTCGTGAATTACACCGTTCCTTTTAAAAAACACTGTGTGTTATTAAAATTGGATGCAGTAAAATATCACTTAGTAAATTGTGCCCTCTGTATTGTTATGACTGGCCAAAGTCTCAAACATCCAAGTCACAAGCTATTCACATCGAAGTCGCATTGGTGTCACAAGTGAGTTGCATCACAGTCACAAGCAAGTCACATTGACGTTGCAAGCAAATCACCGAAATAACTTAACAATATAACGAATGTATATGAAATTACTTCTGAAAATATGAACTGATTCAGAACAACAAGTATAGTAAACAAATCTGAATATAAAAAACAAATTCCAAAAATGAATCACTTTCACATAACATATATGACAAAACAAATGATTTACTTAAAGAATCAATCTGAAAAGACGCAAAACAATTGTTTTCCATGGTGCACATACTTAGTAGAGGCTATCAATTAAAATTTTGATGGATTCTACTGTAAGTGTACTATATACGATATATTCAATGGGGATTTCTAGCTATATGGAACATCTAGGTGATTAAACTATGGATTTTGATTCAGTATGCGGAATGTCACTGGGCATCCGAATAATTATTATTAATATACAGGATTTATATAGCGCCAACAGTTTGCTCAGCGCTTTACAATATAACGGGAGACAATACAGCAACAATACAGTTCAATACAAGAGGGATAGGAGGGTCCTGCTCCTTGGAGCTTACAATCTAAGAGGTTAGACCTAGTCATTGATTTCTGGTTTGATTCTTTATATCCATGATGGGCTTCTAGTTTACATATACATAACGGATATGGATGGATAGGGATGGTGCGAAATATGGTGCACTTTTGCTTCCATGCCCTTGTTTCTAGTGTTATGGGTGATGAAAGATTAATTGTATACATCTTTGTGTTCATTTAATATAATAAATAGTAGTTCTTCTTGGTACACCATTTGTGGTCACCCTCTCTTACAAGTGAATTGTTGTCCACGAGTTTATAAGACTGATTTTTTAGTAATACATTGTGTTACTACTATATGTAAGTTGCATTAGACTAGCATAATATTGTAAATTGTACAATGCACAAGCATGATTATGTACATATTGTAGTTGTATTTGTATAATCATAGATAATAGTCTCTACTCATCTCCTGTAGAAGTGGACACATTCTGTGAAACACATAGGGAGAGACTTATTAAATTGGAGAGTTCAAAATCTGGAGCAGCTCTGCATAGAAACCAATCAGCTTCCAGGTTTTATTGCCAAAGCTTAATTGAACAAGCTGAAGCTAGAAGCTGATTGGCTACCACAGCTGCACCAGATTCTGAGAGCTTCGGTTGTAGTAAATCTTACTCTTAGAGAAACTGTGCTCTTTCCACCACTACTCCTTTGGATATAACAGGAGCTACAGTATTTGTATTACTGAAAATCAAATATACTATCTGAAGTTCACATTTGTTGGCTCAGTGAAGGCAGTCCATTTATATGTGGCAGAAGGACTATAATGCATGTTTCCATTTTCTCTCTCTTTTGTGGTCTTTTAATATATACAAATAAATATTTGAACTTTACAATTGTGTTCTCAACCTAATTTAGAAAATTAAAACCCTGAAAGTTCAGGTGTATTATTTTAAAAAGGTATGTTTATATATATGGAGTCAGTTTTGGGATGATGGTACTTTCCTGACCTACAGAAACCCAAACATACATTTTATTTTGGAAATATTTATACAGCAACACCCAAACTGGAAAGGGGGTGGGCTGGACTGGGAGCCAATCAGAAATGCAGCTTGAAAAAGTGCTGACAAAGAACATGATGATAGAAGGGGAGAGCAGAGTAAGCAAAGTGATGGTCTCATCAGCTTGCTGCTTCTCTATCCAACCAGCAGACTGGGGGTGGAGAGAGGACACCACTGTACCCCTTTAACAGCCTACAACTCTAACAAAGAAAATGATGTCATCTATCTGGCTAAGGACTGACTGGACAGAAACACATAACAATTCCTGTAAATGTATTTCATCTGGGTATTTAGCTATTTGCCGGTGTTCAACTTTAAATCATTACATGTAACTTGTTGTTGAGATAATAAGGATAGAAAATCGTGCACTTTTCACGGAAATCTAGTTAGTGGCTCAATTAAAAAAAGCAATTGTTAAGTATTTATAACGTATGTAGTATGTGTATTTACTTATTTATAGTGCCAAACAACATGGGGAATGCCCTGCAGAATACATGAAGATCTGGGAGGAACAGCAAGACACCACACATAATTATTTCCAAGGATCCTTGAATTTAATTAAGAATTCCAAGGAAATTCTCTATACTGTTATGGCTGGGGGATGATGAAAGCTATTTTATTTAGCCTTAGAGGACTCTTTTCATGAAGAGAAAAATATAAATTAGTCTCCAGGGTGCCAGATGGCTACAGGACTTGTGATGTTGATGTCTAATTTGGGATTTTTACCCCAGCATTCTCCACAGTCTTTAGCTGCTCAAAACATAATTTTTTATAAACTGTCTGTTAAATTCTTTTGTCTAAAGGCAAAATCACACCAAGGCATATGTATAAACTGATGTTACTACAACTGCTACTTGCAACTTCCATGTCACAGTTCAGACTACTATTCAGGAACACAATGGGGTTTATTTACTAAAGCTGGAGAATGCAAAATCGGGTGCAGCTGTGCATGGTAGCCATCATAGTATGCAATTGTAATAAAACCGTCTGTAAATGCATCATTTTGCATTGATTTTTAAATGTAGTTGGAAGCAATTTCTTTCAGTTTACCATACATGTTTTCTTTGAGTTCAAGCATAACCTTCCAAAAGAGAAAAGGCTCTGGGAAAAGCCTTCCATTAAGGTGGGATGAGAGAAACCAAGTTTGTATTTACCCGAAAATTTGGTGACCACCTGGCGATTGCAAAATTTTGACAAAATGATATAGGAGTCAAAGGAGAAGGTGTGATTAAGATCTTTTTGATTGTTTTTCAAGCCCAACTTTAGGCAAGTAAAAGATTATCCCTTGCAATAGAGCTATGCACTGCAAGAATTAATTGTTAATTTTGTCCATGGGAGAGGAGAAATAGTTTTACCTAATCCTCCGCTCCCCAGTGGCCAGCGTCCCCCTCTTCCCTCTCATTCCAGTAGCAGACTATCCCTCAGTATGTTCATGTCCAAAGCTCTTGATGATGTCAGGTCCCTAGACCGGTGGAACATTGGATCATTGCATTGAAGATGCTGTGGGACCTGATCTTGGACCAAATTGGCACCTCATTGGCCTTGGTAAAACAAAAACAAAAATAATAAAAAAAGAACAAATAAATCTCAAATACACAGAAAAAAACAAGCACAAAGAACACTAATTTATATAAGCTGAACAAAACTAAATACAGCTTTTCCCTCACTCAAAAAACAACCAGAAAAATGTCCAAAAAATCCATACTTCTTCAATTCTAATATTAATAAAGTGGAGCTCAACCCAAAACCGGAAGTTCTGCTTTAAGGACTGGTCCCCCCTCCCTGTTAAGGATTGGCACATTTGGGGAGCGGGTACCCAAAATTGACAGGTACCCGCTCCCACTTCCGCTGCTATTGGCTAGGCAATCGGATGTTGTCCTCCCCCTCCCCCCCCCCGTAGTCTTCTGGGACACGTGTCAGGCCCTAGAAGACTACGGGACCATTCACAAAGTGCAGCGCTACTCGCTCATGTGCAGTGAGTACCCGGCTGTGAAGTCACAAGCTGTCACAGCCGGGTGCCCACACTGAAGATGCCCGTGCCGGGAACGCAGGGTGCCCATTGAAACTGGCTGCGGGGGACACACCGCAAGATCGAGGGACAGGTAAGTGTCCATTTTTTAAAAGTCATCAGCTACAGTTTTTGTAGCTGCAGACTGTTATTTTTTATTTTATAAATATAACAAACCTGCTGACAGGTCAAATTCAGGTGCCTTTCCTGGCTGCATTAAAAAAAATACATTTAATGATGTATTAATGAATAGCAAAGCTGCATTGTTTTGGTTTTTATACCTGCCTGGAATTCAGTTTTAAGGTAGAACTAAAGGCAAAAGAGTTTTGCATAGAGTGGTAGGGGATAAGAACCACTGTTTTTATTGCTGCTTGTGTCCCCATTAGGGAGATGTAAATCTCAAAGAAACAAAAATTACCCAGCACATTTACTAACTAGCCTGCAAAAAAACCCCACAAAAACAAAAAAAAAACAAATTGACCCTGTCTAAGAATTTACCTTAAAACAGGGTGAGTTTGCAAATATATGCCTAAGCTGCAGTGCCTACGTCAAGACACCTCTGTGTACTGCATTGTTAACTCCAAGTTGGAGCACATAAAGCAATGGATAAATTAAGCAGGTTTTCCTGGAGGGAATCTACCCTCCTTAAAGGCCTGGGGACGCACGGGAGCACAGTGGCAGCTGAAGGCATCCAGTGTGTCCCTGCACCCAATTCAACCCACTGTTCAAAAAAGTGGCAACCAACCCAACCTATAACTAGCCTTTGCAGTAAGATGCAAATGGAAGGGCAACGCACGTTAGGGAGATGTACTCTGTCTAGTTGTTCTGATCACCAGTGTTACCAGGTATGAAAGTGATTGTAAATCCAACATTTTAGGTTGCCACCAGAGCTGGAATAGATAGGAAACCTTCCAATGGGGACACTTTTTACCTTGGCAACTGTCCTACTGTCTTAGAGGGGAGATCCCTAACATTGGGAAGATATCCTTTTACTTCCTGTTGAGGAATGAGACACAGATGGCAAAAAGACCCAAATCGGTCCCATTTCAGCTCCCCCCACCCCCATCACGATCCAAAATTAAAGAAAATTGGCTTTACTTTATAATATACTTCATAGATAGATAGATAGATAGATAGATAGATAGATAGATAGATAGAATCTGAATGTTAAATAATAACAAAAAATACAAAAGAGACAACTCTTTAAAGTCTAAGCTTCAATAATGAGCTAAAATCATTATGCAACAGGAAAGGATCACAAAGAAATAAGTATGTCTTGGACAGAAACCAATTTCAATTACAGTGGAAACACAATCCTAAGCCAATTAATCTTACTATGTGCAGCAATTAATTACAGTTTAGTTTTTACAGAAAAATATGTACTGCAATATTTGTAACATAAAATGATACAATGTGAAGATGGACTTTTAACACATTGCTGTCATGCTATATAACACCTTTTCAAAGCAAAAAATATACTAAAATGCACAGCGCATAATTTTACTTCCAGCACATTATAATTTGAATGTCAGCCCTGAGCATTGACTAAACTAAGAACAAAGACATATATTTTTATACAGGCAAACATTAAGGCACATTATGTATGCATTATTATACATAAAAAATGAACAGAATATATTTACAGAAAGGAAAGTTGATATGAAAAGCTGCAAGATTTTTGGTCAAAATCCTTTGAAACCATAACATTTGTTGTAATATCAAAAATCTGAATTCAGGAGTAAAAAATATAAAATGTACTTATTTAATGACTCTAGGTTTATATATGTTTGAATTCTCATATTTACAGTAACTGTGAAAGCAAAAAAATACCATCGTCAACACCAAGGTAACTTGTAATGTCCTTATGGATGCAAATGTAGGATCATCCTCACTCTTAACTATATCTACCTATTAGAAAGACAATAGAAAGAAATAATATTTTCTGTCTAATTAAAAATATTAGACTAATGCTTCTAATGTTGTTATTATGGGGAAGAGATACTATATATATTCATGAATCAGAACTATAGATGAGTCCCAAAAGCAAAACCTAGTAACCATGGCAATCTAAACAGAGTGGATTTCATGGAGCAGCTTCCCCTTGTAAATGGAGAAACCGCACTTATGTTGAAGCAGAAATGTTGGAAATACTTTATTGGTGCAGTAAACTCAACATGATGTTTGCACACTCTATTTCAGGAGTACTAAATTAAAATTCACAGAGGTCCGATCAGTAAAATTTTATTTCAGTGGAAGTCCAAATCGCATGGTTGTGCAATGACTCAAATCTGACACATCACAGCCCCCTTCTTTATTTCACAACCCCATTCTTACATCAGTTTCCTCAGTTCCCCTGCATATCATAGCCCCCCCCCCTTTCACATCACAGTTTCCAATCCACAGTAGTGTTCTGAACCCCCATTCACAATGGTATCATCTGCCCCCCCTTTCACAGCACCTCTTCACAGTGGTGTCCTCTGCCCCCCTTTCACTTTTCATCCCCCCCACAGCTCTGCTCCCCTTCACATCACAGTCCCCTGAACCTCTGGCCTCCTTTACATCACAGCCCCCTGCACCTCTGGCCTCCTTTACATCACAGCCCCCTGCACCTCTGGCCTCCTTTTCATCACAGCCCCCTGCACCTCTTGCCTCCTTTACATCACAGCCCCCTGCACCTCTGGCCTCCTTTACATAACAGCCTCCTGCATCCCCACAGCCTTCTGTCACACTTTATGGTTTTTGAGCACAGATATTATCCTGAAACATATTATCCTGGGTCAAATCTGCAGAATTGCCATTACATGGCTAGAGCTAGAATTTGATCCTAAATGGAACAGACAACCAGAAAGCACATGTTAAAAGTTTTCAAGTGAATGCAAAGCTTCTGCAATAAGAACACTCCTGGCTGGATGTTTAACATTTAACAACACTTACAAAAGAAAGAAAAAGTAGAAGTCAGGAACAAACATAGTCTCATGTGTAGCAATTTTTCTTCAGCCTCCCTACATTATATAGCAGCAGAGCACACTGTTCTAATGCATGATCAGTTTCCTTCACATCACAGCCCCCACAGCTCTCCCCCTTCATTCCTTACTTGGGCACACAGAGCGGGAAACACAGCAGCGCTGGATAAAGGGTGGGAGCTGCTGGAGTTAACAAGCTGGTGATTGCTTGCTAGGACCACCTAACAACCAATCCGTTTTCACTTTAAGGACTGCTCCCCCGCTCCCCATTAAGGATTGGCACCTTTGGGGGAGCGGGGGGGAGCGGGTACCTGAATTTGACAGGTACCTGCTCCCACTTCCGGTCCGATCACCTAGGCAATCGGAAGCAGAAGGTGTCCTCCCTCCCTTCCTCCCTCCCTGTAGTCTTTTGGGACATGTGACAGGTCCCAGAAGACTACAGGACCATTCATGAAGCGCAGTGCTACGCGTGCATGCGCAGTGGGTACCCAGCTGTGAAGCCTCAAGCTATCACAGCCGGGTGCCACACTGAAGATGCCGGCCTCCTGGAATACAGGACGGCCGGTGAAATGAGCTGTGGGGGACACACCACGGGACCAAGGAACAGGTGAGTGGCTGTTATTTAAAGGTCACGCCTGCTCTATTGCTTTCCAACTGCTTGTATCACTGCTAGGGATAAGAAGGCAATTTCCCCAAACTTGGTTTGCCAGCAGAATCACTAGTTGTGCCTTCATCCATTTTTTTTTATTTTGTACATATATTGCATTAAGAAAATTTTGCAAAAGGAAATCCTTGTTTGCCCTGAAAAAAAAAGTTATCACTGAATAAACAAGCCCATAGCAGAAATGTAACAATTGCTTCATAGGGTATGTAACTTGCACAAACTGAATCAGTTAAACACTATATATATAAGAATTAATAGAATTTCAGAATGCATGGGTGGACCTACTCAACAAGATTTTTGGTAAGTGGTCTGGTGATTTACACCCTGTTTCAAATTATTATGCAAATGATATTTTTCTAATTTACCTAAATAATTGATGTAAATACCAGTCAGCATAATTCTCATGTTATCAACTATTAAGAGTACAATTCCAATTTTATTAAACAAACCTCCTAATGATAACTATTTTTTTTAAACATAAAAAGCTTACAATGCACTGTTCCAAATTATTACCAAAACACTTTATAGGTTGTAAAGAACTGAAAATTGTCATTTGTTGTGTTTGCAGCATATTTACTGAAAGCAAAAGCTATTTCAATCAAACTTTTAACAACATTTTAACTTTTTAAATATTTTAACAGGTCACATTACATTTTAACATAGGACCCCTTATTTGATAGCAGCTTCACAAGTCTTGCATCCATTGAACTTGTGAGTTTTTGGACAGTTTCTGCTTGAATTTGTTTGCAAGATGTCAGAATAGCCTCCCAGAGCTGCTGTTTGGATGTAAACTGCCTCCCACCCTATTAGATCTTTTACTTGAGGATGCTCCAAAGGTTCTCAATAGGATTGAGGTCAGGGGAGGATGGAGGCCACACCATGACTTTCTCTCCTTTTATCCCCATAGCAGCCATTGATGCAGAGGTATTGTTTGCAGCATGAGATGGTGCATTGTCATGCATGAAGATGATTTTATTACTGAAAGCATAGTTCTTCCTTCTGTACCAGGGAAGAAAGTGGTCAGTCATAAACTCCACATACTTTGCAGAGGTCATCTTTACACCTTTGGGGACCCTAAAGGAGCCGACCAGCTCTGTTCCCATGATTCCGGCCCAAAACATGACTCCACCACAGCCTTGTTGGAACAGGGTGGCCATCCACCAACCATCCGCTACTTCATCCATCTGGACCATCCAGGGTTGCACGGCACTCATCAGTGAACAGGACTGTTTGAAAATTAGTCTTCATGTATTTTTCTACCCAATGCAGCCATTTCTGCTTGTGAGCATTGGTTAGTGGTAGCCGAATAGAAGGTTTATGCACAGTTGCAAGACTCTGGAGGACTCTACACCTTGATGTCCGTGGGACTCCAGAGGCACAAGCAGCTTTAAATATATGTTTGCTGCTATGTAATGGTATTTTAGCAGCTGCTCTCTTGATCCGATACATGGATCTGGCAGAAATCTTCCTCAATGTGCCTTTATCTACACAAACCCATCTGTGCTCTGAATCAGCCACAAATCTATTAATAGTGCGATGATCACGCTTAAGTTTTCGTGAAATATCTAATGTTTTCATACCTCAACCAAGGCATTGAACTATTTCACTCTTTTCGGCAGCAGAGAGATCCTTTTTCTTCCCCATATTGCTTGAAAATGCTGCTCTGCTTAATAATGTGGAACACCGTCCTTTAGTAGTTTTTCCTTAAATTGGGCTCACTGGCCAATCTAATTATCACAGGTGTCCGAGATTGTTTTCAGTTATCAAAAGAGCCCTGACACACAATGCCATCCATGAGTTAAACTGAAAAACAAAATATTTAATCTTTGTGACACTTAAATAGAATTTGCATAATAATTTGGAACAGGGTGTAGATGGGTGTTATATTAGAGGACTGGGGATAAGTGAGTATAAAACTGGGAGGAGAGACTGGAGGCAAGGGCTGCTCTGATATATGTAAAATTGCACCAAAGCTAAACTTTAAAAAAGATATAAACCCTAACTGAATGACATTTAGCATGATTGAACTCTCTGTATCATTAACAGCTGTTTTTTTTTAAATTACTTTCACTTTTTTTTTATTTTTTAATGCATCTTAGTGCTGCTGATCTCCTGCTGCCATGAACTTCACTGATGGCTTCATTGCATTTCTTAGAATGGTTTTTCTGATGGTGACAGTGAACAATATTAATTTGAAATTACATCAACATGTTATTGAGTTTACATATACTATAACAGGACAGAGTAGTGTTTAAAGGGCTGAAATTCATAGCAGCCATTCAGAATCATTGATTGCTCTTGCTGCTCAAAACAACATTTTATCCTCTGATTAATTTATGTGGCTTAATGTATAGTTTGCATCATGTTGCATCCTATATGAGATTTTAGTGAATGGATTTGCATATTCATTAAGGAAACTAAATGTTTCTAAGTTCCCATTCTACTTTAAATAATTTAGTTTACATCAATAATTGCTATAATAACTAATTTATGGATAATATTTCACAGATAGATTGTAGTATGAAATAGACAGATTTTAAAGCAGAGCTGTAGGTACAGAATCTTTTATGTAAATACGTATATTCTTCAATAGTCACATAGGATATAAATCCAATTTGTGTGCACCAAATGCCTTTGGAAACTCAAATGTTATCTTGAAAAAAGTCACAGTGACATCATCTCTGTGTTACGCATGGCCTGTGCAGAGAGTAGATCCATGGGAGGGACTCAGCAGGCCCCACCCACTACAGGTTGCCTACAGAAAACTACAGGAGGGGGTGGAGTCAAGACCAGTCACCCTTTACAAGGGGACATAGGGGTAGATTTACTAAGACTGGTGCACACAGAATCCAGTGCAGCTGTGCTTGGTAGCCAATCAGCTTCTATCTTCAGTTTGTTCAGTTAAGCTTTGGCAATAAAACCTGGAAGCTGATTGGTTTCTATGCAGAGCTGCACCAGATTTTGCACCAGATTTAGTAAACAACCCCCCATAGTGTCAGTGAGTGATTTTGGTAACAAGAAGCTCCAGCACAAAGGAAACATTTTACATTGATCTGGAAGAAATATTCAAAGCACACCAAGATTCCAGTATGAATACACAATCCTCTTGTGTTTTGACAATATTTCCTTATCTAGGAGTTCAATTTTACCTAATGACTCCATTCTCCACTGTTACGACATGAAGATAGAAATAGAAGTAGGTTTAATAAATATGCAGGTCAATTTAGAAAACAAAAATCCAGCTTCATAGTTGATAAAACTTCAAGATGTCCTCCACAGCCTCTTCAGTTTATAATTCAGCCAACCAGAACAGATGGACAGACCAAAGAAAGTAGTTTTACTGTGAATGAGTCGTGGCGTCTGAAATGCTGTTCATTTCCTTGGAGATTACTTGTTCAGAAAGTAACCTAACACACTTTATTTGTAACTCCCTGAAGATGACACTTCTAAATTGAATTCCTCAGCATTTGTTAGTATTGATGTAGCACGGGTTGAAACAAGATTAGCTAGACAGAATTTAAAATTTCAGGTTTAAAGTCATTCCTTACCCAGAGAGCTTTACAGAACAGTCAGAGAGCAAATGTGTCAGCAAACGGAAAAAGAACGATTTTTTAAGCCCTTTAGAGCATTTTTTTCAGTTATGAAAACTCAGCTAGTGAAAGAGTTAGCAATTATTTCAAATCCATTTGTCTGCAACAGGTTAAGTGTATTTCTTTAAAGAAAACCTGTACTTTGCATATTTCAGGTAAAATCAGGTTCCCTTTAGAGCAGATAAGATAAATACATACTGTACCCACCTTTTCTGCACTACCCCTCCCCCCATTCCCTACTTTCTTCCAATTTGCCCACCGGGTTCCTCTGCAAATTCACTGTGTAAGTTCCAGCTGGGTTAGAGCTTTACATGACCTCACACCCATATGGCAGCACTCAAGCAGATGATTGGATGTTCAGCTTTGCATCCTGGGGCAGAGCCATCTTAATAGCATCATTGGCCAAGTAATGCATTGGGGTCCCTACCAGTCTGCCCCAATGTATGCACCTATTTAGTATTAATTATTATAATCAGTTTTAAACAATAAGAAAAAGTGCCATTAATCAAACACTAATGAACACAAAGGGCACAGTGCAGGGGGGAGCCTGAAGGGCACAGCACAGAGGGGGGATTAGGAGGGCACAATACTGGGGTTAGACAGGCACAGTACAGGTTCCACCACACTGCTAGTTTATGTATTACAGCGTTATTACATGTACATATATAGCGCCATCTATGTATGCAGTGTTTTACACATATATTGTACATTTACATCAGTTCCCAAGGAGCTTACAATCTAAGGTCTCTAACTCACATACATACATACACATACAAGGGTGAATTAGACAGGAGTCAGTTTACTGGAATACCTGGAGGAAACCCACACAGGCACAGGGAAAACATGCAAACTCCATGCAGATAGTGCCATGGTTGGGATTCGAAACGAAGACCCAAGGGCTTCCAGGCAGAAGTGCTAAATTAAAAGTCTATTATAGGGAGGCAGTCCTTGGTTCCTCCATATTCAGAAGGCAACATTGGACCACAAGCACAGTGCCTGTACAAAGTATTCACCCCCTTGGATATTTTGTGTTTTAAGGCCATAGAATACAGTGTACTGTACTTCTGTTTTGTTTTGTTTTCAATAATGATCAACAGAAATATATTCTTTCATTTTGGTCCCCACAATGCAAGTTTAAATTAATTACAATGAAAAACAGAATGACTGATTGCCTTGGTACACTCCCATTTCAATATGACACAGGTAAATCATCATTAATGCTGACAACTCTTTTCTTTGTATAATCAAGAGGTTTCAAGTGATAATAGGATAAATACTTATGTATATGGAAGGTCCAACCTCTGGTGAGTCAGTATTGTGGCACAATCTACCACATGAATACAATGGAATGCTTCAGGCAAACTCTATGAAAAGGTGAATATACCGTGGACTACAGATAAATGAAACTTTAACGCATCAGTAAACCCAAAAACAAAATCATCATAAAAGCTTTCCTATCAAATTAATATAACTAAATGTTTTCAAAATGTTTCAGTATGGAAAAATAACCTGTTGATATTACTCTGGCTCCCCCGTTCCTGGTGGCAACAATCTGAAGGATAATCCAGCCTGTATAGCATTGCCACCATGGTGTGCAAGCTTCCATTTTTTTAAACAAGAAAAAAAAAGAAGCTGTGGAATTTACGAAGATGGGATCCAGGATTTTCAAACACTTTCAGAAATGGAAAGTATGTGACATAACTGTAAATCTGTCCAAAAAGAGGCTGCTCACCAAAAGTATGTGACTGTGCAAACAAGATGTTAGTGAAGAAGGCCACCAAGCCACCTATGACCACTCTGAAGGAGCTACAGCACTCAGTGGCTAGGATTCAAGAGACTTTAGGCTCAATTCATGAAGCTTTAACACCGGCCTAAGGCATTCTAGTTTTAGCCACGCAATTGTAACTTGTATATCTCATTGGGTGTAAAGTGGTTGTAAACTGGTGACTGGCCTCAGGTGATACACAGAGATGAAACCTATGAAACAGAGATTAAATCCTCCTACATCAGCTGTACCTGTTTATATGCAGCCTCCTTTTCTCTACATTCATTTAAAGTGCTGAATTTATAAAGCTTGTTTGAGAGGCCAGAAAAAAGGGGGGTGAGAGCTGAAATTACACCCTTCAGAGCTCAGTGAGGAGAGCTCTGAAAGCTGATTGGAGGGAATGGAAATACCTCCACCACATGGCTTACAGAAACAGAGCTGAGGCTGTCAATCTGGTGGAGGTCCCTCTCCGTCACCATTTTTATCTTGGTGTGAGGAAAATTTGTCAGAAGTGATTCATGCAGATAGCAGAGGAACAAAGCGGAAGACAGAAATGGCACATAGTGCTGATAATTGAGTAAAGTACACAATATAGAGGGATATGCTTTGTTCATATTTCATGTCGGCAGTTTACAGCCACTTTAACTCAAAACAACAGTCATTTTAAATAAGGTTATTTATTTTGGTGTGTTAGCTTTGTGAATTGAGTTTTATGCATGCATCAAGTGTTGCCTTGTGCCTCATAAGATGTTGTTTTATCACATTTACTGCTTTTATAAATATGCCCCTAAGGTTCACATGCTCTCTCCAATACCTAGTATGCAAGAGAGCACGTGGAGACTCTGAAGTCAGCTGGAAGATGGTTCAATAGTCTGATCAGACCACAGTTGACCTTTTTGGCCATGAGACTAAACTCCATGGTGCACGGGAAACATTGCATATCATCATACACATACCATCCTTACTGTGAAGCATGCTGGAGGCAGCATCATGCTGTAGTTATGCTTCCCTGCAGCAGGCCCTAGAAAGGGTGAGGGTATATGATAAAATGAATGAAGCAATTTACATTTTTGGGGCACTCCAGCAGGCTGGTTTGAAGTACATGGACTGGTACTTTAAAGTAATACTAAACCCAGGACCTTGCACTCAATATATCTGGTCTCCCACAGTACACAGAACATGGAAATGCAATTGTTTCAGTAAATATAAACTGCTAAATTCCTTTACTCATCAGCAGTTAGAGTAGTCTTGTGACTTCTATCAGTGTCCAGCTGAGCACTGGTTAAAGCTTGTAGGAGGAGTTTTCATTTTGTTCTAGGAGGATGCAGAACCCTGTGGATGCAAAACTCTGTGCTGATCACATGCACTCTCCCAAGAAAAAAAAACCTCTCTAGCACTACACACCAAGCTGAGCATGGGCAGAGTGACTCCACATGATATGTCTTATCGGAAGATAAGAGGAGGACACTGCAAGAAGGGGAGGATCAGAGAAGTCAGGATCAAAGCGTTTTTAGACAATGCAGAGGATTAACCCCTTAGGGTCCACAATGAGTATAACAAACATGCTTTACTGCATATACAGACTGATTTTACTGTTGTGGGTTTAGTAACACTTTAAGTGCTTTAGGTTATGTGACAATTTTTGTTCCACTTTCTTCTGCTACAGGTTTAGGTAACTAAAACTGTCTCTAAAAATCAATATTTAATGCATTTGCCCTGTGATAGTTCTGAAAAAGCACAGAAAGAAGAACAAGTCAATGGATCTTTTCTGATTTGTTTACCAAAGAGTTTATTATTTAGTGGTTTTAAATGTCTCAACGTGAATAGAAAATCTATACTTTTCAATTTAGCTTATTTCAGGAAGGAACAATGTCACCCATCTCAAAATGATTATCATAAGGAATTTTGTCAAGAGAATAACAAAAATGAACTCAATAGATAGCCTGTCGCCTTTCTTCCGAAATAACATATAATTATACTTTGATGGGAACAGAAAAATGAAAAACAAAGCCTTTTTTTATAAAACAGAATAAAAGCCACAATAAAACTGGTTCTTTTTACAAAAGAGAAAAATGTAGATGCTGAGCATTATGCAAAAGGTTAAGGTCCACGCCAATGAACTAAAAAAAACAATACGTGAATCATGTTATTGCTGTCTTAAAACGATAGGAAAATCATTTAAAAAATACCTCCTCTGCAGGTTTAGATCATCTTGTACTAGTATGCATTGCAATTAGAGCCCTTCAGCTCTGCACTGTTATGCTCATGCTCCCCCTGGTCCCCAGCGCTTCCATATGGGTTCTGTATCTTTGGCCACTTGAATGGTCGGGCCACAGTGACATCACTCCCGCACATGCTCATGAGAGTCACAGCGCCATGGCGCACAGTGGGGACCGTAAATGTAATTTGAGCTCCACACAGGTGACTTAGATCTCAACGGTAATATCATTTGAGCAGTGAATGTTTTTTTTTTCTTTTTTGACAGGGTGGCTTTATCTCAGTGTTGATATCCAACTTACTATGGGTCCTCTGTGGGATATGGAGAACCTACAACCAGAACAGATACTGAGGGGGTTATTTACTAAAACTGGAAAGTGCGAAATCTGGTGCAGCTCTGCATAGAAACCAATCAGCTTCCAGGTTTTATTGTCAAAGCTACCATGCACAGCTGCACCAGAATCAGAGTGCGCCAGTTTTAGTAAATCTCCCCCTAGGTTTGTAGAGTGCAATCCTTGGAACATGGGTCACATGATGTGAATGCTGGTGCTGGCAGCTAGCACCCAGATCTAGATTACCTGAAAAGTGAACTAGACTAAGCAGGTGTCAATGTAGCTTGGCATGAAAAAATGCAGAGACTTCAATGGTGTGCTTGGTGTGCTCCCACTTGTCTCTTTTGGGAGCATTCAGTATTCCTCCATTTGTGTTCCTATTCAACCAGCTCAAGCATCACCCACCACTGCCAATTTTTGTGCCCTCCTACCACAGTTTAAAGAGCAGAACTCAGAAGTAGCAGGTGAGCGGTAGGAAAATGTAAACGTTGGCCTTCCACCTTTTAGCAGGGTGCTATCCCATATATATATATATATATATATATATATATATACATAGTATTAAACAGCATCAGGTGTCAGTTTGGGGGCCACTACAACTTGTTTACTTATGTGAGTTGGTATCTCCCTATACCCCCCCCCCCTCTTCATCCCTCCTGTTTGGCTAGATAGCCCCTCCCTGTTTCTTCCATGCTTGCTCAGGTCAGCAGTTCATGAAGACAGGGCTTGGGAAAGCTATTGTCTTCTTACACTTCAAAAGACTGGAAAAACATCCTCTTTACTACAATTACCTGAAGTAAACTTGCATTGGATTCAACTTATGTGCCTTATTCAAGAGTTAAGCTGCCTGTAGATGGTGCCAAGTCAGCAGGTGGCCATACTGCCCAGGAAGGAAGTATGTAAATGCATAAAGCAACATTTGAAAGAAAACAGGCAGTCTGGGCAGAATTTCCTGGAGCTCCTGGAGAAGCACAACAGCAGTGATCATGTAGCTGTGTTCGAGATTAAGGAATAGTGGCAGATTACTGTGAACAAGGGGTTTGCTGGGTTGACGTACATTCAGGTGGGAAGGGCTGGAAAGGGGGAATGTCAGCTTCGTTTTGAAAAAATGTGAGTGGGGGGGAGTATAATTCATCCTGAGGGTATAAAGACCTGTGGACAACTTTATATTGGGTGCCAAATTGATGCTAGAGAAAGATGGGGTTTGCTGCTGAGAGGTATAAAGAAAACTCAAGGGGTGCCAATAGGTAATATACTGCGCCAATAACAAATGTATAATTCTGTGACTGATAAAATATGCTGCAATAAATAATCCACTCTTGTGATGTGATATAACATGCTGTTAAATGTTACGTGCTTTTACTGGATAGTAACATTTGTTGTTGTGGTGTATTGTACTCTGGCTAGGTTATATAACAATACAATTCACAAAGTGAATTTTCACTTTTCTTTAATAAGTTAATGAGATAAAGCTAAATGAAAATTCCTTTTGAAAAAATATCTAATTGTGTGTAAGAAAAAAAAAAACAGGACTTTTGTTTGCACATCATTCAGTGATTGAAGTTAGTGAAAATCCATTTTGCAAAGAGAAGATGCTCTGCTCCTTTAGTAAATCAATCCTACTGTACAATGTGTGTGTGATAAGGCAAGTGTGTTTTGAGGGTGGCACAGGAAGGGGCCTCAAAACATTACCCTGCCTATGGCCATGCTTGGGCTTGATCTGGGTCTGTAATTTATAGAAAATCAGACTGAAGTCATGACTTATAATAAAATAATGGATACTCGTTTTCGCCTTGGCCTTTTCTTGGTCCTAAACATTAAATTAAAAAAATATACAGAACCTTATGTCTCAATCATAAATGTATGTGTTAGAAAGGTTTTCCCCTTTCAGACAGAAAGTGTAAATTCTATTCAGGCGTTACACTCACTATTAATGAACAGGAATCTCATCATTCTGAACATCCACCAATCTGCTCTATTAATATCTAATTAAACACCCACACATTTCTTCTAGTCTTGTACTGCTATTATATCATGATTTTAACTGCTTTTCATTGTGAATGCCTTAAAAATAGTTTTCTTTCATAAAGTCCAGCATAGAAGAAAGGAATAGAGGGATTGGAAGTCAATTCCAACTAATAGTAATTTCCCCCTTCACAGATCTCCTCACACAAGCAAACTACTAAGAAAGAGGGGCAGCTCAGACCAGGTATGTTAGAATAAAATGCCATTAAACCCAGGCTAGGAAAAACTCTCATCACATGTTATATAACAGAGTGTGCATACTCAGAAAGCCGCTAAAGCATTTGTTTTGTGTAGAGTGAAATTTACCTGGTTGATCCTGCCTTCAGCTGTTCCTCCCATCTCTTCTATGTTCCCAATGCAGTCTGAGATTGTTTAGATCAGCTGTTGTCATCTACTGAGCCTGCTCCAGTTTCACTCCCTTTCTAAGCTCTTCATTTCCTTCTTTGTTTTGTCTGTGCAGCCCCCATGAGTATAGAGTCAAATATATGTAAATATACCCTTGGGTATATGTAATGGTTTGTAACCACTTTATTAATAAAACTTCACACACGCATTCAGGAATACATGTAGGCAGCTGCAGTTTGTCCTCCATCCAGTAGGTGGCACTGTGCTACTGTACTGATAGAGAGGACTAATACAAAGAAAAATTGTTCCTTAAGAGGCACCATAGCTGTCACATAGGTTGCAGCTGTCTGATTGGGCACTGCAACTTCTGGTGACCTTTGGCAGCCGTTGTTTCTCTATATATTTGGGTACCCTTGGCCCTTTCTACATATGGACTTGAGTGATGGTAGACTGCTTACATGACATACTATATCACATAACCAAGAAGTTTAAGTCTGGGATGTTTAGCAAATTCATCATCATTATGAAGTATACAATGGAGGGCTCTCTACACCTCAGTATGACTTTGGTTGTTTTAACATATCTAAATTCCCACACAGCTGAGGAACCCTGTATGTTATATTGCCACTTATTGTGCAGCCATTACAAACCTGTAAACAGCATTTTGTGTTGTGGTGCTTGCTCAAGCTAGTGAAGAAAAAAATATTTTTTGCTGCCTTCTGGTCGCTATAGCAGAAATACTGCTACAGGACGGCACGGGTGTGCAAAATCATGTATATATATATATATACGTGATTTTGCAACTCTGGGTAGGAGGCGCGCATGAGGCGCGTGCGCACCCTACCTGCTCCACCATTTGTGGCCACGGCTGTCAATCACCAGGTCGCAGCTGGTGATTACTTGCCGGCGCCTGGTGATTGCTGAGCATCTCCAATGGGGAGGAGAACTGTTTCTAAACAAAACAGTTCTCCCTGTCAGCTATGCACAGCACAGCCATCCAAAGCAGTGTGCTTACAGTGAAGTGCACAGACACAGCACATAGTAAAACAGCACACAGTTAACCCTTTGATCGCCCCTCATTTTTACCCCTTCCTGCCCAGTGCCATTAGTACAGTATCACTGCTTTTTTTTAGCACACGTTTTGGGACTTTTTTTAGCAAAGACATGTCGCAGAATACATTTTGGCCTAAATTTATGACGATTTTTGATTTTTTAAATTTTTTTACTGGACATGTTTAATAGCAAAAAGTAAAAAATATTGTTTTTTTTTTTAAATTGTCGGTCTTTTTTTTTATAGCAAAAAAATTAAAACCGCACAGGCGATCATATACCACCGAAACAAAGCTCAATTTGTGAGAAAAAGAGGACGTAAATTGAATTTGAGTGTAGCGTAGTATGACCGTGCAATTGTCAGTTAAAGTAACGCAGCGCCGTAACGCAAAAAATTACCTGGTCAGGAAGGGGGGTAAATCCTCTGGAGGGAAAGTGATTAAATAATTTGTTTAGTTTTTTTTTACACTATCTTTCTTTTTGCAGTGTTTTCCACCTCTTTTCTTTTTCTTTTCTTCTAATCTTGTGCAAATGGATAATGTGGAGAAAATAAATATCAAAGTACATTTTTCTGTGGAAGTATTCATTTGTAAAGGGGCTGTAATAGCAGTAATCTCTAGCAGTCTCATGTAATATGTTTTCAATATCTATGACCATCTCTGAAAGTATGTGCCTTGTGTCATCAACAACTCTTGTAATATTTTTGCAGTCTCTGGCTATCTCATGTATCAAGTCCACAGTTTCTGACTATTTCTAGCATGCCCATAGTCTCTGATTATCCATTTTACATACCTCCCAACTTTTGAACAAGGCAAAGAGGGACACGTTCTACAGTGAAGAGAGGGTGTGATCATATGAGTGAGGTTTAAAAGGGTGTGGTCATACTGCCACTTTTGTTGCTTTTTGTCCACTGTGGATATTTCACGCTATTACTCTTCCACTGTACGCTGTGGATCCTTTTACTGGCTTGTATGGGAAAATTGGTTTCAAATGTGGGGAGACAAGGAATCTTAGTGCTAAGTGGGGGGAGAGGGGGCTACTCATGCTAAGAGTGGAGAAAGGGAGACATTGGTGCTAAGTCGGGGAGGGGGGACATTGGTGCTAAGTGTGGAGAGAGGGGGCATTGGTGCTAAGTGGGGGGAGGAGGGAAGTGGTGCTAAGTGTAGAGATGGGGGCATTGGTGCTAAGAGGGGGGCCATTGGTGCTAAGTGTGGGGAGACGGGGGAATCAGTAATTAGTGTGGAGAGGAGCAAAATTGATGCTAAGTGGGGGGGGGGCATTGGTGCTAACTGTGGATATTGGGGGGCTTTGGTGCTAAGTGTGGAGAGATGGGGGCATTGGTTCTAAGAGAGGGGCCACTGGCGCTAAGTGTAGAGAGAAGGGGGCATTGGTGCTAGGTGGGGGGGCATTGGTGATAAGTGTGTAGAGACGGGGACATTGGTGCTAAGTGTGGAAAGGGGGGCATTGGTACTAAGTGTGGAAATAGGAGGGCATTGGTGATAAGTGTGGAAAGGGGGGCATTGGTGCTAAGTGTGGAGAGAAGGGGGCATTGGTGCTCAGTGGGTGGTGGCATTGATGATAAGTGCAGAGAGATTGGGGCATTGGTGCTAAGTATGGAGAGATGGGAGCATTGGTGCTATGAGGGGTGAGAGGGGGGCATTAGTCCTAAATGGGGGGAGAGGGGCACATTGGTGCTAAGTGGGGGAATGGGAGGTATTGGTCCTAAGTGGGGGGAGAGGGGCACATTGGTGCTAAGTGGGGAAAGGGAGGTATTGGTCCTAAGTGGGTGCAGAGGAGGGCATTGGTCCTAAGTGGGGGGAGATGGGGCATTGGTCCTAAGTGGGGGGAGAGGGGCACATTGGTGCTAAGTGGGAGGAGGGGAGGCATTGGTGCTAAGTGGGAGGAGGGGAGGCATTGGTGCTAAGTGTGGAGAGAGAGGGCATTGTTGCCAAGTGGGGGGAATGGGGTACTAGTTCTAATCGAGAGGGGGCATTTGTGCTAAATAAGGAGAGAGGGAGGCAATGAAGTGTGGAGAGAGGGGGACATTGGTTCAAAGTGGGGGTAGAGGGGGGCATTGGTCCTAAGTGGAGGGAGAGGGGGACATTGGTTCTAAGGGGGATGGGAGGAGAGGCATTGGTGCTAAGCGTGAAGAGAGGGAGCATTGGTGCTAAGTGAGGGGAGAGGTGTGCAATGGTGCTAAGTTAGGGGAGGGAGGGCATTGGTGCTAAATAGGGGAGAGGGGACATTGGTTCTAATTTGGGGAGGAGGGCATTGGTGCTAAGTGAGCGGATGAAGCTCTGTGTATGTGTGCAATGTACACTGTGTGAGTGCAGTGTGCCCTATGTGACCGCACTGTGCATGTTGAATGTCACATACCATGGTGCACGTGGTCAGGTTGGGAAGATCCTGGGGCACTCATCCCTGGGACAGCAGGGAAGCACAGCTCTGAGCAGCATGCTACACAGACTGGAGACAGCTCAATGTCCCGGGACTGACAGCCAATAGGAAGCCAGCCAATAGAAAGGTTGTCTGCACTTCTTGTAGGAAAAAAAGACACAGCTCAGAGTGCTGTCTTTGCATTACAGAGGATGGCTAGTGCAGAGCGCAGTGCCAGCTGAAAAAAAAGTCTGTGGGACTCCGGGATTCAGCTAAAAATGAGGGATGGTCATGCTAATTCTAGGACTGTTGGGAGGCATGCTTTTAACATTCCCGACCATCTCTTGCAGTGTGTTTGCAGTCTCTGACAGCATTTTTTGAGCATTACATTCCCATAGTATTATGTGCAGTCCTTTACTGATGTCAGGAGCAACCCTGAGTCTCCCATATCATATCATATCATACCACCTCTACTCTGTTAGGTCTTTGTAAATGCATGTGTTCCAAATGGAGAAATATCTTCTTACTTCCTGTCCTGGAAACACTACAGTAAGTGAGGAAGTATCCGACATTTGATAGTTGTCACCCAAAACAGGGGTCCCCACTGCATGATTTTGTCTTTGCTCTAGTTTCTTTAACAACTTAAAAATGCTAAATTTCATTTCTTAGCCAAAGCCATTGCCAGAGTAAAAAGTGAATACCTGACCGATGCTCTAATCCCTGTAGGCTCTACCCCCCAAAAAAAAGTTTTGGCTGGTATTTCACTTTAAGCCATGACCCTTAGTGTTCTAATTTCAAAGTACTAAGCAAATAGCCTCCAAATTGTCATGGCCATAGCTGGTAGCAATTGATTTGGGTTTGTGTCTGCCACAAAAGTGCACAAAATGTTACTTCCTCACTGCAACTTTTGACAGCTCGATGTGTGAACTTTGTTCTTCTTGTCCTTAAAGGACATTTTTCCAGCATTAACAAGTCAGCAACATAAATATTTAAAAGGGAAAATATAGCAAGATGATTTTTTTTTTGCTTAGCACTAACTTAAGCACATCCCCAGCCTAACACCCTCCAATTTCAACCATTTCCAGAAAGCTTTTAGGTACCTATATTTATCTTATAATAAACCAATACAGCTTCTCCTTCTTACCATGTCATTTCCTAGTGTTTAAGTGCATTTGGCCACATTTACTGTAGTTAGTCATGGCTTTTCTTTACCTTCACTAATAACAACATTTATATGTTCAAAATAAGTGTCATTTAAAAGACAATGCCTTTGACCCATTTTCGGGTATTCTGGGAATTTGTCAGCAGGACAAAATCAATGTCTGCATGTAGCATCTTTTTTTCGATGCTCTTGCTGCATTTCTCTTTATCTTGGAGTTAGTATGTTAAAGTGGAAGTCCAGTCAAAACCTAAACTTAAATCTGCCCCTATCCTCCTTCTAAGCCCTATACTAGCTTCCCTGTTGATGCTTATATTTAAGATGCTTATACTTACCTAATTTAAGGGCATTCTAGTTCATTTACGTGATCTCCCCAGCGGCCGGTTTCAGGTAGGTATCTCTGTTCATGCCAGAGTCAGAGCAATAATTGTAGGTTCATCATTCACTGGTAACTCTGAATTGATGAGCTATAGAGGCTTGACATATTTGGTATCTGATAGACACAATCTCGTTTTTTATTATGTGTAGCCAGCTGCTGGCTGTTCTATGTAGCTGCCCATTCTTCTGCCTTTCCCTCCTCCACCTACACTGTTATGCTGGAAACAAGAGAAGGCTATGTACAGTATAATCCTCTTCTCATGCTGGCTGTGCTTCAACTCTGTGTGAGACTTCACCTCCCTGCTCACTCCTCCCTTCCTGGCAGCAGAGCAAATGCCCAATCAGAAAGCAAGAGAACTAACTATGCAATCTCATAGACTGTAATGCAGTGTGCTTAGGATCATGAGAGATGCAGTCCGAATGCCAGAATTAACTTTGTGAACTACAAATCCAGATAGACTCTGAGACTCAGGAGGAGTAGGAGGAGGAGGACACAGGACTCCTGCAAAGCACTCTGAGAGATACAGAGACTACAACACTGTGTGAGATGGCTGCAGAAATACATATCCTAATAGACTCAGGGAGGAGACAAGGGGATTCTCTTTACTTTCCTCCTGGGAAAAGTTTGGGAAGGAAGTGGAAGTTCAGGGAGAGTGCTGAGCACTAAGGCATTCACACTCCAGGGCGGCCTACTTGCATGCGCCCACAGCCTTACAGAGTGGGTTAGCCGTTCATCATTGGAATGTACAGCCTTACAAAGCTGGTGAGCTGGACATCATCTGTGACTGCAGCCATACAGAGCCAGTTTGCTGGAGCCCAGGCCACCATTCCACAAGGGGTCCCTCTGCTGTCGGTAACCACCACTGAAGCACAGGATTGGTGAGCGGGTTATCAACCTGCCAAACACTGCACCACAAAACCAAGCGAGACTCCAGTTACACAGTTTTTGCCATCAGGCTCTTTAGATACTACTCTACTTAGGTTACTACCATACTTATTCATACCACTGAGCAGTGCCTTACACCTGTTCTGGATAACCCTATTATCTCAGATCCACCTTACACCCCTTCTTACACTTGATGCTTGCCCTTTTCATTACTGTCAAGCTTTGTTCATTTATTCCTGCAAGAGCTCTTCCTCAATCCCCACTTTTTTGAACCGGGAGTATGTGGAAAGCACTCAGCGTCATCATTAGTGCACTGCCAAAAGGGCCCTAACCACGGCGGCTGAACTATTTTTTTCCACATTTTTGGATGTTATTTCTCCCGGTTCATATTATATAGACTTTAGCAATTTTTTCACCTTCCTGAACACTGAAGTCGAGCAGGCAGAATTAGAACTAGCAAATTCACGCAAAGGCCTAAGGCAGACTAGCCTCTGGGGATTTATACTATCCATTTCTGGCTTCCCTATGATACTCTAGGTGATTCTGTTACAATTTAAACTGATTGGTAAAGCCTGTTACTCGCAATTGTCCTGTATTTGAAGTGCATTAATGCCAATGTTGTTAATTTCACACCTTACCTCTGTCTGTTTTTACCTATTTTATAATAATATATATAGTTTTACTAATTGGTCTGGTGTTTGTGTTCTTAGAAATAGCATCATAGCTGGGCACTAGTGTCACTGTCGGTGATTTCTTCATGAAACTGTTTGTGTAGTCACCCTGGTGTGTCAGAGGGGCTGAGATCTTTGAGGAAGTCAAGGCCAGCAACAGAAGACTCATCTTAACTAGCAGCTCCTTTGGAGATAGCACACCATATTTTACCAAAATTTGTGGCATTATATTGTGTCTGTGTGCACTAAATTATATGAGTGTTAATTCACAATTATCATGTGACAAATATTGCCACTGCCCCTATATTATTCTACAGGGTCTCTGCATTTAGAAAATAAACTGTATATCTTTGCACATTTTGTTAAACCTGAAGTCTAGGTATGATATTTAATCCACAGTTACATAGGTGCAGCTTGAAACTTGAAATATGTATAATGTGTACCTGAGGGACCACTGTGGAAGGTGATAATCATTGTAGTAGCCACCGCTACAGTGATTGCTGCGATCTGCCAAGTCTTGTTCCGAGAAGCTTTCCTTCCGCATAGTGATCACAGGGGTCACTCACTCAGTGTGTTGCTATAGCTATTTTAGTGATTTTTATAGCTGAACTATAGAATGATGACCATGTATTACTTTAGAAGCTAGGCCTCCCTTATTCATGCACTAACAAACTGCTGTTGGACTGCTGCGTGAGCTCAGGACAGGATATGATGCTACAGTATGTGGAGGGAAAAGGACTTGCACAAGCCATGTGTTGAAAGACAAAGAAACAGTTGTTTGCAGAATTCTGAAAAGGAAGGAGCCATAAGAAGACTCCACAAGGAAGAACTAAGTTAGGTAACTGTTTAGTGTATGCCTATCACATACATTGCACATGCTTATTTGGTAGAAGAAAAGATAATGTGTGCATGTTGTAGGTATATTTTGTAATATCTGCTCAGAAGATTGCTGTGATGACTATAATAGTGGTGATGCCTAGAGTGATTGTCAACGTCCCCAGTGGCCCCTAAGATATGAAATAAGCATACTTAAAGCGGAGCTCCATCCAAAATTGGAAGTTCCGATTTAAGCCTTTGTTCCCCGCTCCCCATTAAGGATTGGCACCTTTGGGGAGCAGGGGGGAGCGGGTACCCGAATTTGACAGGCACCCGCTCCCACTTCCTCTGCGATCGCATAGGTGATCGTAAGTTGAAGTTGTCCTTCCCCCTCCCTCCCCGTAGTCTTCTGGGACACATGACAGGTCCAAGAAGACTATGGGGCCATTCACAAAGCATAGCGCTTCTCACGCATGCGCAGTGGGCACCCAGCTGTGAAGCTGCAAGCTGTCACAGCCGGGTGCCCACACTGAAGATGCTTGTGTCAGGGAGAGAAGACGGCCGGTGGAACCAGCGGTGGTGAGGACACCGCGGGACCGAGGGACAGGTAAGTGGCTGTATTTTAATAGTCAGCAGCTACAGTTTTTGTAGCTGCTGACTTTTTTTTCAGGTGGAACTCTGCTTTAAATTGGTCCAAGCTGCACCAATTTAAGTATGCAATAAAGCTTTGATTATCAGTGTCTAGCTGCCTCAAAGAAAATACTTAGCAATATGGGTAAACATGTTAGCAACAGCATCAACCTTCCTTTACCTTGCAAGGTGCCAGCCAAGCCTCAGCACATGTTGCTCTTTTAAAAATAATTTCACAAAAAAACAAAAGACACATACTGTATAGCATGGATGGCGTTTTGTGGTGCTAAATCTATTATTCAGTAGTATCTAATTATGTATTCAGCCTCCCAGATTGTATTCAGAAGTATCTAAATCTTAAATTACAGTTTTGCTTTAGCTGATTATCAAGACTCACACAGTACAAAACAAGAAAATGTGAATCTCTGCCATTTACCACAATGTTTGTTATGTATTATTGCTAGTATTACTCACAGTTACAGTCAACCCCCAAGTTACTTTTTCAAGACAACAGAAAATATTTATTCGAAATTTGGGAAGTAGTACCGTGAAGGAAAACTTCAAAATCACTTAAAAGTCAGGCAACGTACCGTAATTGGAAAAATCCACAAGTAATTTATTGAGGTAAGTCTCGGTTTTTAGTTTATATGTATTGTTAGAGCATGCAAACATTCTACATGTAGTGAAATCTATATGAAAATAGTTTCCAATTACCCAACTTATCATGTTTATTCTTATTAGGGCAAAGATATCTATTGCACTAAACTCTAAATCTTTCTGCAAACACAGAGAATGCTGTGCCTAAATTGCTGGATCATTAGTGCAGATTTTTGGGTACAGAGTGTACAAACTTACATTGGCAGTATTCTTAGTCTCCTATCATCATGATAGTGTTCTTTTTGTTGTGGGAGATAGAGGGATTAGGTTCCTGCTAACTATAAAGTGTCTATTTATAAAGCAGCAAATGTGAGTTTCACCAAACTTTTTCTGTTGGAAAATCAACCCATTTTCATTTAAAGCACATGGGGGACAATCCACTAAAGGTTATCACAAGCGTTATGCCGGTCAGGTGCCGACATATCACATGCGATACTGAAAATGTTAATTCACTATTGCTAGTATGCTGTATTTACTGCAAATAGAGAAACTGCTTGGTAAATACCACATAAAAAGACAAGTCAATTCACAGAAGGAAATAAATAACTAAATGCATGCTGTAATTAAGTAGTGGTCGAGGCATGCAGTGTTTACTGGTTGTTAGGGAGTGGGCAGCCGTGGGTGTCCTTAACAACCAGTAACTATCATGGTTGATAAGGAACAGGCGGCTGCTGCATCCTTACCAACCAATGAGTCATCAGCTGTCAGCGGGGGTTCCCCGCTGACAGCTGAATATAAAAATAAGAATGGCAATTAAAATTAAGCAAAAAAACGGCATGGAGTCCAGCCCATCCATACCAAGCCAAAATACAAAAAAATAGCATGGGGTGCCTCCAAAATCCATACCAGACCCTTAACTGAGCGTGTAGCCCAGCAGGTCAGGAAAGGGGTGGACAAGCGAGAATTCCCCCCCCACCTGAATCATACCAGACCACATGCCCTCAACATAGTGGGAGCTTTGTGGCAGGGGGGCTCTGCCCCCCGCCTCCAAAGCACCTTGTCCCCATCTTGATGATTACAAGTTCCACTTCTTTACATCCTTGGCTGTGGTAGCACAGTGGCTAAATGGTTAGCACTTCCGCCTGGCAGCACTAGGGTTGTCGGTTTAAATCCCAACCACAGCACTGCCTGCCTGTAGTTTGCATGTTATCCCTGTGGCTGTGTGAGTTCCCTCCAGGTACTCCAGTTTCCTCCCACACTCCAAAGACATGCTGGTAGGATAACTGGCTCCTGTCTAAATAGACCTTAGTACGTGTCTGCATAAATGTGAGTCAGATTGTATGTTTCTAGAGGGTTAGACTGCTGAGAATGTACTATATATATATATAAAAATATATATATATATATATATACACACAGTGGGGATCGAAAGTTTGGGCACCCCAGCTAAAAATTTGTATTAAAGTGCATAAAGAAGCCAAGGAAAGATGGAAAAATCTCCAAAAGGCATCAAATTACAGATTAGACATTCTTATAATATGTCAACAAAAGTTAGATTTTATTTCCATCATTTACACTTTCAAAATAACAGAAAACAAAAAAATGGCGTCTGCAAAAGTTTGGGCACCCTGCAGAGTTAATATCTTGTACTGCCCCCTTTGGCAAGTATCACAGCTTGTAAATGCTTTTTGTAGCCAGCCAAGAGTCTTTCAATTCTTGTTTGAGGTATCTTTGCCCATTCTTCCTTTCAAAAGTCTTCCAGTTCTTTGAGATTTCTGGGCTGTCTGTCACACACTGCTCTTTTAAGGTTTATCCATAGATTTTCAATTATGTTGAGGTCAGGAGATTGTGAAGGCCATGGCAAAACCTTCAGTTTACGCCTCTTGATGTAATCCCCCGTGGATTTCGAGGTGTGTTTAGGATCATTATCCATTTGTAGAAGCCATCCTCTCTTTAACTTCAGCTTTTTCACAGATGGCATCAAGTTATCATCCAAAATTTGCTGAAATTTTATTGAATCCATTTTTCCTTCTACTCATGAGATGTTCCCTGTGCCACTGGCTGCAACACAACCCCAAAGCATGATTGATCCAACCCCATGCTTAACAGTTGGACAGAGGTTCTTTTTATTAAATTCTGTGCCCCTTCTTCTCCAAATGTACCTTTGCTCATTCCGACCAAAAAGTTCAATTTTAACCTCATCGGTCCACAGAACTTGTTTCCAAAATGCATCAGGCTTGTCTATATGTTCATTTGCAAAGTTCAAACGATGATTTTTGCGGCGAGGATGTAGAAGAGGTTTTCTCCTGATGACTCTTCCATGAAGACCATATTTGTACAAGTATCTCTTTATAGTGGAATAGTGTACCACAACTCCAGTGCCTGCCAGATCTTTCTGGAGGGATTGTGCAGTCAAACGTAAGTTTTGAATTGTTTTTCTCACAATCCTGCGAGCAGTTCTGTCTGATATTTTTCTTGGTCTTCCAGACCTTGCTTTAACTTCCACTGTTCCTGATGACTGCCATTTCTTAATTACATTCCGAACAGAGGATATTGACATCTGAAAACGCTTGCCCAGGGTGCCCAAACTTTTGCAGACGCCATTTTTTTGTTCTCTGTTATTTTGAAAGTGTAAATGATGGAAATAAAATCTAACTTTTGTTGACATATTATAAGAATGTCTAATCTGTAACTTGATGCCTTTTGGAGATTTTTCCATCTTTCCTTGGCTTCTTTATGCACATTAATACAAATTTTTAGCTGGGGTGCCCAAACGTTCGATCCCCACTATATATATACTGTATATATATATATATATATATATATATATATATATATATGTGTGTGTAAAGTGCTAAGTATATTGATGGTGCTATAAAAATACCTGTAATAAATAGTTGTGTGGGTCAGCGGAGGGCTTATTGGAATATGGAAGCCCCCTTTAACAGATCCCAGCCCCCTCTCCTATGTGAATGAGTATGGGGTACTTGAAAAAAAAGTGTAGTGTAAAAAAACAAAGGAGGCAGTTTTTGACAAGTCCTTTATTAAAAAAACAAAAATAAAAAAAAGTCCCCTGGTGTAGATCCATCGTCAATCACAATGCCCACTGTCATCGCTGACCCCAAAAAAGGCTAAACTCTCAATGAAGGCTCCCGCCACCTGACAGTTCTTAAATAACTAAGGGGCGGGGCCACCTAGTGAAGTCAATTTTTTTTACATTTTGGCGTGGGGGTTTCCTTCAAAATTTGTACCAAACCCGAAGAGCTTGGTTGGACCCCACGCCATTTTTAAAATTAATTTATAATTACCAGCAATTCTTTTTTACTTTCAGCTGTCAGCGGGGAACCCGCATGTTTTCACTACTAGAATACCACATGACTTAATAAAATAACTCATGCAGTATTTTAGTAGCGTTTTTTAGTGAATTCCAAAGTGTTTTTTTTTTTTAAATGCTGTGCGGTATCTTAATGTAAGGGGGCAATCTGATGGGGATAACTGACCATATCTAAGGGGGTACTCTGATGATGTAAGGGAGCATTCTCATGGAGACATCTGATGTAAGGGGGCACTCTGATGGGAACACCTGATGTAAGGGAGCACTCTGATGGTGACCCTGATGTAAAGGGGCATTGTGATGGGGACTCTGATGAGGACATCTGATAGAGGGGGCACCGATTCTGTTTAATCATCCTAACCTAATACGAGCCTAATACATAATAGTGTTTGCCAGGCCATGACACTAAATGACAGACTGTCATTGACTCAGTGTTGACATTATGCCTCTGACCTTTTTTTTACTGCACCCCCAGGCTAGATCCAGCCCTGACTCTCACCTCCTTCTAACTGCTATTCTAAGTACCCTGAATTAGATACTTACATACTTATTCTTAGAGGGGCAACCAAACTGATAAGAGGCATGGAGGAGCTCAGCTATGAGGAAAGATTGATCCTCTGGATCAACTGTGGGTATAGGATTGTGTATATAGGACTGTATCATTTTTTTTTCCTTTATATTGGTTGAACTAGATGGACTTGAGTCTTTTCTTTCAACCAAACTATGTAAGAGGGGCTTCCGTTTCCCCCACAAAAAATAAAAGCAAGCAGCTACAAATACTGTAGCTGCTGACTTTTAATATAAGGACACTTGCCTGTCCAGGATTCAGCACTGTCCCCACCAGAGCTAGTTCTTCACTGGGCATGGGGAATGGTCTTGCAGTCTTCGGGGACCTGTGATGTGTCCCTAAAGTCTGCAGGCCAAAAGGGGGGAAGTGAACTTAAGCTCAGACCGTCTAGGCAATCTGGCCAGAAGTGGGAGCAGGTAATTGTCAAAATCAGGTGCCCTTCCCCCCCCCAAAAAAAAAAAAAATTAGGTGCAAATGTTAAAAGGGGGGGGGGGGGGCAGACTTTTGCATGAAGTTTTGCTTTAAATCCTTAATAAAAAGATTGAAAGTAAAAAAAGAAATGTGTTTGGTCTGATCATTCATTTTATTTTAAATTATGCACTTCATACAAATTCTGTCAAGGGTATGTAAACTTATGAGCACAACGGTATCATCCCCTTGTAATACAAGAAAACAGATTCGATGAACTCGTTTTATTTTCTGCACCAAACACATCTGCTTAGCGGCTCATCACTCAATCACTCTCCCACTTGTCACGCTGATGCTATAATCTTCTACTTAAATACATACAATACACAAAACTATAAATATGTGCCTGATCTTCATCATTAAAGACTAATTAAATTTCTAATTTTAAACAGAGAAAAAAGCGGCTGCAGTTTGTTGACATCTCGCAAAGTATAATTAGCAGAACTGACAATGCCTGTTATTCATGCTGAGTCCAATTATAAGACACCAAAATGTTTATCCCTCCAGTGTTTGCTATTTTTTAAATTACAGAATATTTTTAACAAGGACTGTTCATATGAGTATAAATTAGGTAAGACTGTTCAAGTTCAGGTGACCAGATGCATTAGAAAACTAAATGTAGAAAAGAGTATTGTGACCTAAAATAAAATAATAAATATCAATGCAAGCATTAGGCCATGTTCACAGTTAGAACTGAGTCAGGGAGGAATGCATTGTGCAGCAGGTATCTAATAATTTAATTTGTTGGTCTGTAGCTTTTCCGGTTGGTGCTCTTTATACAGTTTTATACATAAATTCATAAAAGACATCTGTACATCACAAATAAATTTTGCCTAGTCAGCAAATTCACCAAACTTTAGCTGGACATCACAGACCTGCAATATTGCCAATCAATATATAGTGAATGACTGTATGTTAGCTGAATTATTTTCTTGGATTTGCCTAGACCAGTGGTCTCCAAGCTGGAGCTTGGGGGCCGGATGCGGCACTTTACTTACCTTTATCCTGCCCTTGGGGTGCTATTACTCCCACTGATATAAGACACTATTCCTTCCACTGACACCAGCAATGTGGCATAATTCCTACCACTGACACCGAAAATAGGGTACTCTTCCTCTTCCTAAAATCAAAGATGGGAAGCGGTTTACTCCCACTGAGGCCAGGACAATTTCTACCCCCATTGGCCACAGCCCCCTCAAAGTCTGAAGGACAGTAAACTGGCCCTTTGTTTAGAAAGTGCAGAGACCCCTGGCCTAAACTGTTCCCTAATAAATGTATACTGATTAAATCCAAAAGCAAACATTTATATACAATATATTTATACTGCAGCCCACCATTTCTTATATGTGATGGCTTCATTAGTTTTCCCTTTAGCCTTTCTTTCTCCTATTTTCAGTTGGTGATCTGAACAGTAAGTCTGTTGTTTTTCAATAGAACAAGGTGTCATGCAGATGTAGCAGTTAGGGGGTTCAGACAAACCATTTACCATTGACAGGAGTGCTAACAATGGTCAGCTTTTGTTTATTTATGTATAACCTTTATCCCAAAAGGAACAAAATGTTGCTGTAACTGAATATAAAGTGTTAGCTGGAGTTTGGCTTCAGCTTGTTTAGTGTATCTAAATCTGCTAGTACATCTAACACTGCCCTACCCCTTGATTGGCAATACTGCTGTCAAAATGTGTCTCTGTGCTTCAAAAATGGAAGTAATGTCTTCAATGCACATGGAGGTGAGATTGGAGAACCGTAAATATCCCGTTTGCAAAACGAATATTTAAAAAATTGATGACCAAGTACATTACAGGATAAATTATAGGCAATATTAATATTTTATGGCCAAGGTTCTACATTAATAATAACAAAGCTATCTCTCAATCAATAGGTCATAGGAATATAAATATTGCTCTGGTCCATAAGGTGCGAGAGCTAAAGTGGTTAATATTCAAGGTGTACAGGAAAAAATGTAAAAAAGACATGCTGGTAGGTTCATTGGATCCTGTCTACTGTAAATTGGCCCTAGTATGTGTATGTATGAATGTAAGTTAGGGACTTTAGATTGTATGCTCCTTGAGGGTTAGGGACTGATGTGAACAATATATATATGTAAAGCGCTGCGTAAATTGATGGCGCTATATAAATACCTGAAATAAATAAACGCAGACTTCCTTAGTGCATCAGCATCTAACAGGACTGTAGTAAAGCCCAATGGAAAAGCAGATCCAAATTTACCTAAGGAAAAAAATGATAGAAAATTCTTAACAAAAACATAAAACAGGAGACAAAAACGAGTGTAGGGCCCTTCTAGTATAGGTGCTTGGATGTAAATAGTTAGATTAGTGTAGTTTGCTCTTCTACCTAACAGGGGAGCTAGTAGCTAAGTTTATCCTTGACATTCTGATTAACAGAGTGCTGTAATCTATTAGTCAGGACTGCTCATGATATTCTGGTGCTGTTCAGTTGGCTTTGAGCTCCTCCTGCCCTCTGAAAGCCAGTAGAGCTTTCCAGAATATAGGTGGGAACTACAAAAATGAACAGCATGACTATGGATACAGTTCTGGCCAATTACAGGGGGAGGATGGCCCCATTTAATGCTGGGAGATGGTATTTATATTCTGGGAGCACATGGGCTCAGGGTCCTTCCCAGAGTGGACTGCACCACGCCAGGGTTGGGGCAAGCTTGCCTCTCCTGGCACCTGCTGCCAAGAGGCCTCAGATGGGCTACCTGAGGGCCTGAAACAGGAACTGACAAGTGGCCCTGGTTCTCCTAAAAGCTGACTAAGGGGGAGTATAGCAATTGTGCATACAAAGATGGACGCGGTCCTCCATCTTGCTAAGGATCCTCCATCTTGTATCTCTCTCTCTCCTCCAAATCCCCCCTCCCTCTCTGTTGAGTGACACATGGTCCCTGGATGCTGAGTTCAAAAGGCATCAAGGCCCAGCGGGAGAGCTCATGGTTATAAACCCCAATTAGCCTGCCCCCCACCCCCCTATGTCTGCGAGACTCTTGCTTGGAAAAGGATCATAAAACCATAAATCAGTCCTTCGCTGGGCTTCAAAGACATTCCAAATAAGCCATAAAACAGACATCACATTCAAAATCCACTTTCCCCTATGATTTCATATCGTGGAATATGGAAGACTTACAAGCAGACCAGGCATATACTCAGATCGGTCACTTTAATACAAGTTGCCTGATATATTACACCCCCTAGCAGACATCTACAGGAGAGCAGAAAATGATATCTCCTTAACCGCCCCAAGCAGGTATGTCATATTTCATATCTAGACGTTCAGCAGATGCTGCTGTATATTAATGTACTAGTGACTAGGCTGCTAAATGCACCGAGGGTAAGTTATGGATCATGATATAAACGGGGAGGGATTTTGGTTCTAGCTGGGGGCTCCACCAGCAACACCCTCCCCAAATGAGGCGATTGGTTCTCTGCTTCAAGGAGACACCCTGCTGAGTTCCTAGAAAAGCTGTTATGCTTGGAGCAGAGAGCTAAGCTAATCTGAGTTGAGCTTAGTTGAAGAATTCTCCATTTTAACATCGGAACCAACTTTGGGAGATAACGGCCTTTTTGCTCAGGAAACTTGATCTGCTAAACCAAGGCTGACAGCAAGTACTTTATCTCTCTAAACTTCTTTCTGTTTTCGCTTTGCTGTGTTATTGCTCTCTGTATATTTATATATATATATATTGGCTACATCTTTTTCTGTAAATATTTTTATTGCACCCTTTTGACCTTTTATTAATAAATCTTACTTTCTGAAAGAATTGAACTGTTTCTAAAGCTCTTTAATGCAAACTAAGAGTCCCTGCCTCTGAAGAGTGCTATTGTTTGTGTTTTAAACTTCTCTATATCTCTGCCTGCGGTGACAGCGCTATACAGACACTTAGGCAAACATCATAGTGTTATTGCTGATATTGCCAAGTTTCCTCTTTCTCTGTACAAAAAGGAGGTGGTGGCAGTGTGAAGGGTTAATTAACCTGTCCCAGTAACAATCGCTCCCAGGCTGCCGGTACACAGATTGTGGTCCATTAGCTGGAAAATCTTTGTGCAGGGTGCAGCTGGGCGTGGCATTGTTACGTACGTGACAGCACAGTTTTAGATTGGCTAGTCCTTTGGTCACGAGTTTGGTGAGAAGGGCTGGGGTCTGACACCGCGATCGTCACAGGGAATGTGCTGAGTATCTGTCTAGTATCACTGAGAGAAGCTGCCGTGTGTTTTACAAGAGCCTGTGAGTACATTGTGGGATCTTGGGGACCTGGTACTGTTAACCCCCCTCTGTTGTCCTCTAGTCAGCTAAGGGCCCAGCTAAAAGGGTCACAGGCTAGTGATCTGAAGAGCTCTCCCTGCTAGCCACATACTACAAGAGACTTTGCTCAAGCTTCTTTACTACTACACTGATATTATAGGAGAAGTCTACCATCTGCTCCCAGCAAGGGACTTTGCCTAAGGCTCTGCCTTAAAATAGCTAGTGTCCTCAAGTTGTGAATAGTTTTGTTTTGGAGTATCCTCCTGAGAACCCCTTACCCTACCCAAGTTCCTCTAAAATAAAACTACAAAACAACACCTAGTCTGGTCTTTGACTACAACAAGCTAAATTTGTATGCATCTGGCTGCAAGAAAATACCTTGTGCCTGGCTGTCAGCATAGTAGTGGGGAATACTTGGGCGATACTCAAGCAGCACCTATGGGGATAGTGCTACACATATATTAAGGAAACCAGTGGCCAAAGCACACAGAGACCTGCTCAGAGATGGCAGCAACTAGCAAACTGGTCTCTGCGTAATGGCCCAGCCTGACAATGTAGCATTTCCGGGTACAGGGTACCAGCTGCTAGGCTCCAGTTCCGGGTACAGGGTACATTCTCCCAGGCGATGCCAGGCCCTAACCTGGCATGTTTCCCTGTTCGCTGTCCATTCTGTCAGTATTTTATTAAGATCTTTTGCTCAAGCCCTGAAAGAGGAGGTTTTTTCCCAAAACGCATTTGTTGTATTTGATACTCTTAACCAATAAATGTTTCAAAAAGTCCTCCAAGTGGGGTGAACTTTTGTACCAGGTGCTCCTCTGTACACATCCAAGAATTTACCATCTGGCAAGCGATTTCTTTTGTTGCTAGCAGAGGCAGCAGCCTAGGACCAGAACAGGGTCCACCTATACTATATTTCAAACTTGGATCTGCTTCTTTAGAGGAAAAATCACGTTACAGTACATATATTGAATGCAAATTTTACTACTATCGTTCCAGCGCTATCACACACACATCAGACTGTTCCCTGGCCACATAACTAGAGAGAGTGACACCATCCCAGCAGACTGGTCTATACATGCCACTTCTGACATTCAAATGTGGACATTATGTTTTTATATAAGTGTCAAATCTCCTTATCAGATGAGAGCCCTGAAATCTTGTTCCTACTGTAGAGCCTGGGCTACGGAGGGAGACCATGCTGTTCTTGCAGCAGTCTGTCAGCTTGTGAAACCATAGTGCCTTATTGAGCTTCAAATTAAATGCAGGGCTTTATATAATCTAGACATTTTGGAATATTACCCAGTCATTTGTGTTTTTTCCCTATATACTTACTTTATGTGACTGTCACGAGGTATTTGTACTCTGTTTTATGTTTCTATTCAGAAAGAATTCAAATACATTTTACTCAAATTTCAAATGTGTTAATTTAGACTAACAAGGTGAGAAAGTTTTTCCGCTTGATGCAGGAGGGATGTACATTTCATTACCTCCATCTTCACCCAGCATCGTACATCAGATTTTACCCCTCCACTCTTTAGTCTACTTTTGACCAGGGTTTGCCGTCTTTAGACCAGTCCTCCAAAGTATAGTTACAAATATTTGGTGTGTAAATACAGGCTACTCCAAAAATTAGGGCTTGACAAATCCAGGTTTCAGGACAGTTGCAAGCTCCTACCGCCACTGGCCACAGCTGGAGGGTTTCTTCCTGGACTCGACATCAGCGGTCAAATCCAGGCCACAGATTTTCACTTTGTGGGTGTAATTTATCCTTTGTATTTCATTGATTAAAATTGACTAGATGATCAGTTGAGCCTCTTTTTTGAATTTTCCACTTAACTCTATACATTTGCGCTGCGGACTATCTTTCTTTTTTGCACTCCAAAAAAATATTTTCTTATCTAAGTATGTATTTTAATACATTCTTCCAAATCTTCCTGTATGTTATCATTTCAGATTTTGGATTTACTTTAAGAGCATGATATCAAAGCAGATAAGAAGAATCCAAAACAATAGAGTGCTTGGAGAAAGTCAGCTGCAACTGCTGTTTTTTTTGCATAAAATAAACTGAATAATTTCATCTTGGGTTACTCATACTCATGTTACCATTCATTGAATATAGGATTGAAACCACCTACCTAGTTTGAGATACTCTAAGGCTTAATTTACACTCGTAGTAGGGGGTGAGGGGAGGTGTAAAAAGACATGGTTGAGCTACATATTTACTGCCCCCAACAACTCCCCCTTAAAGTAGAGCTCCACCCAAAAGGGAAAGTTCACATTAAGTACTGTTACCCTACTGCCCTTGAGGAATTGGCACCTTTGGGGAGCGGTGGTGGATCAGGTACCTGATTTTGACAGGTACCAGCTTCCCCTTCCGCTGCAACTGCTTAGGTGAACGGAAGCGGAAGTTGTCCTCCCCCCCCATAGTCTTCTGATACTACATACATGGGGGGAAACGTGACACTTCCCAGAAAACTAAGGGACCATTCCATTCGCAAGGCGCAACGCTGCTCGCGCATGTGCAGTGGGCACCTGGCTGTGAAACCACAAGCTGTCACAGCTGGGTGCCCACGGTGTGCCAGGGAGTGAGGAAGGCCAGTGAAACCAACTGCAGTGAGTTCACCACTGGATTGTGGGACAGGTAAATGGCAGTTTTTTTAAAAGTCAGCAGCTACAGTTTTTGTAGATGCTGACTTTTATTTTTTTGGGGTTTGACGGAAGCACTGCTTTAAGCTGCAAAGGGAGCTGCTGAGAGCCTGAGTCGGCTGCTCCTTTCCCCTCCACAGCCCAGCAGTTCAGTGAGCACTGGGGGGGGGGGGGAGCAGACACAGCTCTCTGCTCAGAGCGGCTGTGAGAACTTGGTGGTCAGCGGTCATGTGATTGCTGAGTTCTCACACTTAGAGCCGGCGGGGGACATATGCAGCATTGGACCGATGCTGCATCCACCTAGGTAAGTGTGATTTTTAAGAAAAAAACTAAACCTCATACTTCTCTTTTAACAGTTTATTTCATGAAGAGGAGACTTGGCACCTTTGCAAGCAATAAGACCTTTAATGATCTTTTTGGAATTTTTTTATAGTTGATTTACAAAAAGTGTAAAGCAATCTTTGCCTCGCCTTGTGAATGAGTTGAAGCTTTAGTGATTTCTATCATCCCATCATGTGCAAGCAAAATCGTTTTTTTTTTTTTTTTCCTAGCATGTGATTGGGAAATCTTTGAAAAGTGAATTTTCACCACATTTACTAAAGTATTTTAAAACTTCCTTTCAAAGTGAAAATTCACTTTGAAAAAGTGAACACAATCCAGTTCTTTAGTAAATTAGCCAGAATATTTTGCTTGTTTTTTTAGTTTGTATCCTGTTTTTTGAGTGTCCTACTAAACACTCACTTAAAGCTCATATGAGATGGTGTTTCTGAAACCAACTTTTTTTTTTTTTTTGTTGTATGTGTTCTTGTTGGGGAGATGTACCCTTAAAAACCGATAGGAAATCCATAATTTTACAGTTGTCACCAGCACATGAAAAGAAGTAAAATCTTCCAGTAGAGACACAATCTTTGAGCACAACTATCTAAGAGAGATTTTTCTCTTGCTTCATATTGTTTCTTTTATTCTCTGGAACAGAAAGAAAAGATAACTTTCCCCAGCAAGGCACAGCAAAAAATAACCTGACCTGAGTTGTATCCTTCCCCTATTTTATCCAAAACTTTAAAAAACTAGTATAATTTTTTATTAACTAGGAAAGCCTCATTGGTGTTCCTTCTGATCTTGGATACATTTTTGTACAAGAGTCAACTTCTGAGCACCTCCTCTCCCTACCCTGGATGACACATTAAGTACCATGTTTGAAATGGATAAGCTAAAAGTCCATCTATGTGCTAAATTAAAACCTCTTCAGGAGTAGACCAGTGATCTACTGCTGTAAACTTGCTGCTATCTCTTGTCATGACATCATCATACTGCCATTGGGGTTTTCAGGACCCTGTCAGAACCCCATCAATGGACAGCCAATTGGAATTGTCCACATTAATAGACAGTAACACAGACAACTGATGGTTTCTTTCACTCTGCAACCCCGAAGAAGATCCCACATTTCATGTAACAACAGGTTCAGTCTTTTTTTTAAATATAATTTGGAATTAGCTAGAGGGGGCTGGCTAACAGTGTGTATGAATTTGGGGGGTGAGAGTACCGTTAAAGCAGAGCTCCCCCCTAAAAAGGGAAATTCTTCTTTAAGGCCTCCTCACCTTTCCTCTTCACAAAATGGCACTTTTTTTGGAGGGGGGGACAGGTACCCGCTCTCACTTCCGCTTGGATTGTCTAGGCAATCCAAGCAGAAGTTACCCCCCCTCCACAGTCTTCAGGGACACGTCACAGGTCCCAGAAGACTGCGGGACCATTCACAATGTGCAGCGTGGCTGATACATGCACAGTGGGCACCTGTCTGTAAAGCCATAAGCTGTCACAGCTGGGTACCCATGGTTGAGATGCCAGTGCAGGGGACAGAACATTGATGGAAGGAATGGCTCAGGTGAGCACATTGCTGGATCATGGGACAGGTGATTGACTGTTTATTAAAAGTAAGCAGCTACAGTTTTTGAAGCTGCTGACTTTAAGAAACCCGAATAATGACTGGAGCTCCTCTTTAACTTTACAGTAAGCTTTAAAGGTTAGAGATTGGCCCCCAGCACATCTACATAGCAGGGCCCAGTGATAAATCCTTCAGTGTTCCAAGATGACCCTGCCCCCTCCTATCCCTTTATCTGTTGGGAGTTATCATAGTTGCCACTGTTGTACTACTGAGTAGTAGGACGATGGCTAGGCTTAGTGTCAATAATTCTCTCATTATCAGTTGACAAAGACAGGTATTCACAGTCACCTTGAAGAAGAAAGTAAAAGCTGGAGAAAGAAAAACAAGAACAAAGTAGGTTTGTTGCCTATGGCTTTTTTTCTAGCCTATGTTATTTTCCCATATAATAAAATCTAAAACCTGACAGCTCACGATGGATGGATATCCACTTTACTTTCTTTCCCTGCGTTCTACCTTTATAAATAGACCCTAAACAATATTGAGAACATTGTCAGATTTGTGGCATCTTTATTGCTTTTTCAGACTCTTTAGACAAAAGGAAGTGTTTTTAAGCTCTCTATTGTTTATATAAAAGCACAAATTGTGTTGTTTGTACCACATATAGAGAGCAAAGCCCATTTGTATACTACATTTCCATTAATCTACAGAGGAAAACATGATAGTAAATTATTACTGAATGAGAAAGCTCTTATAAAAGTTCTGTCAGCTACTACTACAGTATCTTAAATCTCGAATCTGAATATGCTTGTTTTCATCCTGAACAGAGAAAGTGGAAATTTGAAACACAAAACACTATTTGGTGAAATAAAGAAACTATATTTCAGTACAGCTGATGACGCTTACCCATTTTTACACATCTTAGTCCAGTCGACTCAGCCGATCGGACAACTTGCAGGTTTTTTTTTTTTTCGCAAAATTCTTTTACACACAACCAACATCATGGGGTTTATTTACTAAAGCTGGAGAGTACAAAATCAGGCTCACTTCTGCATAGAAACCAATCAACTTCCAGATATTATTGCCAAAGCTTAACTGAACAAGCTGCATTGGCTACCTTGCACAGATGCTCCAGATTTTGAGTGCATCAGTTTTTTAGTAAATCTACCTCATGTGACGTTTCCTGTAAGCATGAAAGACCTTGAGTCAGTGACAAGGGAAGCTACTATCATGCAAAAATGTTGGTATGATGCCACTCCGCTGCCTTAATGCACATCAACAAGGGCCGTCATCATGTAAAGCCTCAAAAAATAGGAATATAAAGATAGTAGTCCAGTACACTGGACATAAGAATTTACTATGCTTGAAGGACCGCTACAGTGCCTTGAAAAAGTATTCATACCCCTTGAAATTTATCACATTTTGTCATGTTACAACTATAAAACATAAATGTATTTTATTGGGATTTTATGTGATAGACCAACACAAAGTGGCACATAATTGTGAAGTGGAAGGAAAATGATACATTTTTTTCCAAATTTTTTATAAATAAAGACTTTTTCAAAGGCACTGTACATGTTGATACAGGTCATATGCTCTTCAGCACCAAACAGGTCCTGGCATGCACATTAACCTCTCATGTACTGCCACACATTTTAAAACAGCACTTCAGAAAGCACCCTTGGGTAGCCAGTGTGCCTTTGAATGACTATTTATTTATTTCAGGTACTTCTATAGCGCTGTCAATTTACACAGCGCTTTACATATATGTATATTGTACATTCACATCAGTCCCTAACCCTCAAGGGGTGTACAATCTAAGGTCCCTAACTCACATTCATACATACACATACTAGGGACAATTTAGACAGGATCCAATTAACCTACCTGCATGTCTTTGGTGTGTGGGAGGAAACCAGAGTACCCGGAGGAAACCCACACAGGCACAGGGAGAACATGCAAACTCCAGGCAGGTGGTGCCGTGATTGGGTTTCGAACCAACGACCCTAGTACTGCCAGGAAGAAATGCTAACCACTAAGCCACTGTGCCAACTATAAACTAATCAGCTCGGTTCACAGACACAGTGTACAGAGCTGATCTAAGTGGGTCTGTACTATGTGATTGTTGAGATGACTAATTACAGTGATCACAAATGTAAACTGTGTAGTGTTTATATTGGAAAGCCCTTCCCTTGCTCTTACAAAGAAGGAAGGCAAGGAATGGAGAACCAATGAATGAATGAGCCATTACTTCCAGATTGCAGCACAGATCAGCAACTGTGGTAGATCAAGATTTGTGTCACCCCAGCATTTCATATTCCTGTTATGTGTCTGTGTTACCATGTACTTGTATGAAAAAGTATCCTGTTCCCTTTGCATTTCTTCCTTTCTGTGAAATATCTGGTGAGCCTACCAGTCCCCATGGTTTCCTATTTAAAACTGACCACACCAGGTCATGAAAGCACCTCAATCCCAACATGGTCAAGTTTCTTTTTGAAATACTACTCGGGAGCACAGCCTTCTTCATTAGGAAGGGCAGTGTTCTCTGCCTCCAGCTGACACCCCCCCCCCTGCAGTCTCCATACTGAGCTCTCTAAGTCCCTTATGCAGTTGAGAACAGAGGTTATATGATCACTTTAAAAAAAAGACAAAAATAGGTATATATATATATATATATATATATATATATATATATATATATATATATATATATGTGCCTGAGTAGACCAGGGAGCTTCATATCTGTCTGTGCGGTGAGACAAACGCCTGTGTGGCGGCCAGCCTCTAAAGAACAAGGAGATAGAGACTAGGTGTAGCACCAGGATGCACCTAGTCCCTATCTCCCTGTACTTTAGAGGCTGGCCATACAGGCGTTTGTCTCACCGCACAGACAGATATGAAGCTCCCCAGTCTACTCAGGCACAGAACTACTTCCAGGATGGAGCAACTCCCTATAAAAGCTGGGAAGATTTATAGAGGCCCTAATGAGCCCACTACCTTCAGCTGGGCTCATTACCTCACTGTTGAAGGGCTCAGCACTTCCCCCTAGTGCAGTGGTCGGCAAGCCGTGGCTCGCGAGCCACATGCGGCTCTTTACACGCTTTAATGCGGCTCTTGTGTGCCGGGCACCCGCTCCCCTCCCTCCTCCCGGCGGCAGGGACTCTGCAGCGTGATCCAAAAAAAAAACAGCCAGGGCAGCACGCTCAAATGCAATGATTGGCCAGTCTCGCTGCCACTCACATCCTGATAGCCAGTGATTGGCTGTCAGGATGTGTGTAGGCGGGGCAGCGTGACGAACGTGAGAGGAGCTAGGCTCCTCTCACAGTCCGCCCTGAAGACCGGAACGGCGCGGGAACACGGCGAGAGGAACGCGCGGAGCAAAGGTAAGTGAATTGACACAGGGGGGACTTGGCTTACTACTTGCTACTTACTTACTACTACTATATGAGGGATGAATTAATATGGGGGATGAATTACTATAGGGGGGATGAATTACTATGGGGGATGAATTACTATAGGGGGGATGAATTACTATGGGGGATGAATTACTATAGGGGGGATGAATTACTATGGGGGATGAATTACTATAGGGGGGATGAATTACTATGGGGGATGAATTACTATAGGGGGGATGAATTACTATAGGGGGATGAATTACTATAGGGGGATGAATTACTATAGGGGATGAATTACTATATGGGGGATGAATTACTATATGGGGGATGAATTACTATGGGGGATGAATTACTATGGGGGATGAATTACTATATGGGGGATGAATTACTATACGGGGGATTAATTACTATATGGGGGATGAATTACTATGGGGGATGAATTACTATATGGGGGATGAATTACTATGGGGGATGAATTACTATAAAAACTTATTGAAACTAAAAACAGTGTACCATCCTATGTATTTTCAGTTTTAAAAATGTGGCTCTCAAAATAAATTTCAATCGTGGTTTTGGCGAGATTTGGCTCAGTTGAAAAAAAAGGTTGCCCACCACTGCCCTAGTGGAACAAATCCACATAGAGCCTGAATCTTGGATAAATGTATCTGCCATCCTGGATGCAACCAGGTGATTTTACCTGCCTACTGTCACAATACATATAACACCCTGCTACAATGCAAGTTGGAGGATGTTAAGTAAAACACAAGATGGCATTGTCCTGCAATTCAGTGGCACTCATACTCTGCAGCCCCATGGACCTTGTATACTGAACTGCAGGACTTTGCTGAAAAACAGTGTACCACAGGACTACATTTCCCAGAGTAGTTGGTGTGTTGGTGGGGGCATTTAGAAACAGAAGCCTGGGAGACTGGACAGGCAGTGAGAGAGGAGAGCGCTGGAGAGCAGAAATAGAAATAGAAACGCAACAAGTGAGACCAGAGAACCTGTGGGGATCTTCATCAGCAGAGAAAGAGAGACTGCCAGGACCTGCTGGATGCCACCGATCGGGTGAGAGAGTCCCATACACCAGCCGAACAAGTGAACACTGACATTCTTCTCATATCTGCCACTTTCCTGCACACAGTTGCAGACATTGCATATAGTTAACACGTGTTGCAGCCTAGTTCCCCTGGCTGCTACTTTTGAACATATTTGCAGCAAAGTCCAATCATCAGAGCTGACTGCAGTGCATGTCTTCTGCAGGCCAAACCACATCAGTGCACCCTTAACCATCGGCCTGCCCTCTTAACCACTTGCCTACCGGGCACTTATACCCCCTTCTTTACCAGGCCAATTTTCAGCTTTCTGCGCTGTTGCACTTTGAATGACAATTGCGCAGTCATGCAAGATTGTACCCATATGAAATTTTATCATTTTTTTCTCACAAATAAAGATTTCTTTTGGTATTTAATCGCCGCTGGGCGCTTTACTTTTTGCGCTATAAACAAAAAAAGTGCAAATAATTTGAAAAAAAAGTTTCTTTTATTCTATTATAACATTTTTCAAATAGGTAATTTTTCTCCTTCATTGATGTGCGTTGATGAGGCAGCACTGATGGGCACTGATAGGCAGCACTGATGGGCACTGATAGGCAGCACTGAGGTGGCACAGATAGGCGGCACTGATAGGCAGCACTAATGAGGTGTCACGGATAGGCGGCACTGATAGACAGCACTGATAGGTGGCACTGACTGGCATCAGTGCCTGGCACTGACTGGCGGCACTGCTAGGCATTGACTGGCGCAACTGCTGGGCACTGACGGGCACAACCGCTGGGCACTGACTGGTGGCACTGACTGGCAGAACTGCTGGGCTGCACTGATGGGCACTGGTGGGCACAGGTGGGTGGCACTTCTGGGCACAGGTAGGTGGCATTTCTGGGCACAGGTTTGTGGTACTGCTAGGTGGTACTGGTGGGCACTGCTGGGAACAGGTGTGTGCACTGCTGGGCACAGGTGGGTGCACTGTTGGGCACAGGTGGGCGTCACTGGTGGGTGGCACTGCTGGGCACCGATCACGGTGCCGATCCCTGCTCTGACAACTGCCGGTTCTCGGCAGTACTTTCCTCGCGCTCTAACAGCGTGAGGAAAGTGCAGCCGAGAACCGGCAATTGCATTTCCCGGTGATCAGCATGTCATTGGACGCGGCTGATCACGTGGTAAAAGGCCGCAGTGATTGGCCTTTTACCACATCACGTGATCAGCTGTATCCGTAGGACACAGCGATCACGGAGATCGCCGGGGGGGAGCCCCTGGGGGCGCGCAGGAGAGCGCGTTCTGGGAGGACATCATATGACGCCCTCCCAGAACTGGCCGGCCGCAGTGTAGCCATCATTCGGCTATCTGCGGTTGGCAAGTAGTTAAAGGAACCTCTACCACAATTGCCATTGGTTACTGCAGCCCAGAGTGGAGTTGCCCTTTGCCAGAAAGTGCTTCTGCCAACTTCTGACACCTTTGTTTCTAAAATTTGTAACCTGCTCAGTGCATTAAAGGGACTCCACCCAAATCGATTGCCAATTAAAGGGATAGTACTTGTGCTTCCATCTTCCTTTTCTTGCATCAATCCTTTGAGGGACTGTCATCTTCATCTCTTTCTACTTGTGCACCAACTGGGCCCCAAAGAGCATGCAGAAGATTCCTCACTGCACTTCAAGGGACATTGACTAACCTGGTTAAAGAGTGTCCTATCTCAGATTTAAACCTTGCCATCAGATTCTGAGGGCCCAAAGTGAGCTAGTTCAAACTTTGAGAGTTTTCCTTGCGCACTGGGGACTAGAAACACCTCTGGGTGAAGGTATTGGGTAAACTTCTATAAAACAGACCTGCTAACACTGATTGAGATTCTGCTGTATGTGTTGCTTCTTTGCTTAGAGTTGCTGTTTAACTAGCTTACATTGAAATTTAATACGAACATCATATCAGTTTACACCAATCTGTCTGTGATTCTACTCTCTAGTGGTAATTTACTCTGGTAAAAAGAATACTGTGGTGTCAGCATGGGGTTGGGCTTTCAGAAAGGGGTCCAGAACGGCAGGGAGCCTGAAAATAACTCAGCAACTCCTAAGGGTGTAGTGCTACAAATATATAAATATCTATACACAAATGTGTTGCCTTGCATTCCTATTTTAAACTGATTGGGTTGTTTTATAAGGTGGTGTTTCACATATACTTTATTCCTTTCACCCCCTCTCCCCTCTTATAAATCTGATCTCCAGCCTGTCTCGTTATGGGTATGTGATCCTTCACATACCCATCATCTCCATCCTACTTGTCACGCAGCAGAGAGGCTCCCACCAACCAGCAGGATAGGTATACAAACAGGTCACCCTGGCAGATGACGTGGGCTCCCCTGAGGTGTGGGGTCTAAGCACTAACCTGTGTTCACCAGAGCTCTGGATGGTGGATATGGGTTTTGTTGCATGTTAGTATGAGGTCGCAATCCTCAGGATGGTCCCACCAGGAGGTGAGCAAGCTGGGGTCCAGTAACAGAGATAGCAGGAAGCGATCAAACAGAAGGGAAGTTAGTAAACAAACCAAAGTTCAGTAACAAGTGGCTGTAAGTTGGGATGAGGCAGAAGCGAGTCAAGGAACAAACCAAAGGTCGGTAATGAGTGGTAGCGAAGGTATGGTCGGCAGCAGGAGAGAAAAGCGAGATATGGCTGAAGAAGGCACAATCATTCAAAGAATTGTCCAGGGAGCTGTCCAGCATTTCAGGCAGCGTAGCAAAAACAGACATTGCTAGACACAGCAAAGTCCCAGGTTCAGACCTAGGCCCTGACACTACTGCTGTATGTGACCTGTACATTAACCCCTTCCCTCCTTATGTATGATTGGTATGCACTGTATCTAGTGCATCAATACCAGTAGCTATGTTTTACCTACCTCAATACCATGTTTCCTCATCTCTAAAAAATTGTGGCTCAAAAAGGGATCATTTTAGGGGTGGTTATACTGTCCTGGCATTTTTAATTTACATATTTGATCAGTTTTATAACAGAAAGTAAGAGAAACAGTATTTTTTAAAATGTTCGAATTGTCTTTAATTAGTAAAAAAATTAAAAACCCAGTGGCTAATAAATAACATCAAAATAAAGTTCTGTCTCTATAGAAATGGCACAAAATTTCTTTCGGTACACTGTTGCTTTACCGTGTAGTTGTCAGTCAATTACAGCAATATCCAAGGAACTCATCAAAAAAAGTGTGCCTTCACCCTTGCCATGGACCAGCATAATAGTTAGGCAACTAGCATTTGCAGACAAAGATGTCAGCAATGGCAGTCTCCATATTCATTCAGAAGAGATTTTCTTTGAATGACACTTTAAAACATGCACTATTTTGCCAAAAGTATTGGGACACCCCTCCAAATCATTGGATTCAGGTGTTACACCTCCATGGCCACAGGTGTATAAAATCAAGTACATAGGCATGCAGACTGCTTCTACAAACATTTATGAAAAAATGGGTCGCTCTCAGGAGCTCAGTGAATTCAAGCGTGGTACCGTGATACTGTAGGTTGCCACCTGTGCAATAAGTCCATCCATGAAATTTCCTTGCTACTAAATATTCCACAGTCAACTGTTAGTGGTATTATAAGCAACTGGGAACAACAGCAACTCAGCCAAAAAGTGGTAGGCCATGTAAAATGACAGAGCGGGGTCTGGAGTGACAAATCACACTTCTCTGTCTGGCAATCCAATGGACGTGTCTGGGTTTGGAGGTCGCTAGGAGAACGGTCTTTGCCTGACTGCATTGTGCCAAGTGTAAACTTTGGTGAAGGGGGGATTATGGTGTGGGGTCATTTTTCAGGGGTTGGGCTTGGCCCCTTAATTCCAGTGAAGGGAATTCTTAAGGCGTCAGCATACCAAGACATTGTGGACAATTCCATGTTCCCAACTTTGTGAGAACAGTTTGGTGATGGCCCTTCCTGTTCCAACATGACTGTGCACCAGTGCGCAAAGCAAGGTCCATAAAGACATGGATCATCGAGTTTGGAGTGGAGGAACTTGACTGGCCTGCACTGTCCTGACCTCAACCCGATAGAACACCTTTGGGATGAATTAGAGCGGAGACTGTGAGCCAGGCCTCTTCATCCGACATCAGTGCCTGATCTCACAAATGCTCTTCTGGAAGAATGCATTCCCATAGACACATTCCTAAACCTAGTGGATAGCCTTCCAAGAAGAGTTGAAGCTGTTATAGCTGCAAAGGGTGGATCAACTCAATAGTGAACCCTACGAACTAAAATCGGGATACTATTAAAGTTCATGTGCGTGTAAAGACAGGCGTCCCAATACATTTGGCAATATAGTATATGTTGCCTCTTCCCAATCTGCACACTCATTTTTTATTTGTGCCCCCGCAGCTCCATTCAGTGGCCAGTAGCAAAGAAAATACCTATGATCTTCGCATATGGAGGAATATGTAACTAACCCCTAGTCCTTTCATATGAGACAGTGTTTGGCCAATTACCAAGGAGCAAGACTCTCGCATGAGGTGGGCAGAGTCCAATATTGTTTCCAACTCCCTACATATTTCTCAATAATGGCAGATTAATCGGAAGTAAAAATAAACTTTCTCTTTCATCTGAGTTTTTTATGGCAAAACAAATAGGGAGGAGGAAGTGACCTTATTACATAAGTCCAAGTCTTCTACTCATTGTAAGATTGTGGCTGTTAAGGATTGCTTTTTAATACCATTCCACAGTTCTAACTGGAACATGCATGAGAGAGAGCTTTATACTTTGACTGAATCATTACTATTGTGGAACGTGTAAAGAATTAGAAACAATATACATCTGTTATATAAACCGTATATTCACCGTGCAAATGAGATATGAAAATATATATGAAAAAAAACCCTCTAACACCTGGGTTTGGAGGGACTTACTTTTGAATGTTACAAAGTCAGAGGGCCACTATACTACCTTAACCTGCCACTATGCTGCCCTAAATTGATACAATACCACCCTAATCTGATACTTTACCGTCCTAGCCTGATACTATACTGTCCTTGACTGACACTATAATGATTTGTTACATATTGTGTGTGGAGGAGGAGCTCTGCTGCCTGTGCCCCGACTGTGTGCAGTGCAGGGATGGTAGAAGGAGCTGTGCCCCTGTCCTCTGCCCTGCTAGTAGTGACACGTCTTCTGCCCTGCCAGCAGTGACCCGTCTTCTGCCCTGTCATCAGTGACCCGTCTTCTGCCCTGCCAGCGGTGACCCCTGGCTTCTGCCCTGCCAGCGGTGACCCCTGGCTTCTGCCCTGTCATCAGTGACCCATGTCTTCTGCCCTATCATCAGTGACCCCTGTCTTCTGCCCTACCAGCGGTGACCCCTGTCTTCTGCCCTGCCAGCAGTAATCCCTCTCTTCTGCCATGCCAGCAGTGATCCCTGTCTTCTGCCTTGCCTGCCGCCTGCCTTGCCAGCCTTTCAACATGCAGTATATATATACTACATGTTGAAATGGATTTTTATATATTACAACATATATGAAAAATGAGATGTGAAAATATATAAGAAAAAAAACCCTCTAACACCTGAAAAAATGCATAATAAATCACTCACCTAAGTCAATAAATGGGTACTTAGAATGTGTAAGCATGCAGCTACCCTAATAGTGAATAATGCAATAATCACCTCATAAAACGATGAATAAAAGCAGTGCAAAAAATAAATACATTAAAAAAAAATTATATATATACAGTATATATATATAGAAACATACTAGCAGTGAAAATATGACAAAAAATATAACACTGTAAATATACACAAATATTTAAATCATTTGACATAAGTCCAACTGATAAACGAAAATTGTGATGAAGTGCACAGTCCTTATTGATCCACCAAAATCACCAGGTGAGCAATCATAACGATAATTGATTGAGTGAAGTGCACTCAGATGTCACCACGTGCTCCAGAGGAAAACCTCACCCAATTCAGTAGCACTGAACAGATATCATGGCCCATGCACACCTGATAGGCAATAGCGCTTGTGGTGAGTGTCAGCGTAGTACAGATCATCAATCAACAAGCTCTTCATCAATTACAGACTGATATGATGGCGGGACATCCTCCAAACTATTACACTCCTTAATCAAGGAAAGATGTAAAAGGAAACTCATAGCGTGAATCCATTAAAAAACATTTGGGTAGAAAGTATTGCACTCACATGAAATAAATGAAAGCATGCCAAAATATCCACAATAACCGTAAGGGTTCCTGTATATCACATGAAGCGAGCGTCTCACCCGATCCTTCTCGCTGCACGCGAGCAATACGTCACTTCCGGCAGGAGATGTAAAATGGATGCCTCTGCACAACGTATTCTGTATACATATACTTATTAGGATTTTTTACCAAAGACATGTAGCATGGCCTAAATTTATGATAAAATTTGATTTTGTTAAATTTCTATTGGATATGTTTTATTGCAGAAAGAAAAAATTATTGTTTTTTGGTTTATATAATGAAGAATAAAAAATTGATCAAATACCACCCAAACAAGGCTCTATTTGTGTGAAAAAATATATAAATTTATTTGGGTACAGCATTTTATGACCGCTCAAATACCTGTTAAAGTAGCGCAGTGGTGAATAGCAAAAAATGGCCTGGTCATGAAGGGGATATAACCTTCTAGATCTTAAGTGGTTAATCATTGCTGTTCAGCAGTCACATGACATTTCCCAGGTATCTCCTGTCCTCAGGGAAGGATTTTCTTTCTTTCTTACCTTTTTGCAATAACATAATGTATGTGGAGTTTAAGTTGATTGGCAATAGCTTTCACTTTGTTCACACTGTATAGAGATCTAGAGGAGGTTCTGCCTCTCACAGAGACAGACTCCAGCCCGTGTCTATGGTGTGTATGTGCTGGGAGTAACAGGATGATTAAGCCTCCATCAATCTCCACTTTATATTCCACCCCCATAGTGTATAGCAATATGAGGACAGTGGGGAGGAGGAAGAGGGAGTGTCATTTACCACCCAGATGTGACTCTATAGTGGGCTGCGCAGATAAGAAAAAGGAGGAAATTACAGCTTAGAAGGGAACTGTAACTGGAGCATGCTCAGTAGATGTCAACAGCTGATCTATTCTACACTATCTCAGGCTGCATTGGGGACACAGACAAGGAAGGAGGGACAGTCAACAGTAGGATCAACTAGGATTATTGCAGCCTACAGAAAACAAATTCTCTAGTGGATGAGTATAAAAACAATGTAATACAACATGTAGTTACAGTTTTTGATCATTTGGGTTTAATGACACTTTAATGATTGTGTAGCCTCCTCTGGTACATTAGCTGAGCTGTCAGTGGTGTTTTGCAATAATAAAAGTGTAAATGAAAAAAAAAAAGCATTTTTAGCTGCCATATACACAGATCTATCTTTGGCTGGTTCAGCGGGGACTGGCTGAATTGTGGATCTGTACGTAGCATGGGACTATTGGAACCCCTATTCAATCAGCAGCAAACAGCCAATCGTCTGCAGCACTGAACAGTGTATTCTGACAGCAGAGAGTCGCCTCCATTGTCTGGATGCAGGAATCACTGGCTGAATGAAAACAAAAAACTATACATTTCTACCCAGGTGTACTGCAGTGTTGTCTCTATATAGTACAGACTGTCTGCAAGTAGAGGCATATTTGTTCCAATACAGCCTGCCAGCAATGCCACTGTTCTCCCTCTCCTTGAGGAAAGTAAGGGAGAGAGGCAGACCACTGAACATTTCCAGGGCTGCGTTCAGCTACAGAGAGAGCTGGAAGAAAGCCCCACCCACCACCAGGGAGAGTAGAAGCAGTAATGTAATGCTGTGCACCCCAAGAGAGGACAAAGTTTGCTGGGAGGAGCAAGGACTTGTGGGAGATGTAGTCCGCAAAGAGGCTGAGTCTGTGCTGTAGTTTTGCTCTTGAACTACAGATCCCAGCATTACCAGAGCTCTGCAGAGGAGTTAGAAGAAGGACTGTTCCTGGAATGGAGTCAGTCTTTGGAGATGCAGAAAGTTGCTGACATCTTCTGGTCTATGGGAACAGCACTGTCATGTCTGGTGTCGTCGCCTGGTCGTGGGGCAGACATCACTGCAGCTGGCATTGCTGAGCCCCAGACGGAGAGCGGGTTCGTCATCCTGTGTTGGTGAAATGCCACTGGCTGTACCCTACTGAACCCTATTTAACCTCCCTAGCGGTATGATTATGTCCATATTTCTGTGCTCAAAGCGGTACATTTTTTTGCATGGAAATATATCATTTTTTTTATTGTGAGCCTGTAATTCTTAGGAATAACTCACAGAAATCTGTCCGAACAAGAGTCTAGTAAAATTTGAAACACGAAATCATAAATTATAATTTAATAATCATAAAAAATAATAATTTAATAATAATACATTTAATTCAATAATGTAATCAAACCAAAAACCATGAAATTTGAAATATAGCGCCAAGTTCACACATCACTGAGCAAAGTCGCAAAATTGTTTTCAGTGTCTGATGATGAATTTCCACACAAATCATTATCACTCAATTCTGCAAGTGATTTTGATTTACTATCGCTGTTCTCTAGCCGGTCTAAAACCGCTTTTGACCTAAAGGGACGCTTTTTGGACGCCATGGACATTTCTCAGTTTCCAGGCAGAAAGAACAGTAAAAATGCAGGCAGGGCACAGGACAAAGCACTAGGGACAAAATGTATGTGAAATGGTTTGATACAGTAATGTTTTACTATGTGATTTTAGTGTATTTAGTGAATGTCACTTTTTCAAATTTTTAAATTTCCCGCCAGTTCCGTTCCCATACGTCCAGACGTCGCAGGGAACGGAACCTGAAAGACAGATGCCGGCATCGGCTGGAGATGTCCGGGGACACTGCAGGAGGGACACTGCGGGAGTGCAGGACAAGGTAAGTGAAACAGAGATCCCAGAGCAGCGCAGCAGTGTATTCCCGAGTGTAGCTCGGGGGTTACTTTTGGTGCTGAAACTTTACCCCGAGCTACACTCGGGAATACCGCCAAGGTAAAGGAACAGTATTGCTCACTTGGGACACCACTTAGGCACTTTTACCCGGGTTCGGAGGGACTTACATTTGAGTGTTCAAATGTCAGAGGGCCACTATACTACCTTAACCTGCCACTATGCTGCCCTAAATTTACACAATACCACCCTAATCTGATACTTTACTGCCCTAGCCTGATACTATACTGTCCTTGACTGACACTATAATGATTTGTTACATATTGTGTGTGGAGGAGGAGCTCTGCTGCCTGTGCCCAGACTGTGTGCAGTGCAGGGATGGGAGAAGGAGTTGTGCCCCTGTCCTCTGCCCTGCCAGCAGTGACCCATCTTCTGCCCCATCATTGGAGACCCCTGTCTTCTGCTCTGCCAGCGGTGACCCCTGGCTTCTGCCCTGTTATCAGTGACCCATGTCTTCTGCCCTGTCATCAGTGACCCCTGTCTTCTGCCCTGTCATCAGTGACCCATGTCTTCTACCCTGCCAGCGGTGACCCATGTCTTCTGCCCTGTCATCAGTGACCCCTGTCTTCTGCCCTGCCAGAGGTGACTACTGGCTTCTGCCCTGTCATCGGTGACCCATGTCTTCTGCCCTGTCATCAGTGACCTGTCTTCCGCCCTGCCAGTGGTGACCTCTGGCTTCTGCCCTGTCATCGGGGACCCATGTCTTCTGCCCTGCCAGTGGTGACCCCTGGCTTCTGCTCTGCCAGCGGTGACCCCTGGCTTCTGCCCTGTCATCGGTGACCCATGTCCTCTGCCCTGCCAGCGGTGACCCGTCTTCTGCCCTGCCAGCGGTGACCCCTGGCTTCTGCCCTGCCAGCGGTGACCCCTGGCTTCTGCCCTGTCAGCGGTGACCCATGTCTTCTGCTCTACCAGCGGTGACCCCTGTCTTCTGCTCTGCCAGCGGTGATCCCTCTCTTCTGCCATGCCAGCAGGGATCCCTGTCTTCTGCCTTGACTGTCGCCTGCCTTTCAACATGCAGTATATATATACTGCATGATGAAATGGGTTTTTATATATTACAACATATATGAAAAATATTTTTTTAAATATATTCTTCAGATTTTTTTTAACAGATAAAAAAGTAATTTTAACATATATTTATATATATATATATATATTTGTAAATGCATTCCAAAAATGTAGATTTGTAATTTTAAAGACATACAGTATATTTGAAAATGTATTTTTAAAAATATTTTTCATATATTTTGTAATAAAAACGCATTTCAACATACTATATATATATATATATATATATATATATATATATTTTTTTTTTTTTTAATATATTGAATATGGCCAAAATTGTAGTATTTCAAATATGTGTCACTATATTTGGGAAGAATATTTTTAGTCACACATATTTCTTGTGAACTAGAACAAGTGTCCCCATTGGAAGATTTCCCCTTTCTGGAGTCAACCCAAAATTTGGGATTTTCTTTTAGCCCCCTGTTCACACTGCTGCAACTTGTCATACAAACTGACAGTTCCAAATCGAGAGAGTCACACCCTATTGTCAGCAATGGACCTTGCTAAATTGGTACAACTCTGTCGGAGTCGCACTAATTTTGAAAAGAGTTCCTGCACTATTCTTGGCTATTTCAGGTGCGACTTGCATTGACATCTGTTCATGAAGTCACACAGAGATCAGGCAAGCTGCATCTGAAATCGCACCGGGTCCGCAGGTTTGAAATCACACTACTTCAAGTGAAGTAGCATGATTTCAATGTCACATTCAGTGTGAACCAGGGCTTACTTTCACTTTCAATGACAATGGCAAACTGGACAAATAGAGAGGGGGAATATCCCTAACAGGGACACAGCAATAAACACTGACAGGGGTTCTAATCCCTCTCCACTCTATACAAAACCTAAAAGAAAAAAGTTTTGCCCCTTCACTTTATCCAGCCCTTAGGGCTCTATCTCATTCACTGACACCAAGGAAAGGCACAACTCCTCTCAATGGAATAAACGACAAGGCCCAATGGTGGGGCATAATTCCTCCACTGACACCAATGACGGGGCACAATTCCTCCCAATGACACCAATGATGGGGCATAATTCCTCCTAATGACACCAATGACAGGGCACAATTCCTCCCAATGATGGGGCATAATTCCTCCTAATGACACCAATAATGGGGTATAATTCCTCCCAATCACACCAATGACAGGGCACAATTCATCCCAATGATGGGGCATGATTCCTCCCAATGACTCCAATAATGGGGTACAATTCCTCCCAATGACACCAATGATGGGGCATAATTACTCCCAATGATAGGGCACAGTTCCTCCCAATCACACCAATGACAGGGCACCAGGGGCGGACTGACCATTTGGAAACTCTGGCACTGCCCGAGGGCCCGGGGTCAGTAGGGGGCCCCATGAGATGCCCCTGGTACCTTTTTCATAGGCTTTTTTGAGTTTGGGCAAGGACACAGGGGCCCCATGATCCCCTATTGCCCGGGGGCCCCATGAGTTGTCAGTCCGCCCCTGCGGGACACAATTCCTCCCAATCACACCAACAATATGGCACAATCCCTCCCAATGATGGGGCACAGTTCTTCCTAATCACACTGATGGGGCACAATTCTTCCCAATCACACTAATAATGGGGCATAATTCCTCCCAGTGACACCAACAAATGATGGGGGATTTTGTACTCCCACTGATGCTGGGACATTTTGTTCTCCTGATGGCCACAGGAGAACAGTTACAGTAAACGTTCCCTTTATGTAGAAAGTTTGGAGAGCCCTGCTCTACATGATGAGCTGCACTCATTACACATCCCCCGCCCCGGCCAGCCCTCCTCTGCTCTCCCTCCCAAATTCTCTTCACTCTCCTTCCCATACAAAGAAATGAAGGCACCGTACGCTCAGCCAATCACCGCTCTCCTCTCAGGCGTCACACGCTATACGCACGGCAAGGTTGCGCTCTCATTGGCTGTAGAACGTTTCCAATCCGTCTATTGGAGTAACCTGGAATAGTGGGCGCGGCTACCTGAGGAGGTTGTTTTTGCCCGTGTTGCGGAGTCTCCGCTTCCGGTACACAGGAACGTCCGTCACCGGGAGAGCTGGCGGCTCCTCTGAGGTGAGTGTGTGTCCTCCGAGGGAGAGCGGTGTGCGGCTTCTGTGGCTGGGCGCTCCGTACTCCGCTATGTATAGTGAGCTCCGGGCACACTGTGCCTTGTAGTCCCGGGGAGGAGCTCAGTCATGTGTCGGGAGTTCCAGGCTCTCACCCGCTGCTGTGTTGCAGAGCTCCCTCCCCTCATACGGGTGTCTGGCTTCTTCATCCTTTACAGGGAGTTCCGGATCCATAGAGACACCCCCCCGCTGCACGTGACGTCACACCACTCCGCAGGGCTGTCCGGTGTCATCTCCAGTGACACCTTCCAGGCAAGGATCACTGGAGCCCCCTCCTCCTTTCTACAAATGCGGTCCATTCTTTCAGCAGATCTCCAGTTTCAACCATTAACCACTTCAATACTGGGGACTTTCACCCCCTTTGTGCCCAGGCCAGCTTTCAGTGCTGTTGCACTTTGAATGACAATTGCGCGGTCATGCAGCGGTGAACCCAAGTGAAAAACACGTTTCTGTTATTGCAAATAAATAATTGTTCTTCGTAAATGTACGGCTGGTTCACATCATGTGTTGCAGTGCATCCAAAACACACAGAAAGTAGGTTACATGGTTGTCAGTGGCATAGTTCACACCAGTGCTTGCAGTTCCTGCGTTTTTGGTTCCAGAAAATACAGTAGAATGCATCCCAAATGCATCGGTCCCCAGTACATTAACCTCCCTGGTGTAGCTCGGGGTTAACTTTCAGTACCAGACGTGGTAACCCCGAGCTACACTCGGGAATATCCTGCAACGTTGCTCCGGGATTCCCTCCAGCACTTCCCTTTCCTACGCGCCCGTGATGTCCCTCCTGCAGCATCCATCTCCTCCGGCCAATGCCGGCATCCGTCTTCTGTTCCCTGGGATGTACGGGGGACGGAACGGCGGGGAATTCAAAAATGTGACATTCACTCAATACACTAAAATCACACAGTAAAACATTACTGTATCAAACCATTTCACATACATTTTGTCCCGAGTGCTTTGTCCTGTGCCCTGCCTGCATTATTACTGTTCTTTCTGCCTGGAAACTGAGAAATGTCCATGGCGTCCAAAAAGCGTCCCTTTAGGTCAAAAGCAGTTTTAGATCAGCTAGAGAACAGTGATAGTAAATTAGAACCACTTGCAGAATTGAGTGATAATGATTTGTGGGGAAAGTCGTCATCAGACACTGAAAACGATTCTGCGACTGAGCTCAGTGATGTGCGAACTTGGCGCTCTATTTCAAATTTCAGTGTTTTTGGTTTGATTACATTATTGAATTACATTTATTATTATTATTATTTTTTTATTATATTATAATTTATGATTTTGTGTTTCAAATGTTATCATACCCGGAATGTTTACTAGTCTCTTGTTCTGACAGATTTCAGTGAATTATTCCTAAAAATTACAGGCCTACAATAAAAAAAACATATTTCCATGCAAAAAAAGTACCGCTTTGAGCACAGAAATGCTGACATAATCAGACCGCTAGGGAGGTTAAAGGCTGCTTCACATTAGATGCAGTCCAGTGTGCTTTTTTTTTTTTTTTCTGCATCAATAATGCATGCACAGTGTTTTCTATGTATTCCAATGGTCCTAGTTCACACCAGTGCAGTCAGTTTAATTGGTTTAATTTTTTTCTGCATGGAACCGTACTGGAACATAGCAAACTGCACCGGAACGGAGTGTGGTGTGAACTGTAAGGGCTGGTTCATGCCATAGTAACGCAGACTAGATGCATGCATGTTTTTTGCACATTCCGGTACGTCTTTGACACGTTCTTGTGAGTTTTTATGCATTCCGGTTCATTGTTTCCCCTCTTTTTTTTCAATTTAAATAGGGACATGTGCATTCCGGTGCATTTTTGATGTGTTTTACCGCATTCCAGTACATTTCTATGCAGGAAAAATGCAGCCTGTTCTACTTTTCTTTTTCTTTTTTTTTTTTCCAACCAGAACGCACTGGAACTGCAAGCACTGATGTGAACTGTGACATTGACAACCATATAACCTACTTTCTGTGCATTTTGGATGCAGGAAAAAAGCAGCGGAAACGCATTTAGTGTGAACTGGCCCTAAGCAGAAACGTATCCAGAATGCATCTAAAGAGCGTTTTTGTGGTGTGAACTGGCCCTAAGGGCCCATTCACACTAGAAATTGCAAGTAATTGATGTTTTTTTGGTTTTTGTTCATCCTCAACTAAGAAAAGTCCTTTCTATTGCTCTCAGCCTCCTCCAGATTCCTTTATTATGCCGTTGTGATCCAACTTCCTGTCAGTGGGTGACTACATCAGTTTTTCATGGTGAGGTTTTTAACCAGTTGTCTCCGATGTGGCGCATGCATGCATCCTCTCGGCAGGTGGGCTTTAACCAGTTGCCCTCCTGAGGTTTTACCTCCCCCCCCCCCCCCCCCCCTCCCTCCTGACCAGGCCATTTTTGTTTGCATAACGGCGCTGCGTTACTTTAACTGACAATTGCACGGTCATGCAACGCTGCACTCAAATTAAATTGACGTTCCCCCCCCCCCCCCCCCCCACAAATAGAGCTTTTTTTCAGCCATACAAAGCAGTGTGCAGGAGCTGACAAGGGAGAGAACTGTGTTTTTTTTCATTTCTGTCCTCTGTCGGTAATACTTGGTGATCTCCGGGTGCCGGCTAGTAATCACTGGCCGGGACCCAGTGATTGACAGCCAAGGCGGCAAAGGTAGGGCGCACACGCGAGCCACGTGCACCCCTCCACCCGGAACTTCAAAATCACGTGTATATATACACGTGACTCTGTGCACCTGTGCCGCCCTGTAGAAGTTTTTCTGCTATAGGGCGGATGGGAAGCGGTTAATGTAAAAGTGGGAAAAAAATTAAAGGAAGAATTCCCTGGATTAGGATAAAAATGTTTGTAATTTTCTGTGAGCAAAGAGTGGGGGATAGGGGAGAACTGCACTGTGTGTGTTAATGGCTGCACACAGCCCGATTTGGGATCAAGCCCACACGCCTGTCCCCATAGGGAGCACTTGCTATGGGGGCAGACACAGAAGAGGAGCAGGAGCCAATATCACTGGCAATTGACCCCAGAAAAGGAGGTTGGGGGCTGCTCTGTGCAATGATATTGAGTATACTGTTTATTTTTTTAATTTAAAAAAAAAAAAAAAACTGCCTTTGAATATGCTGTAAGTTATGCAGTGTAAATGGAAGCATGTAACAAATAGAAATCAGGCAATATCCCAGTTTGGTTGCCACACTTCTGCCTCGCAGGACTGGTATCCTTGGTTCAAATTCCAGTAAGGGCATTATTTGCATGGAGTTTGCATGTTGTCCCAGTGCTTGCGCAGGTTTCCTCTGGGTACTCTGGTTTCCTCTCGCACTCTAAAGGCATGCTGATAGGTTAATTGGATCCTGTCTAAATTAGTGCTAGTATAATATGATGTTTAAATCCTTATGGAGTGATGCACTATATAGAAATATGAATTACAGGTGTGCTCAAAAATTTGCATACCCGTGTGTGTGTATATATGTATGTGTATATGTGTGTGTGTGTATATATATATATGTGTGTGTGTATATATATATATATGTGTGTGTGTATATATATATATATATATATATATATATATATATATATATATATATATATATATATATATATATATATATATTTTGTATGTACCAGTTTTAAAGAAAACATGAGTGAGCAGCTAAAACACATTTTTTATTTTTTTTATGGGATTCATATTCAACTGTAGGTCATAAGAGTGGCACAATCCTAAAACAAAACATAGCAACAATTAAACAACTGAAATGACCCCTGTTCAAAAGTCTGCATACCCTTCGTTCCTAATACTGTGTATTGCCCCATTAGCATCAATGACAGCATGCAGACTTTTGTAATAGTTGTCTATGAGGTCCTGAATACTTGCAGGTGGTATAGCTGCCCATTTTTGTTGACAAAATGCCTCCAGGTCATGGAAAGTCTTTGGTTGTTATGCATGAACTGCACTTTTGAGATCTCCCCAGAGTGGATCGATATTAAAGTCAGGAGACTAACTTCAGAGACTTCACCTTTTTCTGCTGTAACCACTGTAGGGTCACTTTGGCCTTGTGCTTAGGGTCATTGTTGTGCTGGAAAGTCCAAGTGCATCCCATGCACTGCTTTTGTGCAGAAGAATGCAAATCGTCTGCCAGTATTTTCTGATAACATACTGCATCCACTTTCCTTCAATTTCATAAGATTATCTGTGCCTTTAGAGGTCACACACCCTCAAAACATCAGTGAGCCATCACCATGCTTCACAGTGGGCATGGTATTCTTGTCGTTATAGCTCTTGTTGACCCCTCTCCAAATATAGCACATTTAGGCTAGGTTCACATCTGTGCGGGTGGTGCTGCTGCGGATCCACACGAAAATCTGTGCACCCGCACCACCCACACAGAGGAATGCGGACCCGCGGGTGTGTGCCATTAGTTCTAATGGCATGCCACCCGCACTGGAAAACGCAACCATACTGAGAACCGAAGTTCCCATGTGGGCTGCGGTTTCAGGAGAAGTGCAGGGAATTCTTCTCGGTGTGTCACAGGGCACGGGAGTCCATTCAAATGAATGGGGTCTTGTGCCCACACAAAACGCGGCCCGCATGGCTGCATATATGTGAACCAGGGCTTGTGGTTGTGACCATAAAGCTCCATTATGGTCTTGTCACTCCAGATTACAGTGTGCCAGAAGCTATGAAGTGCGTCAAGGTGTTGTTGGGCATACTGTAACCAGGCTCATTATACATAGACACTAATTGCAATTGAAAGTCACAGAAGTGGGGAAATTAACCTTTTAATTGCTATTTTAACCTGTGTGTCACCTTGTGTATGTACCAAGGCCAAACATTCCAGGGTATGTAAACTTTTGATCGGGGCCATTTGGGTAATATCTTTTATTATGATTTAAAAAAGGAGCCAAACAACTCATATGCAGGAGTGTGGAAATTTTTGATAAAACTACTTGTCCAGGGACTACATTGGCTCCCCAGTCTACTTGTCCCTCATGATAATCTACTTTTCCAGATAAAAAAAAAATATCCTCCCCTCCCTGCCTCTCTCCAGTACCACACCTGGGGACTAGCAGGGAGGAGAGAGACCTTGCAGTGTTATGAGCACCGATTGGGTGCTTGTCAGGAAAGGGGAGTATCCTGCTTATCCTTTATCCCTTTCGCTGCCAGAGCCATTTTTGCACAAGTTTAAAAACATAATTTTATAAAACAATATATATTTTCTGAAAGCAGACACCCTAGAGAATAAAATACTGGTAGTTCCAATTTTTGTATGTTCATGATATTACCGCAAAATTCAGTAAAAAATAAAAGTAACTTAATTTTAGTGCACAAAAAAGCAATAAATTACCCTATTTTTTTGTAAAATACAAGCTTACACCGAGTAAATAGATATCCAACATGTCAAACATGTTTGTGTGCACCTGTGAAATGGCGACGAACTCCAGTAGCCTGTATTTTCTATAGGCGACACTTTTAAAGCCCCTTTATAGGTCATCTGTATATTGTTATGGAGAAGGTTTCGTGCTACAATTATTGCTGTTATTCTGACATGCGCAGCGATATATAACGTGTATCGCAATCGACGGTTTCATGCGTAGACGCCCCAGCGTGTGCTTGTACGTGGGGGGGCTCAATTTCTTTGGGGGGATGTTATGTGCTTGGGTGTAATGTGGATGTTTTACAATTAAAAAAAAAAAAAAAAAAACTTTTTTTTTTCTTTCCATTACAAAAGGGACAAAGTCTCCTATGTGATGATTTTTGGTGACAGGTTCTCTTTGAGACATCCAGGGTCTAAAACACCCTGGATGCCTCCCTTGAATGTAATGCAGTGCACATCACACTGCATTACATTCTTTTCTGGCCTCGATGGCTGGGAAATCTTTGACCGGGAACCTGGAAGTGACATCACGTCACTTCCGGGTCAGGACAACAAGGGGAGCAGATGTGTCAGTCTCCTCCCTCCCCTCTAGCCAACGGTGATTAGCTGGTCCTGGGCCTGCAGATGGGCAAGCGGAGCCCGGGAGACAGTGAGCGGTTCACGTGGGGGGAGCGGAGGCTTGCACTGTGTGGAAGCAATTGGCAGCAGCTCTGCTGCCCGAATGCTTCCACCTGACAGGTGAGCCATGCTGCTTACTCGCAGCAGAGCTGAAGGATAAAAAAAAATACCTGCCCGGCACCCGGAACTACATGTCTCGAGTGTTGGGTGACATAAATTCAACATCCCTGATATGATCACTGTCCTTTTAAATAAGAGACAGTTTTTTGGCATGACCAGTCATATTTTCAATATCAATGCCAAAATGTCATGATTTCTGCCAGGGTTTGCAAACTTTTGAGCACAACTGTAAATTAACAAAATTAAAAATAGGGTGAATAATAAATATTTGTGTGTATTTGCAGCATAAGAGAAATAGTAACTTTGTTGACAAGGGTGTGCTGTGAGGCTAATGAGTGTTTTGATTCCCTGACTTCAAACTGAAGCATTGCAGGGGTTCCTATGTACAGATTGTTTGAGGTTGAACTGCTTCTCTTTACTATAGAAATCAGTGTGAATGCAAAAGCAGCCTAGTAGCAAGCCAAAGCAGCTCAGAACACCTGACAGCATCCTGCATTTGACAAGTTTTTTTTTTTTTTTTTGCAAAATTCTTTTTATTCGTATATTACATAGAACATACAAAATTGAAACAAAAGAAATAATCTGTGACTATGGCCAGAAATAGCCAGGTAGTTATGCAAAATACAAGAGAGGAAACTATGGTGCACAGTGAATGGCAGTATCCATATACAGTGGGGCAAAAAAGTATTTAGTCAGCCACCAATTGTGCAAGTTCTCCCACTTAATATGAGAGAGGCCTGTAATTGGCATCATAGGCAGACCTCAACTATGAGAGACAAAATGAGAAAAAAATTCCAGACAATCACATTGGCTGATTTGGAAAGAATTTATTTGCAAATTATGGTGGAAAATAAGTATTTGGTCACCTACAAACAAGCAAGATTTCTGGCTCTCACAGACCTGTACCTTCTTCTTTAAGAGGCTCCTCTGTCCTGCACTCATTACCTGCATCAATGGCACCTGTTTGAACTTGTTATCAGTATAAAAGACGCCTGTCCACAACCTCAAACAGTCACACTCCAAACACCACTATGGTGAAGACCAGAGAGCTGTCGAAGGACACCAGAAACAAAATTGTAGACCTGCACCAGGCTGGGAAGACTGAATCTGCAATAGGCAAGCAGCTTGGTGTGAACAAATCAACTTTGGGAGCAATAATTAGAAAATGGAAGACATACAAGACCACTGATAATCTCCCTCGATCTGGGGCTCCACGCAAGATCTCACCCCATGGGGTCAAAATGATCACAAGAACGGTGAGCAAAAATCCCAGGACCACACGGGGGGACCTAGTGAATGACCTGCAGAGAGCTGGGACCAACGTAACAAAGGCTACCATCAGTAACACACTACGTCCGGGCCCGTCTGAAGTTTGCTAGAGAGCATTTGGATGATCCAGAAGAGGATTGGGAGAATGTCATATGGTCAGATGAAACCAAAATATAACTGTTTGGTAGAAACACAACTCGTCGTGTTTGAAGGAGAGAGAATGCTGAGTTGCATCCAAAGAACACCATACCTACTGTGAAGCATGGGGGTGGCAACATCATGCTTTGGGGCTGTTTCTCCGCAAAGGGACCAGGACGACTGTTCCATGTACAGGACAGAATGAATGGGGCCATGTATCGTGAGATTTTGAATGCAAACCTCCTTCCATCAGCAAGGGCATTGAAGATGAAACGTGGCTGGGTCTTCCAACATGACAATGATCTCAAACATACCGCCGGGCAACGAAGGAGTGGCTTCATAAGAAGCATGTCAAGGTCCTGGAGTGGCCTAGCCAGTCTCCAGATCTCAACCCCATAGAAAACCTCTGGAGGGAGTTGAAAATCCGTGTTGCCCATCGACAGCCCCAAAACATCACTGCTCTAGAGAAGATCTGCATGGAGGAATGGGCCAACATACCAGCAACAGTGTGTGCCAACCTTGTGAAGACTTACAGGAAACGTTTGACCTCTGTCATTGCCAACAAAGGATATATAACAAAGTATTGAGATGAACTTTTGATATTGACCAAATACTTATTTTCCACCATAATTTGCAAATAAATTCTTTCCAAATCAGCCAATGTGATTGTCTGGATTTCTTTTCTCATTTTGTCTCTCATAGTTGAGGTCTACCTATGATGCCAATTACAGGCCTCTCTCATCTTTTTAAGTGGGAGAAATTGCACAATTGGTGGCTGACTAAATACTTTTTTGCCCCACTGTACATTGAAGAGATGCATACATCCTACAGGTTGCAAAGAACACCCACCACATCCGTTCCTCAGATAAGGGCACGGTGTCACAAAGTCTAGGACATGAACTCACAGGCCAGCGAGGCTGCTAAGTAGTAGGCAGGAACAGTCTAATGTAATTGTGGGAACCAATATTCAATACCTCTGTCTGCCACCGAGTGGGGGGGAGCAACCCTGCTACCCCAGACCTTATCAAATTTAAGGGGTACCCCTCTATTTACTTAAGTGGTTTTATATAATGGGAGGACCTTATTTATAAGCGCTTTCCAAGCAGCCACAGTCGGGGCCTCAGGTGTCTTCCAAGACAGTATGGTAAGTTTACATGCATAGTAAAGAAGGGTAAGTAAAGTACGTATGGCATTATTGGGGGGGCCAAGTCATCCACTAAACTCAAGAGGCAATGCTGTACAGACAGTCCAAGGGAAATAGTAGTGACAGACTGGGCACACTGAAGCACTCCAGACCAGAATCGCTGGATGGCAGGGCAGTCCCAGAAAACATGCATACAATCCGCCCCAGAGGCTGAGCAACGCCAACATCAGGATGAGTTGTTGCCAAATATTTTAGCTAGCCTAGCGGGGGGTCAGATAAATACGGTGAACAAATTTATAATGTATGAGCTGATCCTGAGCAGAAATGAGCCTAACAAATGGGGCATCTCAAATATCCTCCCAGTCTTGGGTATCTAGATCAGGGACTACCACTGCCCAACTGTTCAAACATTTGGTAAGTAAGCTATGAGTGGGAGGGAACAGGGACTTGTATATAGTAGACAGGAGTTTAAGTAGACCGTCTTGTAACATAGTTTCTATATCCGAGGGAGCAAAGGAGAGGGGGTGCCCTCCCAAACTATGATTGATATGCATGTCTAAATTGTAGAAACCTAAAATAAAATGAGTATTTGGAAGGTGGTGCATAGCCTTTAACTCATCAAAGGGCCACAAGACCCCATTATGTACTATATCCCAATGATTTTGTCTAGGGATGCACCGAAATTTCGGTGGCTGAAACGTTTCAGCCAAAAACGCCCCTTTCTGCCGTTGGCCGAAATGAAAAAAAGTACCGATACATGTGCTGAAAAAACCTTGCCATCGCTCCTCGCCACTGGCCTCTGCTCGGTAGTTCTCAGCCTTACTTGAGAAACCATCAATCCCGGCGCTGGGCATAGAGATGAGTGAAGGAAACATGGCCGCCACTCATCTCTATGCCCTTGGAGGACTGAAGCGATGTCACTTCCCTTTCCCAATTTTTTTTTTTTTTTTTTTTAAAGCACCAGATCAATACTTTTTTTTTTTGTTTTGTTTTTATCCAATGCTTTACATTGCAGAGGAGAGATGTGGGGTCCTATTGACCCCATATCTCTTCATAAAGAGGACCGTTCACTTATTATTTCTATCACAAGGGATGCATGCATATCTTGTGATAAGAATAAAAGTGATTAAAAAGTTTTTTTAAAGGGACAGTGCAAAAAAAAAAAAAAGTTTAAAGTCCCCCCGTGCTCGCATGTAGTGGTGAACAGATATGTAGGCCATGCCCACATATGTAAATGATGATCGCTGATGCCATGCAGGTCTCTTGCAGATCGTCCATATATCTGCTTGCTCATACATCCTGTACAAGCAAGCCAATACTTCAGCAGGAAGAGTCAATTAATTACGACAGCGCCGTGGTAGTTCATTGAGGACTACAAGCCGAGTTCCTCTAAGGCTGTTGGCACCTGTAGTCCATTCATTCACAGAGGACTGTGAATGAATGAAACGGCCGTGTGGGGCTCCGGCTGTTTTTGAAAAGTGACAGCTAGTACAGTGAACTTCTCCGTACTTCTGTCATACAGAGAGGGGGGCAGTGGCTGCAGGATCAGGAACATGTTACATGTTCCACCCTAACAGTGGGTTGAACATGTAACATGTTCCCAAAGGTGAACTTATCCTTAAACGCAGTGCACGTCAACACGCGTGTTAATGCACCGGATTGCAGATGTGTAAATCCAGCCTAGAGGAATTTTATGTGGGGTTCTGATCCTTCTATTCTTGCTCTGCTGCATGGGTAGGCAACCTCAACACTCCAGCTGTGGGGAAACTACAAATCCTGTCTTCACCTCTGGGAGTCCTGCCCGTGGCTGTCAGTCTTGCAGTGCCTCATGGGATTTGTAATTGGAGCTGGAGTGCTGAGGTTACCTTCACCTGCTATACTGTTCAGTATGTTCTGTAATGTATGTCATTTAACATATTTGTACATTCGATCTCTACTGGCTGTATATGTGTCTTTGTCAGTTTGCACATCTGCATCATGAACTCCCTTGGTGAGTGACTGCACATCTAATGAGATGAGCCATATACCGGTCCCTGCAAGTGTCTGTGTGAGTCTTCACATGATCCCTGTGGACCCCCATGGATGCTAGGCCCCCAGGGTCTCGAATTTCCTTAAGTTGCAGGTGTTGATCTCTTTAGTATATGTTTGATGTGTGCAACCTTTTGTAAAATTAGCTTTTAATATAAAAAGAATCCGTTCATTCAGACAACTCTTATAATGAAAGTATTTGGCCTTTGTTAAATTAACATTACATAAGATGTTATGCAACACTGGCTGGCATCCAGTGATGGGGGGGGGGGGGTATCCGGTGGCTAATAATAAATGCATTAAACAGTTAATGTGATGGCACATGATTCATCGTGAGTGCTAGTGCTCCCCTGAGACTGATTGTATTGGAGAGTTGGAGCCTCAGAAGCAAGTTCAGCACTGATGCATAAGCATTCGGTTAATCAGGGTTATCTGTGTTCAGATTTTCACTAAAGCTAACAACATTTCTGACATTGTGACATTTCTGTTCCTCCTCTGCTTCTTAGTTTCTCACTATTTCTCGTACAAAAGCTGGCATCCCTGCTACAGCCATCGGCCTAATTAGCACAGTTTAGTAATTTGGAACTGCTGTCAGAGACCATTATGTTAGTTGGAAACAGAGTGGATTAAATGAAATGCAGTGACCTCATCTCCTTTTTACGAGGCAGAGCATTTCAGTACAGAAACTATAGACCTGTCTTTCGTCTACTTCTGCAGTAAGCCTGTTCCTGGAAAATGTGATTTTGCTAAGGTAGCGGAGTGAGAGCCCAGCTTCTGCTGTCCTGTTTGCAGAGTGTTTGCTTCACGCTGCATATGTATGTTCAATACAGATGATGTTTTAAATGAGCACCTACAGTATATCATTTCCCCTTTAACGGAGAGACCATGTATATTACTAACACTCTTGCTGTGATGCTTGGTCCAATCATTATCTTTGGCTTCAGCTATTGGCTCAGAGCTATTGACTGCCTGACACCATCTGCAAAGCTGCAATCTCTACTCTTCAGATCCATTCAACACACGACTTGAGTCAGCGAACGGACTATCTCTGCTTTAAGCAGAATCCGATCTTGTTAACCTAATTTAGAATAAGTGATGCAGACAGCTCCATGCACTCTCTTTTCCGTTCTTGCACATTAGGTGGCCCAGCTGTGCTGCTCGTGAAACAAACAAAATAGGAGACATGTTTGGAATATCTTTATTACATCAAATCCTGGATCAAACTTGAAGCCAGTATTTCTACAAATTTAAAAATAGAGAAAAGGAAAAAAAAAAGGTCTTCTTGCTTCTTCCAATTAATTCTGAGTAGAAACTACATTTTGGATTTATTTATTGCAGAGTGTCTTGTTCATGCTCCGCTGCATGAACTAAAATACTGATGGTAGATGCCAAAGGAAAGAACATGAAATGTCTTACTTTTTTCTTGATGCTTCCAGAAACTGTCAAGAACCGGTCTAAAAAGGGCCCGAAAAAAGCGAGTTCCAGTAGTAGTAGCAGCAGCAGCAGCGGCAGCAGCAGCAAGTTGCCCCCAGTTTGCTATGAAATAATTACATTAAAAACCAGAAAGAAGAAGAAGATGGCTGCTGAGATTTTTCCTAGCAAGAAGCCAGCAAACAGCAATTCTAACTCCGTGCAGCAATATCACCAGCAAAATCTCAATAACAATAACACTATCCCTTCCCCAAACTGGCAAGGACTTTATGGGACCATCCGAGAAAGGTAAGGAGGTCACTTTTCAGATGGTTTACTGTAATGTGTGCTGTAAAGTTTGTGTAATGTCTGTCTGGCTGACATGCTACAGGAAGCTGTGATGTGACTAAACTAATTGTGTGGAGATCAATTTTTGTTTAAATTTCTTTGGGAAAGAGTTCCTTTTGAAATCATTTTGCTTCTACAGAAATGCAGTTATGTTCAACAATGAGTTGATGGCAGATGTGCACTTTGTGGTTGGGCCATCTGGAGGAACACAACGCTTGCCCGGGCATAAGGTAAGATTTATTTATGTGATTTATAGTTGTTTGTTTTTGTTTGCACTTATACCTATGTAAACTTGTATTATTTTTAGTGGCAAAAAACAGTCTCCATTGTATGTGCAGAACATATACTGGCTTTTAATAGGAGATTGCAAGGTACAGTAACCCATAGCAACCAATGATGGAGGTTTTACTGGGTTGACTGTAGTGAACTAAAATTTGGTTGCTAAGAATTACTGCTTATGCACTGCTGTGTTTTAAACATAAAATACATTTATGTAACTTAAGGCAGGACTTTCTCATTTTTGTTTTTTCTTCTTATTGTAATTCTTCCTTGTATGTTATGTAATGTTCCCAAGGCAAAGGTTGACACTATATAAAAACGATAACGCTAGCAAAGCTTGTGTCACATGGATGTGTAACTTTCCTTTTGTGCTTCCCCTTTGCCAGTATGTTCTAGCTGTCGGCAGTTCGGTATTCCATGCAATGTTTTATGGAGAGCTTGCTGAGGACAAAGATGAAATCCGTATACCAGATGTTGAACCTGCTGCTTTCCTTGCAATGCTGAAGTAAGCATTATCTCTGCATTATAATAATTTGTCTAGTTACATCAGAGCGAACTGCAGCATTACCGGCTTTATGATGATCAAGTAGACTTGCTGTTTATAGCAAATTAATGCTTGTATAAGTCTGGATGTGTTGGGGTTTAGTAATAACAATGTTCTAAAGGAGCATGTAATAAATAAAAACTATATGTATGCAGAGCATGTATAAACGTAGATCCGATTTATATGAGAGCAGTTTGGTCTGACATATCTGTTCTGGCAATGTTAAGCTAAGTGTTGAGCAGATGTAACTGGCAGTTTTCTAAAGCAAATGTTTGGTTTTTTTTTTGTTTTTTGTTTTAAGTTTCAATGAGAAGTAGAATCTGTGCAGCTTTGGAAATCAAATATTGATGTGTGGCAGCCCTGTAGTGTGGGTTTTGATCACTTTCTGTGGCTGTTAGCATATGATTTATTGGTCAAGTGATGACAAGTGGACTGATGTACAAATCGGGAGTTATCTTATTTGGCATATTTCAGTGATTAATTCAATTTCTATTTGAAGATTCTGCCTACAAAACCACAAATCATTAATACAAATGAATATCTCCGTGGATTGCAGAAATCGGTATTTGACCAATTTGTCATAGACTAGATTTTTCAGATACCTACCAGTGTGCTGGTCATCTTTTGTAATTCCATAATACTGTACTGTCATAAACTGTGTTGGGAATGAGGGTCATACATATATTCCTAAAAGCTGGGGTCAATCCAAATGTTCATCTTACAGAGAGAGAACCATTAATAAGGACTGCTCTTCTTCCTTTTTTCTTTTTCTTTTTGCTGAGATTGCTCCACCATAACCCCCCTCCCAATACAACTGTGTGCTTTCTATATTGCTAATCATGTTGCCTATTCCGCATTTGTTTACCAATGTTAAGTGTAGTTTTGGCAAACATATAAATATTTCTAGCTCGCATATCAATGTAGAGCTGTTGTAAGCAGCTCAACACACAAACGTGAAAGTGCAATGAAATGGTGCATGAAACTAGATCCCTGAGCACAGAGCATGCAGAAGGGAAGCCAAGGCAGAGCTACAGTTCAAAGGGTGAGCCTTGCAATACAAATCAGTTCTCACTTCAGTTGTGAAAGCATGGCAGAAATCCCTGCATCGTTTCTCAAACTCATCACTTTCTTCTACCACAATTATTGTGATGAAGTAGGAAAGCTTAAGGCTTTTTGTTGGAAGGTCATTGCTGTACATCAGGAATACAACTTTTTATGTCTTGGTACTGCATGTTCTAGGTAGTTCAAAGAGCAGTAGAGTATCCTGGAGCAAGCAAGCGATTAGATCCCTTTTTTTTTGTTTATCAGAAGAGGGAAAGGTAAAAATCTAATTGAATGTGCAGATCAGTAGCCTAAGCTTGACATATTCTATAGGTGAAATAATTGGCTAATGTTGTGCCAACATTTAGTGTCAAATGCATCATCAACACAGTCTGCAATATTCTGCTTAAAAATATATATATATATATCCAGAATTATGTATTTTTATTTCTTAGCAAATAATCATCCTTGCTTTTCTGTTGTACTCACAAATACATGTTTTTATTCTATGTTGTGTCCCTCCATTTTGGTAAGTTTAACAGGTTACAACACACTTATTTAAAAAAAGTTAATCTGCCCAAAATTAAAAACCGTATTATTTGATCAATACCCACTAGCTTCTACCATCTCTCCAAATCTACAATGCAGTGTCCATACGTACAGATTCTGCTCCCTTCATTTTGGGAGTCTTGCTATATTGTTTGCAGTACATAGTAAATGGGAAATGCAGGGAAACCAAACTCTTTTGTCAATCATTGCATGGGGGAGTTCTGGGGACTCCTTCACCATCTGCATCTCTGTGAGATAGATGAGGGAAATCTTAAGCCTGGTAGCATCCACCCAAAATTGAAATATGACTTTTCAGTCAACTGTATGTTTTATAAGGCAGTAACATTTTTAAATAACTGTATAACACCCAGTCAAATTCGCATTTTCAAGGTTCATAGCAATGAAAGGTGTTTTTGTTGCTTGCTTTGTTTCTGCTGTGTGCCCAGTGCTCTGTGTCATATGCTGTGTATATGGAAAAGGCTATGATGGGAAGTCTTACAAATAGGGCAGATGATGACCAGATATGTATACGTCTGCAGCACTTCGCTCACTGAAAGCTTGATCATTCCAAAACATTCAGTCATTTTATATATGCAAATTTAATGATGTGCATATAGCTCGGAGTTCAAGTATTCATAAGTGCAGTGTTTTTTTTTTCATTGATGTGATATTTTACCCTTTTTTCCCCCATAGATACTTGTATTGCGATGAGATAGATTTGGCTGCTGACACCGTCCTGGCAACTCTGTATGCTGCTAAAAAATATATCGTCCCGCATCTCGCCAGAGCATGTGTTAACTTCCTAGAGACCAGTTTAAGTGCTAAGAATGCCTGTGTTCTCCTGTCTCAAAGCTGCTTGTTTGAAGAACCCGATCTGACCCAGAGGTGCTGGGAAGTGATTGATGCACAAGCAGAACTGGCTTTGAAAAGCGAAGGCTTTTGCGACATCGACTTCCAGACACTTGAAAGTATCCTTAAAAGAGAGACTTTAAATGCCAAAGAAATTTTCGTCTTTGAGGCGGCACTCTGTTGGGCAGAAGTAGAATGTCAACGCCAAGATCTCCCTCCCACCATAGAGAACAAGAGGAAGGTTTTGGGCAAAGCTCTTTACTTAATTCGTATCCCAACCATGGCCCTGGATGACTTTGCCAATGGTGCTGCACAGTCTGGAGTGTTGACTTTAAATGAGACTAATGATATCTTTCTCTGGTATACGGCTGCTAAGAAACCAGAACTGGAGTTTGTAAGCAATCCCAGGAAGGGGCTTGTCCCTCAGAGATGCCATCGCTTCCAGTCCTGTGCCTATCGCAGCAATCAGTGGCGATACCGAGGTCGGTGCGACAGCATCCAGTTTGCTGTTGATAAAAGAGTATTCATCGCGGGCTTCGGCCTTTACGGCTCCAGCTGCGGCTCAGCAGAGTATAGCGCCAAGATTGAACTTAAGCGCCAGGGGGTGATCTTGGGGCAGAACCTAAGTAAATATTTTTCGGATGGATCCAGCAATACATTCCCTGTTTGGTTTGAATATCCCGTGCAGATTGAACCCGATACTTTCTACACAGCCAGTGTGGTCTTGGACGGCAATGAATTGAGTTATTTTGGACAGGAAGGAATGACTGAAGTGCAGTGTGGAAAAGTAACAGTGCAGTTTCAGTGTTCCTCAGACAGCACAAACGGCACTGGGGTGCAAGGAGGACAGATACCCGAACTTATTTTCTATGCCTAACCGCATACTTTTCTAGGGTCTGGGGGACAAAGTGCAGCTCTTAGAGTACGGGAACGTATAGAATGTGATTTACACATATATCAGAATTCTGACTGCATCTAGGCTACCAGTTTGGCATAGATTACTGCTGTATAAAAAGACTGTAAATTATGGCACTTTCTAAAATAGTTTCTAAAAAATGTCATTAACAAATCCTGCTTAATACAACAGAAAAGATATTTTGCTAAATACATCATAAATTAAGCTTGTAAGTACTTAGAGTTTATATCAGATGTATCTTTTTATCTTAAATCCTATATTCCTTTAATTTTAAATTCCACTACATATATAGTAATGAGATATATATTATCCGTAATTCACAGCAACCACTCAAATTTCACTTTAAAATACGCCTGTCACATAAGTAAGCGTAAGCTATTCAAATTGGAAGAGAAGCCAGCAGGCATCAGTGTAAACTTCCTAGGCTTGGCCACGGTGCAGTGGTATCAAGTTGTTTGGTGGGGACGTGCTCCAGCGCTGGCCATCCGTAAAGCTTGGGACTTCCATGGTGTAGGATAGAGGAATATTAAAGCTGAACTCTAGGCAAATGGCTAAACCACGCATACAAAGACATATATGGAAGCTGTTTTACCTGCCAACTGGTTTGTTTCCAACACAGCCGTGCAGCAGAGCCCTGTCTGAAAGAAGACCAAATTTTTATATAATGCAGCTAAGTAAAACCTACAGGTCTTGTCCCTCTCTCAGCCTGTTAATGCAGATTTCTTTTGCCACTCCCTCTACATATCAGCATGTTCTTTGTTATCACATGAGCACTGATTGGCTCCTTGTGCTGCTTCTCCTTCTTCCGGTCTGAGCTCTGTTGTACAGGGATTGCAAGAGGCTGATAACAGGTCAGCTGAAAGTACTTAAACTCCTCGTGTTTGGAAATAATTGTAGTAATCAAAATAGAGCTGCATTATTTTGTTTTTGTTTTTTTGTTTTGTTTTTTAATCTGAGTTCTGCTTTGTGCTTTTACAGCTGTACAAAAGCACGTAATGATGGCAGCTTATGTATCAATTAAGTGACATTTGTATTTTAATGCAGTAGAGCCAGTGAAAGAGGAGTTCTGGTTGCTTTTTGTTACTGAACGTTGGGCATTGTTCCTCGCTTTGCAGAAGTCATCTTACTGACTTGCCTAAAAGCCTTTACAGCATTTACAAGTGTGTGTTCACATTCCCATGCTGTAATGCACTATATTATCCTATGTGACACAGGGAAATTCAACCTATTGCATTTTAGATTCATTTCAGACTAAAGTGAGCAAAAAAAAAAGTGACTTTTTTTTTGTTAGGACTACTGACAGGATGTCAGCTGTGTGCCTCAAAATCTCTCTCTCTCTCCCCAGGGTTACAACACTAGTAAATATTTCCAGCTCTCATAAGCTACTGATAGATTTGGAAATGCCTCTAAATGTTGTTCAGGTTTGTTGATCTTTCAAACCGAAAATACCAAGCAGATAAAACTATGAACAACCCACATTTACTGACTGTGAACAAAACTTAGTGAAACATTTTTTACTTTGTATCTTCACACTTGACAAATACTGTTTTTTGATTTTTAACAAAGTGGTTTGGTCATGCTGTGTTTGACTGCATCATGAAAGTTGTTGAGATTTTAGCTTACATGTCTGTTTACATGCTGACAGTTCTGATTAAAAAAATAGCCTGACTTGAAATTGAAACTGACAGGAAGAATAATCTGTTGTAGACCATGGGTTGCATGTTATATATAACACAAACTAAAAAGGGAATCTTGCACAGATACAAAAATGTTAACCTTTTTAGGTGTATTTCTCCAGTTGTTACCATCAATCTGATTGCTCCACCTGAAGTCCATGTGTACACCCAATGCATAGCTAGTCTGGGTCAGCTGGAGGATGTACAGTCGCAAAAGTGCACATGTGAATTTTTATCCGATGTTGTTACAGTGGGTCATGTGATCTCTCTAAATTAATTACTTGGAATTTTATCCCTCTGACAGGTTGGTTCATATATGTAAATTCTTTGGCAACATTTCAGGTTTTCACTGATAAATTCTTGCTTGTATTGTAATGAAAAAACAAAAACTATTGCAGTACTTCTCTGTAATATATGCACATCTAACCATGTTTTAGCACTTTAAATACCTGGTGATCTGCAGAAAAAAGCACTCTGCTCTTAATTTACGTTTCTGGATGACAACACAGTGACTTTTCTTAATTGAAATCACAAAAAATGTCAACCCTGCCTAATTGTCTCTTAGTAAACTACAGATCCCTTCCCTGTCTCCACATCTCTAAAACATTGGAATTAATTGTTTTGTACTTTAAGATAAAAACTGAGACACTTCCTCTGGACGGTACGTGAGACGCTACATGGGGGGGAATATATATCTTACTACTTGGGTGGGATAACACAGGTAAAGTAAACAGAACAGCTATGAATTTGTGACAGGGTCAACAGTTTTTTGTTTTTTTTTATGCACTTAATGAATAAATCTAACAAGACATAAGGTATAGTTAAAGGATAAGTTCACCTTTTGGAACATGTTATATGTTCCACCCATTTTTAGGGAGGAACATGTAACATATTCCCACTGCTGCACCCGCTACCCTCTTTCCCTGTGACAGCAGTAAGAGGAGAAGTTCCCTGTACTAGCTGTCACTTTTTGAAAACGCACAGCTGCATCATTCATTCATAGAGTCCTCTGCGCTGTCAGCTTGTGGTTCTCAATGAACTACCATGGCACTGTTGAACACTGTGGTAGTTCATTGGGTCTTCCTGTCAGACTGTATCTGCTTGCCTGTATGGGATGTACAAGCACACCAATACACTAACAGGTTTGCAGGAGACAAATGCTTTCCAAGCTTAAAAAAAAAATGTAAATGCACATTTTTTTACCTGGGGGGAAAAAGGATTTTTTTTTAAATTATTATTAATAAGATATCGTTTAAGAGGCCAAAATGGAGCAAATGAGAAGTTCTCTGTTTTAAAGTGATTGTAAACCCTCACCTTGCAAAACAAATAGATATAGAAAAAAATTATAAATACTTTTTTTTTTTTATTGTGTTTTTTTTGTTTTGTTTTTTCTCCCTACCCAGTAAATGGCTGTGCAGGGGCAGTGTGTCAGGACATGTCTGATCATTGGAGGAGGGCCAGCTGAGTTCCCAGCACAGCTAGAGAACTGACCATGCTGTGCTTCCATGCCTAGTGTGGCCAGTTTTTAATAGGAAAGTAGAGGGACTTGGCAGGAACACAAGGGATTTCACACACAGGAAAACATACAAAGAGAACAGTATACTTTCATCAAGTGCATTGTACAGAAGGCACATATCGGGAATATGAAATGTTGGGTTTATATAGCCTAGACTAAAGTCAGTGGCTTGACAGCCCTTTTTAAGAGGAATTGGAGGAGGAAAAATTAATATACTTTTTAAAGTGTCAGAAAGCTCCATGTAGAAATTGGCAGACACTTCTCAAAGAGCAAATAAATACAGGCTTTCTTGTACAACAATAGAAATTTCTAGCAATAGTTCTGGGCCCATTGTCAATCTGGTTCCCTAGATTAATGCACCCTGTTACTACCCACTACTGTAAATTATTTTAGCACTATTTTAATTTGAGTAAACATAGAAATTGTTCCTGTTTATTACAGATTCAAATGCTTTTCAGCCATGAAATATGTTGTCTTTTGAACCCGTTCTCACCTAGTAACAACTGTGAGATCAGAATAAAATTGCATAAATGGATCCTTTTGTGTTAAACTGCGGAAGAAAAATATAATGTGAGATAACACGAATGGCACTTGCTACTATATAGCCCCATAGCTACTGATTTTTTTTTTCTTCTTTTCTCTTTTTTGTAAACCTCGATTTATTCTTTTTCCTTCAGTATTAGTCATTGGTCTATAGAACAGCAGCTTGCTAAAGATCCCTTTCAAAATCTTTTCCAGTATCATTGAATTGACCATCAGTCACTGCTAGCTTTAGTTAATTACTCTTTTTTTTCTTTACATAATACATAACAAAATTTCAGATTTCAATAGAGCCAAATTCTAAACAGATAACTTAACACATAGCTCAAAATACATATGCATAAAATATATTACCTGCCTAAGAATTTGCAAGTCTGTTCAACCAACTTACTGATCCAGATAGCACAGCCAGGGAACAATTCAGCTTGGTTAAAGACCCACGCCAACCTGTCAGTTGGATGATGGAGAAACTGCACACAGATCGGGCCATCTCTGTGCTCTCTCCTCTTGTCAAGATGATCAGTGTTTACAGCGCTGTGCAGTGCTGTAAAGCCTCCACATTTTCCAAGTACTGCATTGTAGAAGATAGAGTTAATATAAGGACATCCCCATATTTATGATTAAATATGTGCTTCATCAGTTTTAAACGGGATTCCAGTGCATTTTATATAAAAAGCCACATGGACTAAATGGTGTTCACTCTAATCTAACTGGGTTTGATATTACTATGCATAATAACCTTCCACCTTTCCATAATTCTGATCACAAATGGCGGATTGATAGCACTGTCTGACTTAAAGCATTTATTGTTAAACCCAAAAGCAAACCTCCTATTATATTGCAGCTTACTAATTCTCGGTGATGGCTGTATTCCTTTTCCTTTTTAGGCTTTCTTCTACTTTCATGTGGTGATTCAGCCAGTAAGTCTCTTCCAGATATATCCATTTACAGGGGTGGGACTAACCAACACTGCCAGGGATGCTTACAATGATCAGCTTTTATTTATGTAACGTTTATCCCAAAAGGGAAAAAAAAAGTTTCCTGTAAATGATTATAAAGTGTGAGCTGGTGTTAGGCATTCAATTTGTTAGTGTATTTATTAATGCTAATACATCTAACACTCCCATCCCTCCAGACTGACAATGCTGCTGTCCAAATATGCCCCCTGTGCTCATTCATCCAGAGTAGGGGAATGTTAATACAGGAGGAGTGTTATTGGCCAGATTACCAGGTGAAAACACTGAAAAAAAGCCTAAAAAGGAAAACCTAATGCAGCCACCACATCTAATGATTGGTAAGCAGCAATAATTTACATTTTTTGGATTTGGGTTGAATACTGCTTTAAACCATGGATCAGGTTCCAGCCACTTGGCATTCTGTATATGTTCAAACATTTTTGAGTAAGCATATGCAAAATATTTCAGTTCCAATGTGCTCTCTGCACTCCAATAACATTTATGCAGACTGACAGATATGTCAACGGATTATGTCAACTGTATTTTTGAACACTATTAAGCTATTTGTTTTAATAAACTGGAATATCTGGCTGTTGGTGAATGATAAAGAATGCATAAGAAATATGGGAATTGGCTGCCTTTCAGCCGCTATTCACACTAGTGTAGCATGTTGCATATATGTGGGTGTTCGCACTTTGTGCATAGGGCAGCTGCTTATTTATTGCCAACACACAAAGCAAAAAGCTCCGGGTATCCTTTTGAGCTTTGCACATTTTTTAACAACAACGTTTGAGTAGTTTTTGAAGGTAAAACTGTGTGTCTTGCTGTGGTTGGGGTCCCATTGACAATTAATGGCGCTGTAAGCACAACATGTTTTTTTGCTCATTTGTGAATGTACCTGTTCACACGCTACACAATTGTAAATGCAGGCTCAGCCTAATCCCAGTTTGCACTTACTGGTTGCATTTGGACATGTTCTTGTTCCTGTGCATCACTTTTTTTCACAAATATCCCTGCTATGTTAACATCCAAAATCACGGGAATATATATTTACTTTTTTTGCACTTTATAGTTTATAGTATATTCAGAAATGGTCAATATTTTGAAATGTATCACTAAGTTTAGTGGTCATAAATTCTATATATTTTTTTTTTCTTTATGCCTGTATTTGGTTCATCCCTTTCCTCATTAATGACCTGTATAATCAATGCTTGTCTATGTATTTGTAACAGGCTGATAGTAACCTTTACAAAACTATACCTTTAGTAGTTGTGCTAATGCCACCTTGTTTTAATGCCTGTTAAAGCAGTAATGTATTATTGATCTGGTATATAAAGTGTTAACCAGCTAAAATTGAGTGTTTTGTAGAAGGTAACACTGCTTGTTTCCAACTAATTATGAACTTCAAGCATTTTCTCTTTATTTTAACTTATTTCATTTTTTTTTTCTTAAATAAAAGTGACTTCTTTTTTTACTATGATATTGTGTTCTTTCAGGTTTACATCAGATATGTCTCTTCACTTTATGTGCATGCATGCTAAGTAATTTGTCAGTGTTACAGAACACTTTGGGGTTTATGTGTAAAAGAAAAAGTGCAGTGCAGACATCTTAAAGTGGTTGTAAACCTCGCACATGAGAAATGAACAAAGCATATCCTTCTATAATGTGTACTTGCCTCAACTAAAGCAGCTAGTAAAGATTTATGCCTGCTGCCTTGTGCCTCTATCTAACCTATCCTTTCTGACAGGTTGTACCAGGTTCAATAGAGGGTGGTTCAGTCTGGATCCATCTGGAAAACTGTAGAAAATATACGTTTGTCCAGAATTCCTCCTGAAAAATATCAGTGAATTTCCTGCTATGTCAGGGTGCTTAGGTATATCTGCAATGTGAGAAGGTACTGCTGCCTCTGACTGCTATTCTCATGAGATTTGGTGATGTCCCTAATGAGCTGCTCACTGGTCTCCTTGCTTGAGGCACTGGCATGTAGAAGTAGAAACCTAGGATGGCTAATAAATATGGAGAAATCACAGTCCCTTCCAACAGAATCACCTATTTGGGATACATTCTGGATTCCACAAGCACCTGCTAATATCTGACTCCATAAAAGTACTCAGACTACAACAAGACACGAGGAACCTCCGGGGGATGGCAATTTGCACAATCAGAAATGCCATGAAGCTCGTCTGCCACATGACAACAGCCATACCAGGGGTACAAAGGGTGCAACTACACTCCAGAACAAAACAGAATCACGTCCTCTCCCATTGGAACATCAGCCAAGCGTCTGGATTCCAGCATTCGCCTCACGTGCAAAGTGAGTGGTGGGGAAACATGCACATGCTGGAAGCCAGGAGAAGCTGGAAACAATCCAACACAACAAAAATCACCACAGACGCAAGCATGTGGGGGATGGAGTGCACACATGGAGGGGTGCCTGATCCAGGACAAGTGGGACCTGGAAACCGGTCATCAAACGTCAGGGAATTACTGGAAGTTTTCAGAGTGCTTATGGCCTTTCAGGAGAAAATAGGGAAAGCGATTCAGATCCTGTCGCACAACTTGACGGCCTTCGCATACTTGAATAGGCAAGGAGGCACGAGGTCCCCAAGACTAATGGAATTGGCAGCAACCCTCCTGAGCTGGGCAGAAAGAAACCTAAAATCTATCACGGCGGTCCATCTAAAGGGAGACCTAAACCTGTTAGCGGACCAGCTGAGCCAAGAGGAAATCAAACAGTCAAAATGGTGCCTCAGCCACGCAGCGTTCGCCCAAATCTGCAGCAGATGGGACACTCCCGCCATAGATCTCTTTGCCAGCAGAAGAAATGCAAAACTAGGAAAGTACTTCTGCCTTCAAAGAGACCCCCAGAGTGCGGGGACAGATGCATTGGCCCAGCCATGGGAGGGGGGCCTCCTTTATGCTTTTCCACCATTTTAGACTACTACCAAGAGTGGTACAGAAAATACAGATGTCTCAGGCCAGAGTCATCCTGATCGCTCCGTTTTGGCCCAAAAGGTAATGGTTCTCCTTCCTGAAGAAGCTGAGCCTAACTGACCCATGGATGATACCATCCACGAACGGCCTACTAGTGCAGGGGGCAGTGGTACAACCACACCCAGAAAAGCTGTCCCTGACAGCATGGCTTCTGAGCGCAGTAGGCTAGCTAAAAAAGACTCATCAGAGAGTGGGACTGCGCTAACACAGACCTCATCCAACTTCAGGGAACTCAGGGCAGTGGGAAAAGCCCTCTAGGCCTTTAAGAACAGTATTTTCAAGTAGGTTCAGCTCCGCTCAGCTCAGCCAATGCCTGGACCACTATGGAGTAGCCAGATCTAAACCCCTCCTGGACTTAACCTAGGAAATTTTGGGCTGAACAGGGGGGAAAGTAGTCTCCATATTCGCAGTCCACATTAAAGGGGGCGAACAACCGAGTGGTGGACTTCCTCAGCCGCCAACCAATCAGACAAGGGGAGTGGGAACTGAACCCAGAGGTATTCCAGGTCATGATACAATGTTCCAGCAGTCCAGAAATAATCTTTTTTGCCAATGGCAAAAATAGGAAGGAAAGGAGGTTCCCTAGATGCCCTAGCTCAAGTCTAGTGGTTCAAGCTGGCATACGCCTTCCCTCCATTATCAGTAATTCCACGCATCCTAGAGAAATTCAGCCAGTCATCGGGCGGCATCCTCCT